>NC_137050.1:41741805-42052424 GCF_032717465.1 Coenobita brevimanus | reverse complement strand
CAATGTAATGGTGTTGCTGTGGAAGGACAAACGTATTGTAAGTATGGTATCCACTTTCCACAGCGACACCACCGTCCCTAAGTAGGTGTATGGGAAGGTCAAGGGAGATTCCACCACGTTCTGAAAACAGTAATCAAGCCTGGCTCCTGGTGGAGGACTATATCAGGCACATGTGGGTGGGGTGGATCATTTCGACCAGATGATCCAATACTACTCCCTGCCCAAAGGAGGACGGTGAAGTTCACCAAGAAACTGACTTTTTATTTCATACAAAAATGGCCCTGTTCAATGCCTCCACCTCTGTATAAAAAGAACACCACCAGGCCTATGATTTTCCTGGAATTCCAGGAGCACACATGCCAAAAACTCCTTTAATTCTGGGGGAGGAGTGGCCAGACAATATGTCATGCCCTTGGTGCCCCTGACCTTCCCTTGCGACGTATGATCACCTGTACCTGAAGCTACCACCACATCAACTGCAGCCTCCGGCCTACCTGCAATAACAATCGCTTCACCTCCTGCAACGATCGCTTCACCTCCTGCAGTAGCTGGTCCATCAGGATTAACTCCACCAGTTACTCCACGACTGTTTCATCTCTCGTGCAGTAGCTGGCCCATCAGGAGTACCTCCACCAGTTACTGCCATGACCGCTCCACCTCCTGCTGTGGCTGGCCCTTCAGGAGTTACTTGGCCAGCTCCTGCCAGTGCACATCCAGCAGGAGTACGGAAGTAAGGAGGTGGAGGAGTACTCCTGCCGTCCAAGCGCCTAATCGATATATCAACGATAGGACACGCTTGGACTCAACTCTGCACCACACCTTGGAGAGAATTCCCGACAGGAAAAGCATGCAGTGTACAGTGCTAGCTAGACAAGCGGAGGAGGGACACCAGCGTATATCCTGTTAGCTCTGCACAGGACTGTGCTTTCATCACTATCATACTGATTAATGCATACAGCAGTAAATCACATTCCAAATACACACACACACACACACACACACACACACACACACACACACACACACAAACAGACACTCAAACACACACACACAGACAAACAGACACTCAAACACACACACACACACACACACACACACACACACACACACACACACACACCAGAAAGAGAGAAGGACCGAGGTGTGATTATCAATAACAGACTTTCTCCGGCTGACCACATCAGTGAGAAGGTACGGAACATGTATGCACTGCTTGGTAAATATGAGAACAGCATTCACATACATAAATGAAGACATGCTAAGAAGGATAATAAATATCATTCATCAGGCCAACCCTGGAGTATGCATCAGTATTCTGGAGTCCTCATCTCAAAAAACACATAGACAAGATTGAAAAAGTTCGGAAGGGCCGCTACAAGATGGATACCAAGCTTAAGGGATCTAAGCTACGAAGAAAGACTAAATAAACTGAATCTACCAACACTACAGGAGAGAAGGAAAAGAGGTGACATGATAATGCTATATAAATGAATATCAGGGAAAGAGAAAATAGACAAAAATGATTACTTAACATATGGGGAAGCATCAGCAAGAGGATACTGCAAAAAACTGCATAAGAAGAGAGGTGATAAAGACGTAAGGAAATTGGCTTCCCAAACAGAGCAATTGATCATTGCAATGCATTACCGGAATGAAATAGTGTGTGTCAAAACAATTCACAAATTTAAGGATCTGTACGATAAATATGGCTTTAAGACAGGGGACAGTACGAAAGCTTGACTCATTCCTGTAAAGATACAATTAGGTAAGAACAATTATGAGTCCATATTATAATTACAAATCATAATAGATAGATAGATAAATAGGTAGATAGACAGCTCCATGCAGGCCTGGGAAAGGGAAATGATCTTGCAAGTCTAACTGAGGAGAATGTTGACGACAGATAGGAAGTAGCAGAGTCAGGGGATGATGTAGGTAGTGTGTCAGCGAGATAGCAGGCGAACAAAGCCTAGTGACATACACACATACTCACACACAGGATTCTGGAACTTTCCAAGCACAGTGTAACACACGTGACACGACCCCTGTTTCACCAGAATTTAGGGAAAGAGAGCTCAGAATGAGGGTAGCATTTGAACCAAATAATGTCAAAAAAGACTTTGTAGTTACCGGTACTTGTAGAGAAGGTTTGTTGTTTAGTTGGTCACTCTCGATTTCTTGTAGTAGGAATTAAAGATGAATACAGTGAGTGGATCTTAATTTATTATCTTTAGAGAAATCTAAAGTTGAGCAGGGTATGTCTTGAGCAGAGACAATATAATAAGTAAGTCTAGTTGAGCCCCTCTTCTTGTTCACTCTCTCCACTACCTGTCGGTTCAAATGCTAGCCTCTCTTTTCTGAGCTCTCTTTCCTAAATTCTGGTGAAACAGAGCAGTCGTGTCACGTGTGTTACACTGTGCTTCGAAAGTTCCAGAAACCTGTGTGTGGGAGTATGTGTGTATGTCACTAGGCTTTGTTCGCCTTGCCATCTCGCTGACACGCTACCTACATCATTCCCTGACTCTGCTACATTTCCTATCTGTCGTCAACATTTCCTCAGTTAACTTGCAAGATCATTTCCCTTTCCCAGGCCCGCCATGATGGGAGCTGTCTATCTACCTATTTATCTATCTATCTAGTTATGATTTGTAAATATAATATGGACTCCATAACACAATTAGGTAAGAACACACACACACACACACACACACACACACACACACACACACACACACACACACACACACTCACATATCACATATACTCACATACACACACACACACACACACACACACACACACTCACTCACATATCACAAATACGCACACACACACACACACACACACACACACACACACACACACACACACACACACACACACACACACACACACACACACACACACACACACACACAAGCTGTGATCGTACCTGTCCTCGTCTATGCAACTCCATCTCCTCTCAAGAAACACCACAACACAGCTAGAGGACGTGAGTAACCAGCTTATTTGTCTAGTATTAATACTATTGTATTGTAAGGTGACATGTAGATGTGTATGGTACGGAGGACTACTGGGCCTTGAAATCAGGCTGTGAAGCCAATGCCCAGAGTCGGTCACATAAAAAAAAAAGTAAATTTTGTTTACTATATATTTTTCATAGGGATAATGTGGTGGATTTCATTGCTATTGTCTCAGTCATTTTAATCGTAAAGTATAGATTGCATCGAAAATCTTAACAAACTTTGATCAAGCTGATGACTTCTTATGCATACTCATGTGAAAATAATTGGGGAAAAGTTACGAAAGACGAACATACTCAGCCTACATACCAGAGCTGTAGGTGCTGTCACAGCACACACAACCCATCATAACTTTTCAAAATTAATTTTCTCAATAACAGTAAGGGTTATAACACTGTGAATTATATCATGGGCTTCCTTAACCTTTTGGGTTACAAAATAGATAGAATTTACATGTATATATGTTACAGTGTCACTAACAACATACGAAATAATAAACAAATAAGACGTTTTTAGGTGATTTTCATATTTTTTTCTATTTACTCAGAAAGCTATTGGACGTATCAACTTGAAACTTTCACATATGAAAGATCGTGAAATTCTGCATATAGACATGTCCTTTTGCAACTGCACATCTTGGGAAAAATTTTCACGGTGATGTTGGGAAGTTATGAGTAGCGAGTGTTCTCCTAAATAAGGTATATTCTGGCTTCATTTCTGTACATTTATTCATCTGTTTTATGTTTTTCTTCTTATCAAAGATGATGGGAAGTGATTTATAACAATGTAGGAATTTTCGGAGGGTAAATTGGGCCATAGAATTCTTTTCCTTACCACACAAGCAGAGCCAGCCTGAGCGAGGTTTTTGTTCTGTGCATGGAACCAAAACTTACTGAAAACTTTTGGTGCATGAGAAGGTTAACCCTTTCGCACGTGGATAAGTTAATATGTTTTGTGGGACATGACGCACCTGTTTTTCTCCCCTCCCCCCCGCCAGCACCAAATATGTGTATTCTCGGCTTATTTTCACCACCCAAACACATTTATTTTGCCACAAAACCCACATATTCCTATTCGTCTATGTTTGTTCTGCCCAATACGCAAAAAACACACACACACACACACACACACAAAAAACACTATACATATGTTAGGGTCGTGTGACTAGACATTCAAGAGCATACATTTCACTTCCCAACATCATAAGTCGAATGTGTACTACTCAATCTCTACATGTTATACCATCATTGGAAAGAGAATATTATTGACTTTCGAATGCCGGAGGTCTCAGTTTGATACGAGGTATGGGGTTCGAGTCATAAGCAAAAAGGTAAAACCCATTTCTGACAGACAACAGATTTTTTTTATTCGGGGACCTCTAGTGAAAAACTTTTTGTGTCATTGTAATTTTTTTTTATTTTCTCATTCTATGCAGAATTTAATTGGCTTTCATTTGAGCCCAAAATGGTGATCCTAGGCTTCTTAGTTTTCGAAAAAAGTGCAAAAAACTACGGTGCCCCCATGCCTTGTCATGAATGTAGGGCAGTTTCCTGCCCTTCTCTAAGCTACTGCACATATTTCACCAATTCTTTGTACGCTAGATATGCAGTCTACAGTCACCTGATTTACTGTCACTATTATTATAGCTGAATACTCTACATTTGGTGCAGAGCAGAGGCAGTGTAGTTGTACAGAAACAGTAGCATAATCTTTGTTGGGCCAACGGTTGATAACGACCAGGATTGCTTCACAAACACCAAATATCCTATTGCAAACACCAAATCTAATCACAACAGTGACCAAGCACTATACACAAGCACTACTGGTAGAGTAAAATGTGTTGCATGGCCGGGACAGGTGTAAGAGTGGAAATTTAAAAGAACAGAGCCGTGCAGTACCTTCCCCATTCACAGCTCATTTGGTACTGAATAACCTGTCCTCTCTCTTGCTGGTATCAGGACCCACAGTTGTCAAGTCATTACTTTTGACAAGGAGCAAAGAAGGTATGATGCCTCCAAAATGACACAGATCGGCCAAAAGCTTTTCCTCTGACGAAAGTTTTTATGCTTTAATGACGCCAAAAGCGTCAATGAGTACAGTCGCAGCCACACCCATATGACGATGAATGCTTCATCAAGTATGAAGGGGTTAAGAGAACACTACACTGAATTTACATTGTTTGTTATTTTCACCTCATACAGTACTGAGAAACAAGCTGAAGATGAGAATGATGAGCATGAGGATGCTTCGTCGGGGGAGGCACTTGCATTTTTTATTCTACCCATTTATCTCCTCTGTTCGAGTGTTCGGTGGAGTGGGCATCCTCTGTTCTTTTTTAACATCGGAGCAAGATATAACTGGTGTAGAGAGTTCAACGATCAATAACGCCTCCCTTTCACCCTCGATCTTAATTCATTCCTCCCTTCCACATTTCACTCTTCTGTAAGAGTACTGTAAGATTGCCCAAATAAGTGATGACTCGCATTCTTAAGATTCGGACTAAACTTCCTAGGTTTGGCAATGTTCACTTGATTGGGAGTTATGAGACTGAAACAATTTTTGCCTGCCCTGAAAACATTATTTATGGTGTAAAAAACTAATCTTGCAACAATATTAGTTATGCTTTTTTTTTTAAAGATCAATTAATAATTATATAGTGACATCTGGCACATTTTCATCCATCTTGATGACATGAGTCATCAATGAGGAGATTTTCCCGCAAAATTTAGAGGTTTTAAAAGCAATCTTGCTGTTAAAAATTTTAATGTTTACATTTATCTGGCATTTTTTAAGGTTTTGTCTATCATTTTTTTTTTTTTTTTAATTCTACTCTCAGTCTACAGGATGTTGACTGCTTGAGACTAACCTAGTGGATTTCTGGAATTTTTCCTTTGGCAATACTGCATGCCAGGCCTTCCGACAGTCATTACCGTGCAATGGATGGGCATGGGTGTGTTTTGGCCTTTGTCAAAACTTACCCCTCTCCTCCCCCCTTTTTGTTTTACTAAATCCATTTTGTCTTTAGTTTTCACTGCCCCACTCTTGCTTTTGACCATCACCCTCTCCCTCTTTAGTTCTTTCATGAAACAGCCTACATATTGTATTACGTTTTCGAATATCGTCTGATTAGAAAAGACCAATTTTCCCCTTAGAATTGCACTGGTTTCTCTAACTTCACTGAACTCCGGCAGATTAATTTGCTTCTTGATAGAAACACAGGTGGTTAAGGGTTGTTCTTGGGCACATGTAATAATTTGTCTTTGTGTTGTGTGACGAGGAGCTCTACTTAGTAGGAGTAGATTGTTGCACCAGTCTGAGCAGGGCAGTACTCCCAAGGTAGATGGTAAGCTGATGACAGGGAGAGCTGGAGCTCCTGCTTCATCAGCCTTCGGGACTAGGTCCCAACCATCCCCCTTTGCTGAACTTTTTCTGTGTCTCAGTAACACAGAGAGTAGGCCAGCATGCTCTCCAGTACAAGTTTTTCTAACTATCAACACCAAACTACATGCACAGTACACACTACACTTCCTTCCCCCAAAATAAAAATCATGGCAGCATAACACGTGGCCTCGGAGTCCACGGGGAGGGGACCATAAATGCCCCCACCCTTCCGCCTCTCTCCCAGTGACGACTTGAGCTGCCTGGAACCACTGTCTGACTCTCGTCTTCTTCATTTCTGCAACATTCACGGCATTTCCTCTAACTTTTGCTCTGTTGAGCACCACCTCTCTTTCTCTAAACCTCACCTTTTTCTAACTGGAGACTAAGTTGTCTGAGGCAACTGGACAGCAAATCCTTTTCTGTATCCTCCTACTTTCTCTTTACTCATTTCAAAGCCAAAGGTGGATGTTGTGTATATGTACGCAACGACCTGTCTTGTTCTCGTGTTCCTGAACTTGATTCTTCAGAATTCTCTACACTCTGGCTTCGGCTTTCCTGTCATTCTCTGACTAAATATATCTGCGCCTGTTTACTTATCTCCTAATTCTACTGACTATTAAAAATTCTTTTGGCTATCATACTTCTACGATGGAACACATTCTATCCATTTCTCTTTTCTCTGAAATCTCCATTCTAGGAGATTTCAATGTTCACCATCACCTTTGGCTCTCCTCTCCTTTCACTGATCCACCTGGTGAACTAACCTACACCTTTTCTATCCTTGATGACCTAGAGCAGCTTGTACAGCACCCTACCCGTATCCCTGACTGCCTTGAAGAGAGCTCCAACATACTTGACCTCTTCCTTACTACTGATCCTTCTGCTTACACTGTTAATCTTTTCTCTCCATTGGGCTCCTCCGATCACAACCGTATCACCTTAACCTGTCCTATCGCTCTGGTATGGCCTGTGGACCCTCCAAGAAATGTCGTCTGTGGTACTTTGGAGCTGCAGATTGGGAGGCCCTCAGGCAGTACTTCTTTGATTTTCCCTGGAATGATCATTGCTTCCATGGCCGGGGGTTCATCTGAGTGTGCATTGTGCATTACGGATGTTATTCTCTTGGGTATGGAAGCATACATTCCTTTCTTATATCCTCTGACTAATGTAAGAAAGCCTTGGTTTAATCATGCTTGTTCTAATGCTGTCAGCAACAAGGAGAGGGCCTATAAAAGGTACTGGAGCCAACCCACCCCTGAATCACATCTTTTATACGTTTCTAACCAGAATCGTGCTAAGTCTGTTCTTCGCTTCTGCTAAAAATAATTTCACCTGTACTAAATGCTCTCAACTCTGCAACTTGAAATCTTTGCCACTCCTTCTGGCACCTTGCCAAAGACCTTTCTAACAACTTTCTTACCTCATCATCCTTCCCTCTTCTTTCCTACTCTGATGGCTCTGTAGCTATTTCTTCTACTGATAAAGCAGACCTCTTTGCTCAGACTTTCTCCTCCAATTCTACCTTAGACGATTCCAGTGTTGTTCCTCCATCACTTCCCCGCTCTGACTTCATCATGGCTAACATTAAAATTTCTTCAGCTGATGTATTTTCTGCCATTGCTGGCTTCAATACTAATAAGGAATATGGGCCTGATGGGGTCCCTCCTGTTGTTCTCAAGAACTGTGCATCTGTGCTTACATCCTGCATAGGCAAGCTATTTTACATTTGTCTATCAACTTGTACCTTTCCTTCTTTCTGGAAGTTTGCTCAAATTCAGCCAGTCCCAAAGATGGGTGACCATTCCCAACCCTTGAACTATCGTCCAATTGCTTTAACACCCTGTATCTCAAAAGTTTTCGAGTCAATTCTTAATAGAAAAATTTTAAAGCATCTTTCCTACAACAACCTTCTTTCTGATCGTCAGTATGGGTTCCGTCAGGGATGCTCCACTAGCGATCTTCTCACCTACCATTCAGACTCCTGGCCATCCTCCTTTCGTGACTTTGGCGAAAGCTTTGCCATTGCACTTGACATCTCAAAGGCTTTCGATCGAATCTGGCATAAATCTTTAATTTCCTAATTGCCCTCTTATGGTTTCTATCCTTCAATCTGTGCCTTCATCTCTAGCTTCCTTTCTGATCGTTCTATATTACTGTTGTAGACGGCTGTCATTCTTCTAGACCCATCAACAGTGGTGTTCCTCAGGGCTCTGTCCTATCACCAACTCTCTTCCTTTTATTCATCAATTACCTTCTAAGCTCTACACCTAACCCTATCCACTCTTATGCTGATGACTCCAGCCTTCACCTTTCCATTCGGTTCCCAGTACGTCTATCTCAGCAGTTACTTCAACAAACAAGGGATGAGGCTATAGCACACCTAATGTCTAACTTGGCTCGTATTTCTGACTGGGGTAAAAGTAATCTGGTTGTTTTTAATGCATCAGAGACTCAGTTTTTACACCTATCAACCCGACAAAATCTTCCACAGGTATACCCACTAATGTTTAATAATATTCAGCTTATTCCTGCATCATCCTTGTACATGCTTGGGGTATCATTTACTTGGGACTTATCTTGGAAAGATCATATTACATCTCTTGTAAAATCTGCTTCCAAGAGATTGCGTGTGCTAAGCCGACTCCGTTCCTTCTTTACCTTGCACAATTGTTGGCTCTAAATAGGGGTTTTATCCGCCCCTGTGTGGAGTACAACTCTCATGTGTGGGGAGGCTCCCCACATACAGCTCTTCTCAATAGGGTGGAGTCAAAAGCTTTTTGTCTCATTAACTTGCCTCCTCTAACTGACTCCCTTCAACCTCTCTCTCTTCGTCGCACTGTTGCATCTTTATCTCTTTTCTATTGCTGCTTCAATGGTCACTGCTCCTCTGAACTGTCTGCATACATTCCTCCACCTTTACAATGGGTGCGTAGCACCCGTCAAGCAGCAAACTCTCATCCCTTTTCTGTCCAACTCTCTAATGCAAGAGTTAACCGTTACTCCCAGTCCTTTATTTATGCAACAGGTCAACTCTGGAACTCTCTCCCTTTGTCTGTATTTCCTGCTTCCTATGATCTCCAGTCTTTCAAACACAGTGTGTCCAGGCATCTTGAAATGATCAGATCTTGAATTTGGCTCTTTCTTGTATTTTGTTTTTCTCTTGGAAGGAACAACAATTGCCAGCTCGTGGCCTTTGGTTTCTTCTTCCTCGCATTAAAAAAAAAAATTGGCAAATTTTCTATGCTCTGCCCCTCTATATATTATCCATCAGTTAACTGACCTTTTCTTGATGTCAAGCTGTGGGAATTCTGTTTTGCTGGAATATTTGCTAATTAAAGAGCAATATTATGCTCTCACTTAGGGGTTGTATTTTCAACTCAACGATGCACCCTGCTTACAGCGCCAACGGTTTGTTTTTCTGCATAAATATCATTCCACATTTAAGCGCAGATTTAAGTGCTGATAATAATATATTTTTGTGTTTATTTTTATCATTTGATAGCACTTGTGATGTGGACATTAACATTATCTGTGGGTTTTAGTTTATGGGACATTTTTCAATATTGTTGCTTTAGGATGCAAAGTATCAGAACAGTATCTCTGCATTTTAACCCACAAACCATTGCGTGACAGTCTGTGCGTTTCACATTCTTTTGTACGGCTAAGCCTCAACTTCAGTAGATTGTGGTTTCCTTTCATGTAATGTGAGATATACACAGAATCATGTCTTATATACCTGTTTTTGATGTTTTTTTTACCTAGACACTGCCCTTTCCAGTGTGCAATATAGGAAATATAACTGGGCCATGGCAGTTGTCAGATACCACTTTCTGAGTGAAAGGTATTGAGAACCTGGTCATCGTTTCTTTGGGCGTTTATACACCCGAAGAGAGTTCCGCCTTATACACCTGCCTGCCAGTTTGGACCTTTATGCATGATGCAACCACTAGTGACGCAGTAGCCAGACACTCGAAAATCTGCTACCACCGTGTGGGAGTGGAGAGGATAAGGGAGGAGGAAGTCTGAGGGAGCTGATAGTTACAACCCCTCCCTCTTCCTCCTCATCCTTCTCACACAGTTACCAGATAGATAAATGTTGGCTACTCCTTTGCTACCACTTGAGAGAGGACGGGACAATGAGGGCAGAGAGGAGAGACGAGATCCAACAGCAATGGAAGGTGAACATGCTGCTGCCACTGCCTGCGACCCATTGAGGGGTCAACCAGACAGCCACAGTCTCTAATAGCCCAGAAGATCCGT
Source organism: Coenobita brevimanus (assembly GCF_032717465.1). Classification (NCBI taxonomy): domain Eukaryota; kingdom Metazoa; phylum Arthropoda; class Malacostraca; order Decapoda; family Coenobitidae; genus Coenobita; species Coenobita brevimanus. Next base: position 42,041,760 of record NC_137050.1, on the reverse strand, counting down.
GGGACCATGGTTTGGTTTACTGTAAGGGCAGGGTACGGATTCATTAAACAGCAGGATACTGGCACTGATGTTGTTGTGCACCGCCAGGCGATTGTTAAACCAAACCCACGGCACCTCCATCACTCCTCTGGTGATGGAGAGCCGATGGAGTTTAGCCTGTTTGGGACCCCTAAGGGTCCTGAGGCCTGGAATGTTACTGGGCCAGGAAGTGTGGCCATGCAGGGTTCTGCCCACGCACGGTGACGTCTTGCAGACCGGGGATGTTAGGCCAGGGATCCTGTGGGTCCTGGACAGCTAAACCTTATCGTGGAGATGTGTATCGCGACGGCGAAGGCTTTCTGTGAGGGTGAAAAGGGGGGCTTTGCACGTTCTCCCTAAGATCTTTGAAGAGAACGAGCCGCCTCGCCTTATCATCCCCAAGTGCTTTGCCTGCGATGTACACTCAGTTCCTTGCCGGTGGGAGCATCAGGCCTGGCAGCCATGACATGCTTCCCCTCGTGTGATACCGAGGAAGAGGCTCAGGCTGGAGGCCCCCCTTAACATAAGAACTGCCACCCAGGTCATCGACCAGGCTCCTGAATTGACCACGGAAAAGACCATGCCGGAAGTCCACCATCCACCATCAATGACTGAGGAGGGACAGGACTCTACTGACATTGTCTCCATGGCCGAGGATGCGTCAACTGGCTCCTCAGTCGAGGAGGACGTCAGTGAGTCCTCCTCTCCTCAGTCGTGGAGGGTATCCCATCTCGCCCTCCCATCATTGACCTCAAGGATCAGCTAGACGTAGGCCCCTACAGACACCTCCTGGCCCTCATGGCCCACACCCGGTCGTACAAGCTCGGAGCAACGACCAATTCCACCCTCTCTGATCTGCTCCAGGCTGCCAACCAAGGTGAGGACATACGACCTGTGCTGATCATCAGCGGGGTGGATGTTCATCTAGCCGATCTACAAGCATTTTACCACATGCTCCCTCCCTGCCTGGCCCCCTACATTGGAGGTGTTTGCGATGCGGGAGTGGACTGGCCAATTTCATCAGGAAGAGGCTGGCCAAATACCCCTCCATGCAGGGGATCCCATTAAGCCCCCCCTCCCCCCCAAAAAAACACTACCATTTCTCACATTTACCATTTCAAAGTGGTGAGCAAGTGTATAATGCGGAACTTTCCTTGTTTGTACAATACATCCTTCAGCTTCCATCCCTGCCTCCCGTGAGTTGTTGGGATAGCTCAGCTGAGCTTTGTAAGCTCCTACTCACAGTTACGCTTTCTCCTCTCTTGCTGTAAGCAGCACTGTTTACATGTTTTAACCCACAGGTCAGTGTTTCGTTCTTTTTGGACTGTGGGATTTATTTTGCTTTAGAATGACTGTGTTGAAAACACTGTCATTCTGGCCACAATACCATTAGCATCTACTGAAAATCTTAATATGTGTTGCTGTGAGAATATAATTAGTAACATTGTTATTGTGTTCCATGCTACGGAGACTTCCATTTCCCTAATTTAACCGACTAGTCAAAGCTTAGCTCTCACTGAGCTGTGCTTGATCAAAAGGGTTCAGTTAAAGTTTGAAATAAATATTCACAAGGACTGCTCAGTGAGTCCAGCACCCTCGCCCATCAACACTTAACTTTGCCTTGTGGTTCTGACCTTTCAATAACTGTCCTTAATATATTATTTCGTCAGTCTTATCTGTCCTTTAACATTTCCACCAAGTTTGGGCCAAATCGGTTTGACACCGCTGACTTTGTCCTTATGGCCCTTCCCAGTGACCTTGACCTTTTGCCTAATTGCACTCAAAATCGATTCCCTATATCAGTGTTCCTCAGTTACTTTCTCTGAAGGACCAGTCAAACTATCTTCCGATGTGGTAGAGGTCCAGATGTAAAATCTTGTATTGAATATTAATAACGGAAAAAAATACTTGTATTTATTTTAGGATGCAGAGTAATTAGTTCTTTGAAATACACCGAAACTGTGCAGAAAGTGAATACCCTGAACAAACGTGAAATAAGTTTTAAAATAGATATTCTCCTCTGTTGTTAAGGTGATCAAATAAGACACAAAAATCTATTCTCCAGATTCCCACATTCTCAAAGAGACAAAACGACATTCTTCTATTGCCCAAATTACTATTACCATTCCTACATAAACACAGTCACTTTAGCACTACCACCACCATATTAGTACCATACGTTCCACGAGTAACCAGTTTTAATACTTTTCATTATCTTTCCATCACTTCACCAAATGAATAAGCCGCTGACAACAATCCGTGGCTACGAGTACATGCAGTGCAGTTTGCTAAATACAGAATTCCTTTGGCAAGCAATCCTGTTCTCATGTTACCAATATTTAATGCTGACGAGATCACAGTAATAATATGCTACTTGATATTATGAAACTCAAGTTACTTTGACTGTGTGAACACCTAGAGTACCTGGAAAAATGAGTAACTTCTGTGTTGATCAGTTAGCTCACACATTTACACTGTCACCATCAACTGGGCAGGTTGTTATTACTGCAGTAGATAAGCATAACTGGCAACCCGATAAAACTGTATTTATTTCGGTCATATTGTGGACATATCTCATCCAGAGATACTAAATACTGTGTTTCTTTTCCTTTGCGGGAGATACTTAACATTCAGCGATGGAAGTCACTGGGGTCCGTACCAAAGCTCGACACGGTCCGGATTCGGACTGCAGTCCGGCATTTGAGTACCACTGCCCTATATGCTGTAATAACCAGGTCCCTTCCACAATGTTGTGTAAATCAGATAAATACTTTAACTTGACCTTGCCATGTGACAGTAGGCCAACTCTTTACTTGATCTTAAGCCTTCTTCACCAAGTTGTGTTGTATCAGATCAGTGCTGGTTTAGTTATTTTGTTCACACACACACGTCAGGTTTTGACCTAACCTTGAGACACTGACTCAAAAACCAAATATCAGAACCTAGCCTATCCCTTCTCCATTCCACAAAATTCTGTTAAAATTGGATTTTTTCAAACACACACACACACACACACACACACACACACACACACACACACACACACACACACACACACACACACACACACACTGGATGCGAGAGAGTCAGTACATGCCACACGTCGCTCCGCACCTGACCAATCTTGGCTACAAATGGCCATGCCTAAAATGTATCTTTATATGAGTCAAACTGTGTACTAGGTCCAACTGTATAGTTTTTTTTTTTTTAATGCGAGGAAGAAGGAACCAAAGGCCATGAGCCCGCAATAACAGTTCCCTCCAAGATAAAAACAAAATACAATAGAGAGCCAAATTCAAGATCCGATCATTTCGAGATGCCTGGACACTGCATTTGAAAGACTGGAGATCATAGGCAGCAGGAAATACAGACAGAGGGAGACAGTTCCAGAGTTGACCTGTTGCATAAATGAAAGACTGGGAGTATCGGTTAACTCTTGCATTAGAGAGTTGGACAGAAAAGGGATGAGAGTTTGCTGCTAGACGGGTGCTACGTGCCCGTCGTAGAGGTGGAGCAATGCATGCAGACAGTTCAGAGGAGCAGTGACCATTAAAGTAGCGACAGAAAAGAGATAAAGATGCAACAGTGCGGCAAAGAGACAGAGGTTGAAGGGAGTCATTAAGAGGAGGAGAGTTAAAGAGACGAAAAGCCTTTGACTCCACCCTATTGAGAAGAGCTGTATGTGGGGAGCCTCCCCACACATGAGAGTTGTACTCCACACAGGGTGGAATAAACCCCTGTATAGAGTCAACAATTGTGCAGGGATAAAGAAAGAATGGAGTCGGATGAGCACACCCAATCTCTTGGAAGCAGATTTTACGAGAGACGTAATATGATCTTTCCAAGATAAGTCCCGAGTAAATGAAACCCCAAGCATGTTCAAGGATGATGCAGGATTAAGCTGAATATTATAAAACATTAGTGGGTATACCTGTGGAATATTTTGACGGGTTGATACGTGTAAAAACCGAGTCTTTGATGCAGTAAAAACAACCAGATTATTTTTAACCCAGTCAGAGATACGAGCCAAGTCAAACATTAGGTGTGTCATAGTCTCATCCCTTGTTTGTTGAAGTAACTGTTGAGATGGGCGTTGCGAGAACGGAAAAGAAAGGTGAAGGGTGGAGTCATCAGCGTATGAGTGGATAGGGTTAGATGTAGAGCTTAGAAGGTCATTGATGAATAAAAGGAAGAGATTAGGTGATAGGACAGAGCCCTGAGGAACACCACTGTTGATAGGTCTAGGAGAAGAACGATGGCCGTCTACAACAGCGGCTATAGAACGACCAGAAAAGGAGCTAGCGATGAAGGCACAGATAGAAGGATAGAAACCATAAGAGGGCAGTTTGGAAATTAAAGATTTATGACAGACTCGATCGAAAGCTATTGAGATTTCAAGTGCAATGGCAAAGCTTTCGCCAAAGTCCCGAAAGGAGAATGACCAGGAGTCTGAAAGGTAGGTGAGAAGATCGCCAGTGGAGTGTCCCTGACGGAACACATACTGACGATCAGAAAGAAGGTTGTGATGGGAAAGATGCCTTAAAATTTTTCTATTGAGAATTGACTCGAAAACTTTTGAAATACAGGATGTTAAAGCAATTGGACGATAGTTGGAGGGTTGGGAATGGTCACCCTTCTTTGGGACTGGCTGAATGAGAGCAAACTTCCAGCAAGAAGGAAAGGTACAAGTTGACAGATAAAGGCAAAAGAGTTTGCCTAGGCATGGTGTAAGCACAGAAGCACAGTTCTTGAGAACAACAGGAGGGACCCCATCAGGCCCATATGACTTGTTAGTATTGAAGCCAGTGATGGCAGAAAATACATCAGCTGAAGAAATTTTAATGTCAGCCATGAGGAAGCCAGAGGGTGGAAGTGATGGAGGAACAGCACCGGAATTGTCTAAGGTGGAATTGGAGGAGAACGTCTGTGTGAAGAGATGTGCTTTATCAGTAGAAGAAATAGCTACAGAACCATCAAAGTTGAAAAGAGGAGGGAAAAATGATGAGGTAAAGTTGTTAGAAAGGTTTTTGAGAAGGTGCCAGAAGGAGCGGGAAGAATTCGAGTTGCAGAGTTGAGAGCATTTAGTACGGATGAAATTACTTACACCAGTAATCTGGTGTATGGATTATTTTTTTTTCCCATTTGTTTTTCCTTCCTCCGTTCTGTTATTTTAAAAAAAAAAAAAAAAAAAAAAAATTCAGCAGAGCGAAGAACAGACTTAGCATGATTCCAGGCAGAAACGTAAAGATGATGTGATTCAGGGGTGGGTTGGCTCCAGTATCTTTTGTAGGCCCTCTCCTTGTTGCTGACAGCATTAGAACAAGCGTGATTAAACCAAGGCTATCTTGCTTTAGTCAAAGGATAAGAGAAAGGAATGTATGCTTCCATGCCCGAGAGAATAACCTCCGTAATGCGCAAGGCACACTCATATGGCTCCCGGCCATGGAAGCAATAATCATTCCAGGGAAAATCAAAGAAGTATTGCCTGAGGGCCTACCAATCCGTGGCTCCAAAATGCCACAGACGACGTTTCCCTGGAGGGTCCACAGGCCATACTGGAGTGATAGGACAGGTTAAGGTGTTAAGGTTGTGATCGGAGGAGCCCAATGGAGAGAAAAGATTAACAGTGTAAGCAGAAGGATTAGTTGTAAGGAAGAGGTCAAGTATGTTGGAGCTCTCTCCAAGGCTGTCTGGGATACGGGTAGGGTTCTGTACAAGCTGCTCTAGGTCATTAAGGATAGAAAAGATGTAGGCTTGTTCACCAGGTGGATCAGTGAAAGGAGAGGAGAGCCAAAGGTGGTGGTGAACATTGAAATATCCTAGAACATAGATTTCAGAGAAAGGAGAAATGGATAGAATGTGTTCCATCGTAGAAGTAAGATAGTCAAAGAATTTTTGATAGTCAGTAAAATTAGGGGATAAGTAAACAGCACAGATATATTTAGTCAGAGAATGACAGGAAAGCCGAAGCCAGAGTGTAGAGAATTCAGAATAATCGAGTTCAGGAACACGAGAGCAAGATAAGTTGTTGCGTATATATACAAAACAGACACTTTGGCTTTGAAATGAGTATAGAGAAAGTAGGAGGATACAGAAAAGGATTTGCTGTCAGTTGCCTCAGACAGCTGAGTTTCAGTTAGAAAAAGAAGGTGAGGTTTAGAGGAGGAGAGGTGGTGCTCAACAGAGTGAAAGTTAGAAGAAAGGCCACGAATGTTGCAGAAATTAAGAAGAAGAGAGTCAGACAGTGGTTCCAGGCACCTCGAGTCGTCACCGGGAGAGGGGCGGAAGGTGGGGGCATTTATGGTCCCCCCCGCCTGGGAACTCCGAGGCTGGGTGACGAGACGCCATAATTTTTTGAATTTTGGAAAAAGGAAGTGTAGTGTGTACTGTGCATGTAGTTTGGTGTAGATAGTTAGAGGAATTTGTATTGGAGAGCATGCTGGCCTACTCTCTGTGTAACTGTGTAACTGAGACACTGAAAAAGTTCAGCAAAGGGGGATGGTCAGGAACTAGCCCTGAGGGCTGATGAAACGGGAGCTCCAGCACTCCCTGCCATCAGCTTTCCATCCACCTCGGGAGTACTGCCCTGCTTGACTGGTGCTACAGTCTACTCCACCAAATAGTGTTCTCCATAGTGTTCTAATATAAAAGAGAAAGTTTAAATAAAAGTGTTGTTCCAATAACAGAATACAACAATGTAGTGCAGATGTGCGAAACAAGCAAATCACCTGTTTAGTGTTTACTGTTTGGTCTACGACATACAGGAATGGAAAACTATAAGTAGAATCTTTTCTCTTTGTACCACAAGATGAACACCATCTTTAGCAAAGCAAATTTTAAAGGAGCTATGAAAAGGGATAAAGACAGAAAGCAGGATGATGATTTCTACCAGGAACTGGTGGAAATGGAGAAGCATAATAATTTGGTAGAACGAGTGTACGGATTAGACAAGGCATTTCAGAGAGAAGTAGATGAAATTAAAAAACAGTTGCACATGCAGGAGGAGAAGAATGAATATTAGTAAAGGAGGTTAACAAGAAAGACACAAAAATAGATGGGCTTTCAGTTGATGTGGGTACACTTAGTAGGAAGATCAGTGAAATGGCAAGCACAGTTGTCAACCATGGGGGTATTATGGAAGAGTTCAGAAATGATACAGAGACAGTAAGGCAGGCAAGCACTCTGATAGATCATAGCAGTGATATTGAGGAGAAGATAACCCAGGTGAATGAAGGGATGCAAAAGCTGCAAAAATGATGTGGAAACCATTTATGCTGAAATGGTGAAAGTAAAGAAAGACTTAGAAACAAGAGTTGAAGAAAAGAGCATTAAAAAGGAAGTGAAGAAAATAATCCAAAACAATCCAAAATTGGTCAGAGATTCAGTAGACATCAACAAATCTATAGTGATCACTGGTATAGAGGAGGAAGAAACAAAAAACATGATTTCAAGAGACAAAAAGGAGATGGCAAATGTAATGAGCATATTGAAAGATGTAGCAGAGGAAATCAGTAGTAATGACATGGAGGAACGCAAAACGCTAGAGAAAATATGAGAGTAATAAATCAAGGTCCCTCAAGGTAACCTTCCAGAGTGTAAACACTGTGGAGGAAATACTGAAAAATGTAAACTTATGGAAAAAGAGGATTTCAGAAATGTATAGATAAAAAGATGCCTAACTCAAGAGGAACTGAGATTATTAGAAGAGAAGAGGAAGGAGGCAAAAATAAAGAATGAGGGAATATCAGAGGAAAAGAAGAACACATTTTTTTACAAAGTAATTAGATTGCAGGTAAGAAATTCGTACATAAACGGGAGGAAATAAAAAAGGAGGAAGGTAGTAGACCCAAGTCATGACAAGTATGCAAACAAGATGATTGAGTTGATGTACTCTAATGCAGATGGAATGGTATCTAAATTACTAGAGATGAATGATTATGTTAAAGAAAAGGAACCATACAATGTTTGCCTAACTGAAACAAAATTAACATCAAGAATATCAAACGATACCCTAAACCTGGAGGAATACAATATATGGAGAAGATAAAGGAGCTTTAACAAGGAGGAGGAATTATACTGTAATATTAACAAAGGAATTATACCACAATATTAACAAAGACAAATCTGCAAGTCAAAGAAATAGAACTAAATACACCCTCACAGGTAGAACCGATCGTAGTAGAGATTAGTACATCTGAAGGGAAAGTACAGTACAGTAATTGTGGCAAATTTATACATGTCACCCAGATCAAACATTTGGGAAAACGGAGGATATGAAGACCTGGTAGAGAGGACAGTTCAGAGTTTAAGAGCATTACTAAATAGAATGGAGGAGAAATCTGAAATAATTATACTACAGTATCTGGAGATTTCAATACACATATAAAATGGAATACTCTAGATATAAAAAGCCAGGAAAGCTGTTGGGACCAAAACTCTCCCGGACCTTGTGCAAGAGTTGTTCCTAACACAACATGTAAAACAAAGCACCATAAATACTGGACTTGACATACCATCCGTACTAGATCTTATATTTACTAGGCAAGAAAATGATATTGAAAATATTATGTATCACCCCCATTCGGTAAAAGCGACCATGCAGTATTAAATTTCAACTTCTGGATTGCATATGACATAGTTAACAATAATCAAAGTTACAAAAAGAGACTCAACTACAAAAAGGGCAACTATCATGACCTAAAGAAATACTTCTCAGAAAAAGATTGGGAAAAAGAGCTTAGTGGATCGGATTTAAATGTTATATATAGAGAATTCTGTGAACTTCATGAAATAGGAGTCCAAAATTACATCCCTCGACAGAAAGAAGCAGAAATGATAATAAAGAAATGGTTTAATAAAGAATGTAAAAAAATCTAAAGAAGAAAGAGACTTGTTGTGGAACAGATACAAAAGACACAATATTGAGAGGGCATATAACAACTATAAACAAGCAAGAAACGAATACAGAAGAATAAGAACAGAAACCCCAAAACAGTTTGAGGGAGGACACCATAAACAAAAGTAGTGATCATCCGAAACTATTTTGCAGCTATATCTGAAGCAAAACCAAAGTAAAAGATAAAATACAATCCATTCCGGATGAAGGGATCCTCTATACACAAGAGAAAGATATTTGTGAAGTGCTAAATAAGAATTTCCAATCAGTTTTTACAGAAGAAAATAATTTTGAGAGGGATGAAATAGAACATGCAGGCCCAAACATATTACCAGATATACAAATATCAGAAAAAGAAATACAGGGGTTAAGTGAATTAGACAAAGGAAAGCAAATGGTCCAGATGAAATTTCATTCTGGGTGCTACATGAATGTGCAAAGGAGTTAAGTACACCATTATCATTAATATTCAAGGAATCCTTGGGTCAAGGTAAACTACCTGATATTTGGAAGAAAGCAAATATTGTTCCCTTATTCAAAAAAAAAAGGAACATGCAAAATCCACTAAACTACCGACCAGTTTCAGTAAACAGCGTTGTAAGATGCTGGAGCTGATAAGAAAAGTTTGGGTAAACCATCTAGAAGAACAAAATAGGATAACAGAATGGAAATTTGATTTCAGAAAGGAAAAAAAAAATCATGTGTTATTAATCTATTAAGCTACTATGACAGAGTTGCAAAGACATTACAGAAAAGAGAAGGATGGGTGGAGAGTATCTATCTAGATTTCAAGAAAGCATTTGGCAGAGTGCCACACCATAGACTTTTATGGAAACTGTGCCATCAAGGAGGAATCCGAGGCAAACTGTACTGTTGGATGCAAGATTTTCTTAGAAAAAGGGAAATGAGAACAGTACTAAGAGGAAATTACTCATCATGGAGGTAAATGACTAGTGGAGTTCCAAAGGGCTCAGTGTTGGCACCAGCTATGTTTTTAGTGTATATAAATTACATAGATAGTAATACTGGAAACGAAAGCTATTTAAATATGTTTGCTGATGATGCAAAAATATAAATGAGAATTATTAACACAGACTTTTGTAAAAAGCTACGAGAAGAATTATATAAATGGAGTAATACATGGCAAATGGAATTCTATGTGGACAAGTGTCATGTTATCAGGTTTGGTAAAAGTGGAAAGAGACCAGATTGGTATCATAAGTTAGGAAGTAAAACCCTACACATATCAGAAGGAGAGAAGGACTTAGGTTTGATTATCAATAACAGACTATCTCCAGCTGACCACATACAGTAAGTGAGAAGGTACGGAATATGTACACCCTGCTGCAAATATGAGAATAGCATTCACATACATAAATGAAGACATGCTGAGAAAGGTAGTAACATCTTTCATTAGACCAACCCTGGAGTATGCGTCAGTAGTCTGGACTCCTCATCTCAAAAACCACACAGATAAGATTGAAAGTTGAACGGGCTGCTACAAGATGGGTACCAAGCCTAAGGGATCTAAGGTATGAAGAAAGACTAGAAAAAATGAAGCTACCAACACTATAGGAGAGAAGGAAAAGAGGAGACATGATTATGCTATAAAAATGCATATCAGGGAAGGAGAAAATAGACATAAATGAATACATAACCTATGGGAAAGCATCAGCAAGAGGACACTGCAAAAAAGTGCATAAAAAAAGAGGCGATAAAGATGTAAGGAAATTTAGTTTCCCAAATAGGGCAATTGATCAATGAAATGCACTGCCAAATGAAATAGTGTGTGCCAAAACAATTCATAAATTTTAGATGTGTGATGAAAATGGTTTAAGACACGGGACAGTACGAGCTTGACTCATTCCTGTAAAGATACAATTAGGTATGTACAATTAGGTAAGTAGACACGGACGCGCGCGCGCGCACTGAGTACGACATAACTACCGCGCTAGCGATGCTGGCGAGGGTGGAATAATATATTTAGCGCTAAAAATAATGTCAGTTTTTCGGTTGTAATCAGTTTTGTTGTGGTGGTTCCTGATGTTGTTGACTGGTGGTGGTGGTGGTGGAGGTGGTGGTTGTTATAGAGGTGGAGGTGGGGTAATAGCTCATTTCGACTTACGTCCAGTGGATTGCAGGAAATCGGCCCCTTCCAGCCGAACTATCACAGACATTTTGTTGAGGGTCTGTTGAAAGAACTTCCTGTATTCTGAGTGTCGGGTGGACGGGGTGAGTATGTGTGTTGCGGTGGGGCTCCATTGCAATGAGATAATAGTGGATTGATTGTAAGTTAAAATCTATGTTGATACTGAAGCTGGCAAAGGTGAGGCATACAGTCTGGCCAAGTGTACAGTAGTACGGATTTAATGGGTCTGCTTAACCAGACAGACCGGAGTTACTCAAGAAGAGCAGTAATTCTAGAACGGCAGTTTCTAAGGGATGATTGGTGATGTTTGACTGGTGGTTTTTGGAAGGATGTGGTGGCGAAGAATTTTTGTTTATGTTTATAAATTGTAGTGTGGGGCAGAGAAAGTGAGATGTATTGAGGCTTTCTGTGTAGTGATGAGATGTCCGCCTTATGTTTATGGTGGGAGTGGTTTAGCATAAAGTTGCCAGTATGAGATCGATCCTGTGTTGAAGCTATATGTGTATGCCTTTCAGTTTTCGAGATGCTCATGATTAAGAGGACTTTTGTTTGTTGGTGGAACTGATCCATATTAATGGTCCTTGTTCATCCTGGTATTTCTCGGGCTTTGTTTAGTGTTTCCTTTAAGTTTACCCATTTCTTTATGATAAAGCGTGGTCCCAGCTTGGACTAATATTGTTCGGCTGAACTGTTTATGAACGGTTTTCAGTTGTTCCATATACTTTGCTGATAGTAGTGTCTGTGCTTTCAAGGCACTGAATTTAAGATATGCCTGAAAAACTTCTAGGTCTCTCCATCTCTCTGCATCCCTTAAACTTCCGCCGCTCCCCGATACCCTTACATCCACCTTCCTCATCACACATATCGTGAGCAGGCTGAAAGACATCACGCAGCTCCAGCACAAATATAATTATACTATTCCAACATTGTATATTGCCTGAGATTTTTTAATACTATGATTTTTTTTAGAGACCAATGCTATAAATGGGTCGGGTCAGGTGCAGGTAAGGGGATGGGTCCAGTATGATGTGGCAGGGGTAAACCAGCTCTGTTGTCAAGCCCAGTTGCGGATGTCGCTGGATTGCACTGCCCACTTGGCCCTTGTGCGGTGTGGTGCGATGAGGAGTGGTCCCTTCTCCCCTTAGAGACTAAGATACGAGTAAATGTGTGTGTGTGTGTGTGTGTGGATGAGCAATTAAGTGTGTCGTTCTGTCTTACCTACTCACCCTCCCCTCCCAGGGAGGGAAAAGCCTAGGTATGGAGATATAGGTAAATCTTTGTTTATGGTGTTTAGCTTTCACGTTACTTATTTCCGATATAATACGCCACTACTACGAACAATTAACCAGCAATTTAAGTGCCGCGATATTTAGTTTATTATCGAACAATGAAAGATGTATGCTTACCCTGTTTTAAATAAAACAAGCATATAATATGTGATTTAAAGATCTGGTCGAAGTTTTATTTGAACTGTTGAATCATAAAGGATTCTGGGCAAGAAAAGGCTCAGAATCCTTAAATCATTCAAACATTTCAGTTCAATACGTGTTTTTCGTTTTATGATCTACATCCAAACGACTCTATTAGACTCAGGAGAGAATTTCCGAATGAGAAGGATTACATTTATTCCAAATGCAACCGTTTCATCATCCTTCCCCATTTGACAAAGAATGTCTTCTCGCAGGAAGAAGGAAACAAGGAAATACGTAACTGAGTTTAAAGGATTCTTAACAGAAAATGTATCAGGGCCTAAAGGAACAGTAACTCAACATACAAGAGCTGACGGTATAGTACTTGTTAAATCTCTAGAAAGTGTTATCCCTAAGTTTACGGTAACTTGTATCACCAGGAAGTAGGTAGGGGCCTGGGAAGGACTAGGAGGTGTAGAATATGTTACGGAATTTAAATTTTTTGTGACAAAAAACAGATCATGAAATGTAAACTGGCATATATGTATTATCTATCTATCTATCTATCTGTCTATATCTGTCTATCTATATCTATCTATCTATCTATCTATCTAAGGATGTCACATATATCTGTTCCTCCTACCTCCAGTCGGTGTTATCAAACTTAAGAATTTATTATAGAAAGGATTTGTGAAGGCTCCATCTAGCAGCTAATCTGAAATTTCTGTTCTAAGCTGAATATTATGGTGTGGAGACAGTCAAAATTAAAAAAAGTCATCACATTCAAGGTGCTGATCATTACAATAGTGTGAGAGTCGTGGCCTGGTGCATTTTCAATCCCAACTGCAAGATCTAGTTAAACTTAGGCCTATTTGATGATGCCTTTGGCATTTTAACCAGGCTACCATGTGATTTTTTTTTTTACTTTGGAAGGATCATTAATAATGAAGGGGTTAAACTACTATATTATGATAGTGTGTGTGTGTGTGTGTGTGTGTGTGTGTGTGTGTGTGTGTGTGTGTGTGTGTGTGTGTGTGTGTGTGTGTGTGTGTGTGTGTGTGTGTGTGTGTGTGTTGCAGCAAAAACTGGAAAAAGGGTTCTGATGAAACTTTTCAGGATTGCTGCAATTGGGTCCCAGATGGGGCAATTTTTATAGGATGTCGAATTATCTGAAGGGATGTTTTGAACCCTAATAGCTGTTTCCTTTGGTGGAAGAGGCGGTGGGGCATTTCTCTCAGAAGAGAGAGAGAGAGAGAGAGAGAGAGAGTTTAACACCTGCGGTCATAAAAAAATGTTCCACCCTCTTGACACACTCATCGTTCCCGCTGCCCCTTTCCACTGGCCAGGTTGACCCCTAAGGTGCTATGGACGACGATGGACGCTGGTGCTGTTTGGTGCGCGGAGTGCTATGAACGTCGATCGTGGAAGCTCTGTAAAAAACTGTGGTCAAACTCTCTGCCACAGGGCTGCTCGGGATGGGGTGTATGGAGCCTAAACTCGAGTATAAAGTCCCATTTGGCAACTCTGGCTCAGCCACTACCCCCAGTAGAGTGAACCCCCCCCCCCTCCTCCTCAACCTCTCAGTACCCCACTGCATCTCATTCCTCGTGTCACATGCGCAGCTCATCCCCTCCCTGTCCCCCCTCTCTCTCTCTCTCTCTCTCTCTCTCTCTCTCTCTCTCTTATTTATTTATTTCTTATGCACATTCCCTCTACCAAATAAATATGTTTTATGGCTTTATCATGGTTCCTTGTGTCACGTGAGCTGCTCAACACCTCCCTGTCCTTTATTTCTACCCTCTCTCTCTCTCTCTCTCCGAGAGAGGAGGGAGAGAATGGAGAGAGAGAGAGAGAGAGAGAGAGAGAGAGAGAGAGAGAGAGAGGAAGGACCGATGTTATACCTTATCTCGTCATTCAAAGGGACGCTGTTGTGCCATTCCTGTATTCTCTCTCTCTCTCTCTCTCTCTCTCTCTCTCTCTCCACTTTATATATTTATTTGTGCATTCCCTCTACCAAATAAATGTGTTTTATGCCTTTATCGTATTGCATTCAATACTTTCCGTAAGACGTTTGCAAAAATTACGTTTTTTGTAAATTTCTCTCCATTCTCTTACATATGCGAGCAGTTGTCCAATAAGTAGTTGACGCATGAGAATGAAGTAAACATTTTCTGGTGTGTAAAATCAAGCTCTCCAAATGTCAAAGACCAAAATTATTCTTGATGAAAATTATTGCAGCAGGAGGGCAAGACAATGCAAGGGAATTATTCAATTTATTTATTGGTTCTCTCTCTCTCTCTCTCTCTCTCTCTCTCTCTCTCTCTCTCTCACTTCAATTTTTTTGATTTTTATTCATTTATATATGTTCTGGCTTACAAGATGCCATATATATATATATATATATATATATATATATATATATATATATATATATATATATATATATTCTTTATGCAGATTGATTTTCCATTTTTGTTTATATCTGAAATACCCACCAGAGTAGGAGACCCCGGGGAGGGCGAGACACCAACCTCAGGAGGAGGCCACAGGGAGGTGCACAGCCACATAAGGGCCCTGAGGCACACAGGCCCACGTCCCCCACTACCATATGCCCCTCTTCCACCCAGCAGGACCAGCAAGTTCATCGCCCTGCTGCATTACCCTCCAACCAGGACAGCATTCACCACACCCAGGGTGGGACCTGTTTCAACACAGTCCCGAGTAGGCCCTCGGTAATGTCCAACTGACTTGTCACTAGAGGAGGAACGACCACCAGTCTTCCCAGACCTACACATCCCAAGGGGAACATCGGCACAGTAACGTCCACCGGACTTGCTGTAGAGGGAGTGTCCACCGAATCTCCGTCTTCTGCCACCCACCACCGGGAGCAGGGGCACGGTAACGTCCACAGGACTTGCTGTCGCAGGAACGTCCATCAGACTTCCCTCACCTGTCATCCCAGGGAAGGAAGCAGAGCCTCGGTAGCATCCAAAGGACCTGCCATAAAGGGGACTTCCACTGGGTTCCCCTTGGCTGCAACTTTTCCCCGGCAGCAGGACCTCAGTAATGTCCACCAGACTTACCGCAGGCACAGGAATGTCCACCAGACATCCTTTACCTGCTGCCCTCAGAACGAGTGGACCCCTGGTAACATCCACTGGAATTACCAGGAGGGAGCCTTGGTAACGTCCACCGGACTTGCCAGGCAGAGGGAGTGTCCACTGGATCTCCTTCCACTGCCCTGGAGTGGAGTTTTGGCAACGTCCACCAGACTTGGCAAGCTGAGGAAATGACCACCGGTCTTCTGTCCTCCACTACCCCGGAGACTCCCGCCAAGGGTAGCATCCCTGGCTCTGCCCACCTCTCCAGATGCTAAGCAAGACGCCCCTCACACTCCCCCTGCACCACTGGGGGTGGAGATTGCTTCCCTACAGAGTTTCTGGTGGAGGATGTCTGGAGTGGACCCATTTTGTGAGCCTGGGCGTCCTGTTCCTGCAGCCGAGCCCTCAACGCTCCCAGCTGATATCAGACTCCCAGGGAACAAGCAGCCGCAGGCAGCCCCTGATGGCCTCCCCCTCCCAACGAGACCACTGACTCCAACCCTTGAGGAATGCTCCAACGACCCTGGGCCAGGACCACCCCAGACCCTCCAGCAGGACTTCCACCGCTTCAAATGGCAGGTACTGAGCAGCATGCCTACTAGCCCTGTTTGGCCCAAGTCCTGAGGGTCACAACAAGCCTAAGGGCCCCTCCAGGGGAGGGCCACCCACAATGCCGCCCTACAGCCCACACCGGACGCCCTATCACGCACCCCGAGAGGGGTAGACTGTAGCACCAGTCGAGCAGGGCAGTTCTCCCGAGGTGGATGGAAAGCTGATGACAGGGGGTGCTGGAGCTCCCGTTTCATCAGCCCTCAGGACTAGTTCCTGACCATCCCCCTTTGCTGAACTTTTTCAGTGTCTCAGTTACACAGAGAGTAGGCCACCATGCTCTCCAACACAAATTTCTCTATCTACACCAAACTACATGCACAGTATACACTACACTTCCTTTTCCAAAAAAAAAAAGAAAAATCATGGCATCCCATCACCCAGCCTCGGAGTCCCCGGGGGGGGGAAGACCATAAATGCCCCCACCTTCCGCCCCTCTCCCGGTGATGACTCAAGGTG
This sequence comes from Coenobita brevimanus, assembly GCF_032717465.1. Taxonomy (NCBI): domain Eukaryota; kingdom Metazoa; phylum Arthropoda; class Malacostraca; order Decapoda; family Coenobitidae; genus Coenobita; species Coenobita brevimanus. The sequence continues at coordinate 42,025,119 of NC_137050.1, read as the reverse complement.
CCTGGAACCACTGTCTGACTCTCTTCTTCATCATTTCTGCAACATTCGCGGCCTTTCCTCTAACTTTCACTCTGTTGAGCACCACCTCTCCTCCTCTAAACCTCACCTTCTTTATCTAATTGAGACTCAGCTGTCTGAAGGAACTGACAGCAAACCCTATTCTGTATCCTCCTACTTTCTCTATACTCATTTCGAAGACAAAAGTGGCTGTTGTGTATATATATTGTTACGGAACAGAGAAAGATAACGTACACTTTAAGTGAGAATGCTAAAAAATCACTACTGTCCCGTAAAGTTCCAGGTTCAAAACAAAAGAGTTAGGTAAAATTACAAGTTAAAGTTTAATGCTTAAATTAACAACAAAACATTCAGGACTCATAAGGATAATGTAATGGCAAAAACAGGTTAAATATATGGTTAACTGCAATAGCCTCTATTAACACGAAATTAGCAAGAGTAAATTTATCTAAGTCAGCCCTGATAAAATGAGATACCAGAGAATACTCAGTGAATGCCAGATAAATAATTACAGATACAAACTATTATCAAAAATGACTGACACAAAGAACATTAATCAAAACCTCACTAGGCCTAAGAATTAACCTTATGCTACACAGTACAAGAAAAAATACAACAACAGTTATACTCAAATTACACACAGCTGCTAGATGTTTGGAGATTTCTTGAGCACTCACAATAATAATATCTGTACAGGGGAGGACAGAGATGTGAACAAAATGAGGAGCAGATCTAAGTGGCAATGATGCAGAGACTGAGCTCATTATATAGGGGCCAGCAGAGCCTGACACAACTTGTAAGAGGGACGCGCAAATGAAGCCATGGGGACATAGAGTTGACAATCCCGCTCTGGACAACAGAGAGAACGACTTACTCTACTATAACGGTAGAAGGGGGGGACTGAGGCAGAACACGCTCGTGATCAAACATGCAGCAACTGTGCGTTAAAATTACACAAAGGATGATGAAATCATAGGCTATGTAACACCTCCCCACAAAGAAAAAGAAATTTACAAAGGAAATTTCTTATTACTCTAAAACAATCTGTCTAAAGTCTAGATAAGCAATCTGCAATAACATTTTCTTTCCCCTTGACATGTTGTATGTCTAATGAATACTCCTGAAGAAGTAGACTCCATCTTGTCAATCTCTGATTTTTATCTTTAAACTTACTAAGGAATTTCAGTGGGTTATGATCGGTATAAATGACTATGGGGTCAAAACCAGAACACAAATAAAATGAAAAATGCTGTAAACCCAAAATCAAGGCCAAAAGCTCTTTCTCAATAGTTGAGTAGTTCTTTTGAGGTGGAGTGAACTTCTTACTGTAATAAGATACAGGATGTTCAATACCCTGATCATCCTCTTGCAGCAAAACAGCCCCAGCTCCTGTATCACTTGCATCAACAGCCATCTTAAAAGGCTTAGCAAAATTTGGAGTAGCGAGCACTGGCTGACTTAATAGAATAGCTTTAAGTTTGTTGAAAGAGGATTCACAGTTATCGGTCCAGACAAATTTAACTCCCTTTTTCAGTAGGTCTGTAAGTGGTGATACAAGAATAGAAAAGTTAAGAACAAATCTCCTGTAATAACCTACCATTCCCAAAAATCTTTGTAGCTCTTTCCTACTTTTAGGTCTGGGAAGATCACTTATAACCTGAACTTTAGCTCCTGGTGGTGCAACATGTCCATCACCAATTACATACCCAAGGTACTGAACTTTAGCTTGACCAAACTCACACTTTGATAAATTAGCTACAAGATTAGCATGAACTAAACGGTCAAGAAATTTACTGACATGGCATAGGTGATCTTTCCAGTTGTCACTGAAGATTAATACATCATCAATATAAACAACACACCCTGCCAAACCCTCTGTTACAACATTCATGAGCTTCTGAAATGTGGCTGGTGCATTCTTCATACCATACGGCATTACTGAACATGCAAAAGCCTTTCCTAGTGTTACAAAACATGAGATCTCCCTAGCACGTTCAGTCATAGGTACTTGCCAGTATACCTTTAACAAATCAAACTTACTTATGTACCTAGCCTTTCCGATCTTGTCTATGCAATCTTCCACACGAGGGAGAGGGTAAGTGTCTGGTTTAGTTATCTGATTAACACATCTGTAGTCGATGCAAAGCCTCTGTGACCCACCTGGCTTAGGGACCAGAGTGACAGGAGAACTCCACTCGCTCTGACAGGGCTCAATCATCTTGTGGTCCAACAGGTAGCCAAGCTTCTTCTGGATGAGAGGAACTTTCACTGGGTTCACACGGTAAGGAGGCAATTTAATTGGCTTTGCGTCTCCAACATCGACATCATGCATCAACACAGTGGTTCTTCCTGGAGTGGCACGGAACACTTGCAGGTACTCCTGCAGTAACGCCGAAAACTCCTGCCTTTCCTTGGGTGGTAGATGAGAAAGCTTAGTCTGGAGATCATTCATGATATCAGGATTCTTCCCCAAACTATCACTCAGGCTCATACTGCATGGGAGAGCTTCACTTGCAGACTCGGGTGGAACAGCTACAGTGCAGACTGGATTATTTTCGTCCCGCCTGTGATATAACTTTAGCATGTTGATGTGACATAGTTGCTTGCTCTTTCTACGATCTGGTGTGGCGACATAGCTGACATCACTGAGTTTCTTCTCCACGAAATAAGGGCCACTAAACTTGGCTTGAAGAGGTTGCCCATGAACTGGTAGCAGAATCAAAACCAGATCTCCTGGCTGAAAGTGGCGTAACCTGGACTTCTTATCATACCAAGTCTTCATCTTCTCCTGAGCAGCTCCTAAATTCTCTCTCGCCAGCTGTAAAGCAGTGGACAGCCGTTCTTTGAACTTCATCACATACTCCAGCAGGTTGACGTCATCTTCCTCCGACAGCCAGCATTCCTTGAGTAACTTAAGGGGTCCTCTTACTTCATGGCCAAACAGTAGTTCAAAAGGTGAGAAGCCCAGTGATTCATTTGGAGATTCTCTTGCAGCAAACACAACGAATGGAAGACCTTTATCCCAGTCTTTCTGATGTTCCAAACAGTATTTCTTGAGCATCGATTTGAGTGTTTGATGATATCTCTCCAACGCTCCTTGGGTCTGGGGATGGTAAGCTGAAGACGTGATCTGGGTGATGCCCAACTCTTTCAGAGACTGCTTGAAAACGTTTGACATGAAATTACTTCCCCGGTCTGACTGTACCTCCTTGGGCAGACAAAACTTTGTGAAGAACCCTAGCATTTCCTTAACTACGTTCTTTGCTGAGATGTTTCTAAGTGGAATGGCTTCAGGATAACGAGTAGCCATATCAATCATGGTCAACACATAAGAAAATCCTGAAGAAGTCTCAGGAAGAGGGCCCACAATATCCACCAACACACAGGTGAAAGGCGCCTCAAAAGGAGGAATGGGAACTAGAGGTGCAACCTTTTCGGTCTGATTACACTTCCCCACAACTTGACAGGTGTGACAAGACTTACAATACCAGGAAACATCCCTGAAGATACCTGGCCAGTAGAAGTGTTTCAAAATGCGTGCCACAGTCTTCCTCACTCCAAGGTGTCCTGCCAAACTGGAATCATGAGCCACTCTAATGATATCCTGCCTACAAACACGAGGGATGACAACTTGATGTACAACCTCCCATTCACAGTCGGCTGATGCTGTTGGGGGTCTCCACTTCCTCATAAGTACTCCTGACTTTACATAATAACAAGTAGAAGCACCAGCTGACTCTTCCTCACTGCAAGCAGAGTTAGCTAGACCTTTCAACTCAGGGTCAGCAACCTGCAACTCAACCAACTCTTGACGAGACAAATTATCAACACTACGGGGTACTGCCTCATCTGGTGAGTGGTCCAAATTAGCAAGAAAAGTGTCAGGTAGGATAACATCATCATCATCATTATCCTCTAAATCACCAGTAACTTTAGACTTAGCCCTAGTGACAGCACATGCAGGGAACACATCAGGGACATCACAATCCTGGGACGCAGCCACTGGCTCACTAGACAACTGAGGAGCTGTACACACTTGACTTCCACCAATATCATTTCCAAGTAAGAAAGTTACACCTGACATTGGGAGTGTCTCAACCAACCCAACCATAACAGAACCATTAACAAAACCAGACTCTAAATTCACTCTGCACAGAGGGACAGAGAAGTAATTATTCCCTACACCTTGTAAGATTACAGTTTCATCAGAGGAATTAACATTAGAGCCTAGATCACTGGTCAGCATAAGGGATTGGCAAGCACCTGTATCACGATATATTTGAACTGATTTCCTGTCATTACTGTCCAGAGGACTGACAAAACCATCAGACAGGAAATTAGCACATGAACTCTTGAGAGTGTCACCCACGTTACTGCTCAAAAGAGGAGCTCCATCATGAGAATTTAAGTTACCCCTCAAAGCAGGTTCAGTTAACTCAGTTAAAGAATTCTGGGAACTCTCAAGAGTGGACACTAGACCAATTGACTGAATATTTAAAGACTCCTTTTTGTTCACATCACGCTGTCTCCTGAAACATCTCTCCGTAGTATGACCAAGCTTACTACAATAAGTACATTTACTTTTCTGAAATCTAGAGGTGAAGCTGGTATTTACTTCCTGAGAAACATCATCCTTATTCTCTTTCCTGTTACCTGTACTCTGAGTAGAGGCAACGTACTGACTCTCAGCTTTCCCTTTTTCTCTAGAATATCTCTTGTGAGTGAGAACATACTCATCAGCTAAAACTGCAGCATCAGACAAATTATCTATTCTTTTCTCATCAAGATATAGGCTTACATCTTTACTAATACACCTTTTGAAATCCTCCAGCAAAATCATCTGCTTAAATTTACCAAAATCAGAATCCACATTCTTAGAATTTAACCACTGCTCTAACAAATCTTCTTTGATTTTTGCATACTCAACATGGGATTGCTTATCTTGCTTGTAAGTTGTCCTAAATTTTACTCTATAGGCTTCAGGAACAAGCTCATAGGCCTTAAGAATCAAGCTCTTAACTACATCATAATTATCAGACTGATCCTGAGGCAAAGATGCATAAGTTACTTGAGCTTTACCGGTGAGAACAGTTTGAAGGAGTACTGGCCAATACTCCTTAGGCCAATGAAAACCTGTAGCTACCCTCTCAAACAACTGAAAATACTTTGTTAAATCAGATTCATTAAAAGGAGGGACAAGTTTAACATTTTTAGCCACATCAAAATCATCAGAGCTAGATGATCCAGTTCCACCTTGTTTCATGCGATACTCATGGTCTGCCTGAATCCTAGCAATTTCAACTTGTGCCTCAGCCTCCTTAGCTTTTGCCTGAAATTCAGCCTCCTTAGCCTTAGCCTCCTGCAGGGCTAGCTGTAACTTAGCTAATTCAATCTGCGTTTGCTCATTTGGAGGAGTTACATTAAACAAGCTTTTATTAATCATGCCAACAATTTGATCTTTAGAATGATGAGAGCGAACAATAATTCCCAATTGTTGAGCAACAAGCTTAAGTTCATTCTTTGTTCTGTTTTCTATATCACACACTGTTTGCACATTTGACAAAAAATCTTTGGCTTCATCAAGTGTAGAAATAGTAGCCATCATGAATAAGTAACAGTCACAAAATATCAAGCAATATCCTTATGATAATATCCTGAATATCCTGATATGAGGTCGCCAAATTTATGTTACGGAACAGAGAAAGATAACGTACACTTTAAGTGAGAATGCTAAAAAATCACTACTGTCCCGTAAAGTTCCAGGTTCAAAACAAAAGAGTTAGGTAAAATTACAAGTTAAAGTTTAATGCTTAAATTAACAACAAAACATTCAGGACTCATAAGGATAATGTAATGGCAAAAACAGGTTAAATATATGGTTAACTGCAATAGCCTCTATTAACACGAAATTAGCAAGAGTAAATTTATCTAAGTCAGCCCTGATAAAATGAGATACCAGAGAATACTCAGTGAATGCCAGATAAATAATTACAGATACAAACTATTATCAAAAATGACTGACACAAAGAACATTAATCAAAACCTCACTAGGCCTAAGAATTAACCTTATGCTACACAGTACAAGAAAAAATACAACAACAGTTATACTCAAATTACACACAGCTGCTAGATGTTTGGAGATTTCTTGAGCACTCACAATAATAATATCTGTACAGGGGAGGACAGAGATGTGAACAAAATGAGGAGCAGATCTAAGTGGCAATGATGCAGAGACTGAGCTCATTATATAGGGGCCAGCAGAGCCTGACACAACTTGTAAGAGGGACGCGCAAATGAAGCCATGGGGACATAGAGTTGACAATCCCGCTCTGGACAACAGAGAGAACGACTTACTCTACTATAACGGTAGAAGGGGGGGACTGAGGCAGAACACGCTCGTGATCAAACATGCAGCAACTGTGCATTAAAATTACACAAAGGATGATGAAATCATAGGCTATGTAGCAATATACACAATGACTTATCTTGCTCTCGTGTTCCTGAACTAGATTCTTCTGAATTCTCTACACTCTGGCTTCGGCTTTCCTGTCATTCTCTGACTAAATATATCTGTGCTGTTTACTTATCCCCTAATTTTGCTGACTATAAAAAATTCTTCGACTATCTTACTTCTACGATAGAACACATTCTATCCATTCCTCCTTTCTCTAAAATCTTCATTCTAGGAGATTTCATTGCTCACCACCACCTTTGGCTCTTCTCTCCTTTCACTGATCCATGTGGTGAACAATCCTAATGACCTAGAGCAGCTTGTACAGCACCCTACCCGTATCCCAGACCGCCTTGGAGAGAGCTCCAACATACTTGACCTCTTCTTTACAACTAATCCTTCTGCTTACACTGTTAATCTTTTCTCTCCGTTGGGCTCCTCCGATCACAACCTTATCACCTTAACCTGTCCTATCACTCTCGTACGCCTGTGGACCCTCCAGGGAAACGTCGTCTGTGGCATTTTGGAGCCGTGGATTGGGAGGCCCTCAGGAAGTACTTCTTTGATTTTTTTTGGAATGGTTATTGCTTCCATGGCCGGGAGCCATCTGGGTGAGCCTTGTGCATTACGGAGGTTATTCTCTCGGGCATGGAAACATACATTCCTTTCTCATATCCTTTGACTAACTCAAGAAAGCCTTGGTTTAATCATGCTTGTTCTAATGCTGTCCGCAACAAGAAGAGGGCCTACAAAAGGTACCGGAGCCAATCCACCCCTGAACCACATCATCTTTACGTTTCTGCCCGGAATCGTCTTCACTCTGCTAAAAATAATTTCAGCCGTACTAAATGCTCTCAACTCTGCAACTCGAATTCTTCCTGCTCCTTCTGGCACCTTGCCAAAAACCTTTCCAACAACTTTATCTCATCATCCTTCCCTCCTCTTTCTACTCTGATGGTTCTGTAGCTTATTTCTTCTACTGATAAAGCAGATCTCTTCGCAAAGACTTTCTCCTCCAATTCCACCTTAGATAATTCCGGTGCTGTTCCTCCATCACTTCCCGCCTCTGACTTCCTCATGGCTGACATTAAAATTTCTTCAGCTGATGTATTTTCTGCCAACACTGGCCTCAGTACTAACAAGGTATATGGGCCTGATGGAGTCCCTCCTGTTGTTCTCAAGAACTGTGCTTCTGTGCTTGTACCCTGCCAAGGCAAACTCTTTCGCCTTTATCTGTCAACTTGTACCTTTCCTTCTTGCTGGAAGTTTGCTCTCATTCAGCCAGTCCCAAAGAAGTGTGACCACTGCCAACCCTCCAACTATCGTCCAATTGCTTTAACGTCTTGTATTTCAAAAGTTTTCGAGTCAATTCTCAATAGAAAAATTTTAAGGCATCTTTCCTATCACAACCTTCTTTCTGATCGTCAGTATGTGTTCCGTCAGGGACGCTCCAGTGGCGATCTTCTCACCTACCTTTCAGACTCCTGGTCATCCTTCTTTCGGGACTTTGGCGAATGCTTTGCCATTGCACTTGACATCTCAAAGGCTTTCGATCGAGTCTGGCATAAATCTTTAAGTTCCCAACTGCTCTCTTACGGTTTCTATCCTTCTATCTGTGCCTTCATTGCTAGCTTCCTTTCTGGTCGTTCTATAGCCGCTGTTGTAGACGGCCATCGTTCTGATCCTTGATTTATCAACAGTAGTGTTCCTCAGGGCCCTGTTCTATCACCAACTCTCTTCCTTTTATTCATCAATGACCTTCTAAGCTGTACATATAACCCTATTCACTCATACGCTGATGACTCCACTCTTCACCTTTCCATTCGGTTCCCGCAACGCCTATCTCAGCAGTTACTTCAAAAAATAAGGGATGAGGCTATGGCACACCTAATGTCTGACTTGGCTCGTATCTTTGACTGGGGTAAGAATAATCTTGTTGTTTTTAATGCATCTAAGACTCAGTTTTTACACCTATCAACCCGTCAAAATCTTCCACAGGTATACCCACTAATGTTTAATATTATTCAGCTGAATCCTGTATCATCCTTGAACATGGTTGGGGTTTTATTTACTCGGGACTTATCTTGGAAAGATCATATTGCATGTCTTGTAAAATCTGCTTCCAAGAGATTGGGTGTACTCATCCGACTCCATTCTTTCTTTATCCCTGCACAATTGTTTACTCTATACAGGGGTTTTATCCACCCCTGTGTGGAGTACAACTCTCATGTGTGGGGAGGCTCCCCACATACAGCTCTTCTCAATACGGTGGAGTCAAAGGCTTTCGTCTCATTAACTCTCCTCCTCTTACTGACTCCCTTCAGCCTCTGTCTCTTCTCCACACTGTTGCGTCTTTATCTTTTTTCTATTGCTACTTTAATGGTCACTGCTCCTCTGAACTGTCTGCAGGCATTCCTCCACCTCTACGACAGGCGCGTAGCACCCGTCTAGCAGCAAACTCTCATCCTTTTTCTGTCCAACTCTCTAATGCAAGAGTTAACCGTTACTCCCAGTCCTTCAGTTATGCAACAGGTCAACTCTGGAACTGTCTCCCTCTATCTGTATTTCCTGCTGCCTATGATCTCCAGTCTTTCAAACACAGTGTCCAGGCATCTCGAAATGAATGGATCTTGAATTTGGCTCTCTCTTGTATTTTGTTTTTCTCTCGGAGGGAACTGTTATTGTGGGCTCATGGCCTTTGGTTCCTTCTTCCTCGGATAAAAAAGATTAAAAAAAAAGAAAAACACCTCTCCCGAGAGCACACCCCAAACAGCCCACCTCCCACACCCGGCCGCCACCTGCACCTGTCTGTGATCTAGTATGTGTCAATAAGTGTCGTACTGTGCTATATGTATTGTGCTCTTCATTGTATCTTTGTAAGGTAATATATGTGTAAGACTGGTTAGCCTGTGTTTGAGACTGATTCCTTTGTTGCATGCTATTGCCTGGTCGTGAACAAAAGAACCTAAGTCCATGCACGTGTTCTGTGTTCAAGAAGTTGAACCCTGAACATACTGCATAACACTGGTGGCTAGTGGTAGCAGGTAGTAACAAGGAACAAGGGGAAAGTAACAAAAATGGCTTCTAAACCTCATGTTCAATTACTTAAGTTTGACCCCGAACAATGTGATATAGAAACATACATGTGCATGGTCAATCCTTTATTGGACATAGATTTTGATCATGACAAAGAAAAGATCACAGTCACCTTACCCCACCTGGGAAAAATTGTCTCCAGCATTGCTGCAAAATCGTCCCTGAGCTGACATGGGCACAATTCAGGCATTTCATGACCTAGGCAATCATGCCATCACTAGGGTAGATTGTCGCCTTCTCTCAACTAGACACCCTTACCTACAACGGTAGTCTGGACGACACCCTCATCCAGGCCAGGCAACTTGTCACCGCTGCCTACCTGGAAGCCGATGCCGCCACGCAGGATCAACACACCTTCAACACCCTACTGAGGATCCTCCCTAGTGCCATTAGAGTGTACTTTACGATATATGATCCCACAGGGGTCAACGATAAGGACATCCAGCTGGTCAGGCACCTCCTTGCCTCCCACACCACCCCCCAGCACATCAGGGCAGTTAGCCGAGTCCCGACCCGCAAACTGGCACAACCCAAGCCCCAAACGCCCCCCAGTAACACTGCTCTTTCAGCTTCACCCACCATCCCGAGGGCAATTCCCACCAAGAGGCGCCCCAACCCCACAGATAACACCAATCTCATCTCCATCAACCCATGGGAATATTGTCTGTGGCCATCGGTGCCCTGTACATGACATACGGGAGCAGCTGAAGGCCGCCCTACGCAGGGCAGCAAACCAGGGGCGCCGCAAGGTTTCATCCATAAAGGATGACAATGTCGAGGGCAAGGCCCCAACAGCCAACTACTCCAAGCCTGGAGAATCAGAGCTCAGAGAGGAGGACACCCTAGAACAGCTGGATTTTTAGGACCGCCCCCGCACCTCCCCACGGTGGTGGGGGCCACCTCACACAAATACTGCCCCCCAGTCTACAATAAGATGAGGCTGAACGGGGTGAAAGCGAGGCTACTGGTTGATGCGGGAGCAGCGAGGTCCTGCCTCTACCACCATTTCTACTCCCGCCACTTCTCAGGTATCGGCCCACTCTCCACTTCTGCCCATCTAGTAGACTTGGGGGATGGCCCCATGCCCATGCGTAGGGAGACCCTGGCCCTACATGCCGAAACCCTGCAAAATGTGTCCACGCAACACCAATTTATTATCTTCAACTCGACCTGCCATGCATATGATAGCTACCTGGGGCTGGATTTCCTGCAAAAACTCCACACTGGCATCAACTGCCACAAGTGGTGCCTCCACTTCAGAAAACCCCGATTCCCCCTATTCAGCCACACTGTACATGCACACCCGCCCTCCCTCCCTGCCCCCCTACCCACCCCATCATGTCATCCACCTTACCTCCTGCAGCCTCTAGCCTCCCTCCCACTACTCCATCCCCCACCACGATGCCTGGCTCAACCCGCATTGGCCCACCAAAAACTCCATCCTGTTCTCACCAGGCCAACCTACGGGAGTCATTGCCTCCTGCCTGTTGTCCCCCACATTCCTCCCCCCTCCCACATCGGAGCAGTGCACATCGCCAGCATTGCCAGCACCCCCCTCACCCTCCCCAAGGGATTAGTGGTCGGTGAGATGGAGAAGAGGAAGCTGAACCATGCGCCTCTCCCCCCTCCCTTCCCCCCGCTGCTCTGTCCCCCATACCTGAACACCTCTCATCACAACAGACTGAAAGCCTTTGACGCCTCCTTCTGGACTTCCAAGACATCTTCTTGTCGGGACCAACAGACAACGTCCACACCACATACCTGTCCCACGAGATACACACCACCCGACCACCCATACACCAACCATCTAGAAGGGAAAACCCAACCAATGGGCTGAGGAGGACCGGCAGGTCCAGGGCATGCTAAATGCCAGCATCATCTCTCCTTCCACCAGCCCCTGGTCCTCCCCTGTCATCCTAGTGAAAACGAAAGATGGCACCATGTGTTTTTGCGTAGACTACAGTCGGTTAAACGACGTGACCACCAAGGTCACCCCACCCCTGCCCAGGATCAATGATTCTCTTGACGCCCTATACGGGGCATCCTGGTTCTCCACCATCGACCTGCAGTCAGGATACTGGCAGGTCTCAGTGCATCCTGAAGACAGGGACAATACAGCATTTTCCACTAGTAAAGGGAAGCAATACGAATTTAATGTCCTTCCCTTCAGCCTTTGCAACGCTCCTGCGACATTCTCCTGGCTGATGGAGTCAATGCTCAGTGGCCTCACTTAGCAGATATGCCTTGCATACCTAGACGACGTAATTATTTTCAGTCGGACCTGGGCCGACCACTTCCACCTTACCTCCAACAAGTTTTCCTCAGAATCTGGCAAGCAGGGCTGAAGCTTATGCCATCCAAGTGTGTCCTAGTTCAATGATCCATCTCATTCCTGGGACATGTCATCTCCAAGGAGTGCATAGCACCTGACCCAGATAAGCTGTGTGCCATCGCAGACCTCCCCCTGCCCCGAACGTCCACGAGGTCTGCGCCTTCGTCGGCCTCGCATCATACTACTGGCACTTTGTAAAGGGTTTTGTGAACATAGTGAAACCACTTCACGACTTGACGAAGAAGGGCGAAGCTTTCACCTGGACAGAAGGCTGCATACTGGCATTTAACACCCTCAAAAACCAACTAATCACTGCCTCAATAGTCGCATTTCCTGACTGCACCCCGCCTTTTCACTTGTGCACTGATGTATCCTTAGTAGTGATCGGTGCCATCCTAGCTCAAGTCCAGGAAGGGCGGGAACACATCATCGCCTGCACCAGCCGTACCCTTAACCAGGCTGAAAAAAATTATCCTGCCACCAAACGGGAATACCTAGGCATCACCTGGGCTCTGGACTACTTCCGGGCTTACCTGTTTGTCACCCGCATCACCATAATCACTGACCACCAGTCCCTCAAGTGGTTGCTGCAATCAGAAACCCACAACACCCAAATCATCAGACGGAGAGAAGCCCTTGAGGAGTTCAATTTCGATATAGCGTATAGACCAAGAATACTACATACAAATGCTAACGCCCTATTCAGACTACCCATCAACTCCATGCACACCGTTCCCAGCCTCCTACAACAATGGCAAAAGAAAGATTGGCCCGACTGGATCCCACCCCACATATTCTCCAAACTTCAGTGACACGGCGACCACCTGTGCACACACACTCAGGACACATAGCACTCGACCCAGACACCATGACCCACTCACAGTCAGATAATGGAATACACCTCAGAACCAAGAAACTGCTACAAATTTTCAGCCACATCTACTGCACACCAAACCCCTCGCACCCAGCCAAGCAAGTTGTCCAAGCCTGTCGGGCATGCGCATTTGGTAAAGACACCACCAGGACACCAGACCTATCTGGCAACATCATCGCTGGTAAGCTATGGCAGCTCCTCTCTATGGACATTGTCAGGCCCCCTTCACCCAAATCAGGCTATAAATACATTATCACATTCATCGACACCTATTCTAAATTCCTTATTGCCTATCCAGCCAAAGACCACCACTCCATCGCTGTGGCAGACACTTAGTCTGCCATGTATTCCCATATTTCGGCATTCCCCAGGCCCTCCACTCCGACAACACCCCGGGATTCACCAGCAGAGTATGGATGGAGCTCGCTGAAATAGTTGGGTACAACATTTCCTGTTCTTCCCCGTACTGGCTTCAGGGAAATGGCATTTACCAGAGCAGCCACCGCACGCTACTCAACCTAGTGCAGACTAGGATCCAGGAAACACAAAACGAAGACTGACCAGCCTATGTAAAAATCATGCTGAGGGGAATGAACTGCCCACGCGAGGATGGCATCACCCCATATGAGCAAGTGTTCGGTGAGGTGCCACTCCTCCTGCCACTCTGCCACCACTTGCAACCACCTGCCACCACCCCAGTCTCTGACCCCCTACACCATCTCAAACGCAGACTACACCACCTCCAAAACACCCAAGACTTCCAACCCGACACCACTACACCCAACCCATACAAGCCAGGCGACTCCATCATAGTGACCAGACTAACAGCCCTGAACAAGCTATCACCACGTTACATGGGATCTTTCACAATTGTACAAGTCCCTGATCCATACCAAGTAATCATACAATATCATAACACCACCTGCACCTACTGAAACAGCCACCTGCACCCCTTTCATTCACCTCCACCCTCACCCTCCTGCTCAGCACGCCACCCAACCCCCCCACCCACTAACCACAGCACTGACTCATACACCTGCTTTTTCACACCTTCCCTCTCCTCACCCTCACCCAGCCCCCCTCCATGTTCACCTCTCCCATCACACCCCCCTCCGACTCCTCACCTTCTTCTCAGACCCCCCACTCACCTCCGGCGACCTCACCTCATACACACGCCTCCATGGCCACACCGCCATCCCCAACACCGACACAACGTGGCCAGCCCTCCCCATTCCCGTCACCGCTCTCACCACCACTCCCAACACTGGACAACACACGTCCACATGCCCCTAACCATCATCCACTCATCACTCCACCCCTAACGCCTTGGTCCAGGCTCCACACCACTTCCCCAGCCTCGACCACCACCTCCCCACCACCACCTCACATCACAACCCCACCTCCCTGACCACAAACTGCCCACGCCCAACCAAGTAACGCACCATGCGCCTCCACCTCTTCACCGCCCGCACCCGTCCTAACCACTATCACAACCAGATCAGGCCGCCTATCTCACCCACCTGCCAGATATGCCCCAACACCATAACCACCACCCACACCACCCACACCCAACACCTCCCCCCCCTCGACCTAAAAATACACCACACAGGATGGAATATTCCAGTAGCCTGACCTGCTAAGCCAATTAAGGTGACCCCTCCACAACCTCATAAAACTAGGGTGACCTCACCTCCAGTCTGCACCTGACAGCCACAGGTCACTCACCTTACTCCCTGCCACCCAAGATGGAGATCAAACACATCCAGTGGACTCCTGCCGGAGGAAACAAACATCAGCTAAAAGGAACATCCTAGCTGATCCACCTCCCGCAGCAGACACACCAGACCTCCACCCTAGTAGTCATCTAGAGCCCCCACAAGGAGCCAAACCACTCCACATGCCACTGGACAGACCTACTCCACCACATCACGCCTTCCCACCAGACATCCACCTCTGATACCTACCACCTCCAGCCACGAGGACGTGCCTTTCAACCCCACGACGGTGGTGAAATACCCACCCAAAGAGGAGACCCCAGGGAGGGCAAGACACCCACCCCAGGATGAGGCCACAGGGAGGTGCACAAGGGCCCTGAGCCACACACCCATGTCCCCCACTACCATAAGCCCCACTTCCACCCAGCGGGACCAGTGAGGAGTTCATTGCCTCGCTGCATTACCCTCCAACCAGGACAGCATTCACCAGACTCGGGGTGGGAATTGTTTTAACACAGTCCCAAGTAGGCCCTTGGTAACATCCACCGGACTTGCCACTAGAGAAAGAATGACCATTGGTCTTCCCAGACCTACACACCCGAAGGGGAGCAGTGGCACAGTAACGTCCAACGGACTTGCTGTAGAGGAAGCGTACACCGGATCTCCCTTTTCTGCCACCCACCACTGGGAGCATGGGCATGGTAACGTTCACCTCACTTGCCGTCAGAGGAATGTCCATCGGACTTCCCACACCTGTCGTCCCAGGGAAGGGAGCAGAGCCTTGGTAGCATCCACAAGACCTGCCATAGAGGGGACTTCCACCGGATTCCCCTTGGCTGCAACTTTCTCCCAGCAGCAGGACCTCAGTAACATCCACTGAACTTACTGCAGGCGCAGGAACGTCCGCCGGACTTCTTTTACGTCCTGTCCCTAGGATGAGTGGAACCCTGATGACATCCACTGGACTTACCAGGAGGGAGGAATGTCCACTAGACTTCCTTCCTCCACTACCCCAGAAGGGAGCCTTAGTAACATCCACTGGACTTGCCAGGCAGAGGGAGCATCCAACAGATCTACTTCTACTGCCCCGGAGTGGAGTTTCGGCAACATCCACCAGACTTGCCAGGTTGAGGGAACGACCACCAGTCTTCCCTCCTCTAATACCCCAGAGGCTCCTGCTGAGGGCAGGATCCCTGGCTCGGCACGCCCCTCTAGGAGCCAAGCGAGACGTCCCTCACACTCCCCCCACACCACCAGGGGTGGAGATTGCTCTCCTACAGAGTTCCTGGTGGAGGATGTCTGAAGTGGACCCGTCGTGAGCCTGGGCGTCCTGTCCCTGCAGCCGTGCCCTCGACATCCCCAGCTGCTGCCAGACTCCCCAGGAGTGAGCTATCGCAGGCAGCCCCTGACGGACTCCCCAACCCGATGAGACTGCAGCCCCCCAACCTTCGAAGGGCGTCCCAGCGACCCCGGGCCAGGACCAGCCTGGACACTCCAGCACGACTCCCACCACTTCCAAGGTAGGCGACGAGCAGCACGCCTACCAGCTCTGTTTGGCCCCAGTCCCGAGGACCACCACACACCTAAGGGCTCCATCAGGGAAGGGCCACCCACAGTGCCACCCTACAGCCCTCATCGGATGCCCTACCACGCAGTTCAAGATGAGCACCTCTCCCGAGAGCGCACCCCAGACAGCCCCCCACCCACACCCGGCTGCCACCTGTACCTGTCTGTGATCTAGTCTGTGTCCAGCCTTTGTGTGTCAATAACTCTTGTACTGTGCCATATGTATTGTGCTCTGCATTGTATCTTTGTAAGGTAATATATGTGTAAGACTGGTTAGCCTGTGTGTGAGCCCTATTCCTTTGTTGCATGCTCGTGCCTGGTCCTGAACAAATGACCCCAAGTCCATGTGCATGTTCTGCGTTCAAGAAGTTGAATCCTGAACATACTGCTTAACAATTTTCTACACTTTTATTTATTTCTTATGCACATTTATATTGCATTCAACACTTTCTGTGAAATGTTTGCGAAAATTACGTTTTGGGAAAATTTCTCCAGTTGTTCTCCATTTTCTCCCATATGCGAGTGCTAACTATTTCCAGTGTAGATGCGTCACTGTGCGGTTAGTATACGACATATGGAACTGAAATATACATTTTCTGGTGTGTTAAATCAACCTCTTCAAATAACAAAGTAAAAAACTTAGCTTCGTCAAAGGTGAAAAATCGACCCCTAATTGGGTTCTGGGGAACAGACAGGGTGGAGGAATTGTGTACCTTAGGGTTTATAAGGGGTAGGAGATGTGTAACGGGGTGGGTGGAGAGGAGAGGAAAGGAGAGAGGTGATCTGTAAGTACGAGGGCAAACTAGTAAATATGTTAGACATTTCTAACTGAAATATAATTATGAAAGAAACTATCGAACAACCGAACTGTAAATGACAATTATTCGAACAAGTGGCAAGCAATGTAGGGGGGGGACCAACCATATCGAGGTCATCCCTCTAAATGAACATCCTTCCTCAACCCTCTGTTATACACAGGTAAAGAAAGATTCAAACTTTAATGCATAGATAGTCAGGAAAAACTATAAGATGTAGCATACCTATATTCACTGTTGGGATGAAAACTGGCAATGGAAGTGAATGCTTCACTTTACAAAACTCGTTTTCATAAAGTTATACATGATATGGCAACTCAGGGGTTATTACCAGTAAAACCCTAACGCCAAAATAATTGCCACATCTACAGAGAATAGTACGGTACAGTATTTAATGCAGGGTTGCTGTGGCAGGACTGTATATGGGCTGCAAGTGTGTGTGTGGGGGTGAGGGTGCAAGAAACCCAACCTCGATAAAACGACGAATAATGATTGTTCTTGCCAGTCATCCCTTAACAATCACCAGATACCTAAAACCGTATGTCTTTGACCTATTGTGGAATTACCTGCCAAATGGTAATCCATATACTAAGCTCTAAATGAACTGTATGATAGCCAAGTTAATGAACCCCTCTTTCAAGCATCCCCCTCCTCCACTTACTTCCCTCCACCATTCTCCGGTCGCCAGGTCTGCAACCCTCCCCCTACCCCCAGTCACACTGTCCCTTCTCTCCTCTCCTATCACCCCGTGAATCCCTTCCTATCTAATTTAACCAGCAGCACGGAATGGGGCAGGAGGGATGCAAAGGGTATCGAAGACGATGCAACATTTTTTATGGCTGCGGTTGTACATATACATTTCGATGTCTGTTACTTCACTGATGCTATGGGCAGACGATTTAATACAGCAGAAACTGGTGTTAGCTATGGTGGTAAAGGTGGTGATAGCTGTGATGGTGTTGTTGTTGGAGGTGATAGCTAAGATGGTGGTGGTAGATGTGATGGTCGTGGTTGTTGTTGTTGTGGTGGTGGTGGTAGTTGTAATGATGGTGATGGTGGTGGTGGTAGCTGTAATGGTGGTGGTGGTGGTGGTAGCTATAATGATGGTGGTGGTGGTACTATCTGTAATGATGGTGGTGGTGGAGAAGGTAGTTGTGGTGATGGTGGTAGCTGTGATGATGATGGTAGTAGCTGCCATCATGATGATGGTGGTAGCTGTGGTGATAATGTTGATGGAAGCTGTCATGATCATGGTTGTTGTTGAGGTGGTGATCGTGGCTGTAGTGATAGCTGTTCAGAAACAGCTGTCATTTGGACAAGTACAGTACTTTTGCTCCAATTCAAACCTCAAAATTGAACTAGTACATGAAATCCAACTTACTCATACACTGATGACTCCACCCTTTACCATTTCATTTGCTTCCAGCAGCGTCCATCTCTGCAGTTTTTTTTTAAACAAACATGGGATGAAGCAATGGCACAACTAATGTTTGACTTAGCTCATATATCTGACTGGGGGAAAAGTAATCTTTTTTTTTTTTTTTTTTTATGCATCAAAAACTCAGTGAACACATTTTATGACCCGTCAAAATCAACTTCAGGAGATTTCTCTGTGTGTGTTTCTTTTTTTAACAATATCCAACTCGATCCAGCATCATCTTTAACCCACTGCATGCTGGCTATTTTTAGCCCTATGGGTCACCCCAGTCCTGGCCATTTTTTGACCTTTTTTTTTTTTGGTTAAAATGATAGATTTTGATGTGGATGTCACGGGGTTTTTAAAATAAATACAATATTAAATGATAATGTTCAATAATATTGAAGAGCAGGGACAACGAATTGTCTTGCTAAATCAAGCAATGATTACTTTATACCGGCTTGCTTCGCCGATTTTCTCAGAACGAGAATTTGTAAACTTTCTCAACAGTACACAGCAGAGACTAATTACTCACAGTCGCTGTTTATTAGTACTGTTAGCCTCTGGAGAAAGTGACTTCACCCCTGACAATAAATAACTAATACTATTAATAATATCAGGTTCTTGCTGATGCGTAACTCCTAGAAGGCACAATGGATTTTAAGCTTAATACAACAAGACTGGCCTAAGTACCAGTTATGAATAGCAAAACGTTTATGCAAGCTAGGAGCTATAAGGGAAATAAGCTTAATTGTGGAGAAATGAAACAAGAGTTTACATTACATTAAGCTCAAGAAAAAGAACTGTTAAATTTATAGATTACAAAAATAAATTTAACGTTACATTTCAATTGAATTCAAAATAAAGAGATCGCACTCACTCACTCACTCAAAAGCTAAATTCTTAAACCTAGGAAAAGCACCTTAACTAAACTCTTAAACCTAGGAAAATACGAAAAGGAAATACTGGTCAGTGAATGTAGTGTATCACCAGGGAAGGGTGGGAGCCTGGAGATCTGTAGTCTAGTGGAGTCTGGGTGCTAGCTGACCTCTCACTCTCTCACTGCTGGAGCACAGAACCTCACTCTGTCACGACAGAAGCTTGACTGCCTTCAAATACAGGCCAGCCCAGAGAAGGCATGGCCAACGATCGAGGCAAGCAGGGGCAAACAATAAAGAAATAATAATATCGCTCAGTAGAGCACTTAATGACGTGCATTAGATCGGTAACTTTTGAAACAGTGACGAATGTTTTGAAAAGTATACCACCGAAATGGAGAGAGAAACGGTTAACTGAGCGATACGCAGTGAGTTTTCCAAAAATAGTTCGTGGTTTCTCACAAAAGGAAAATGTCGCGAATTTGATTCGTGACATTACGCCCCATGAAAATCAAATCTTTTTTTCTTCAGAAAAAAGATTTCAATATACATACATATAAATCCTAACTCAGTCACACAAGATTCACTCTGTGGTGTGTGTGCTATCCTGCTACAGGAGAAAATCATTATCGCCAATGAGCGTAAAAACCTCGTATTTACGTTAATAGAGGCAAGCTTGAGGGAAAAAACTCCGTGACGACAGTGAAAATTCTGTACTCAGGTCAAACTGAGCGAACGTTCGCTACATTTACACTGATAACTAATTGTTGTGTAGCGTGGTGTATGTAATACATGGTGTAGGTGTGACAGTTGTAGTGTAACTGTACCTACGTGTAAAATGACACAGTAAATATTAATAGTATGGCGACGACGAAGGCAGAGGAGAAGAGGGGCAACGTGCGGCAGATGATCAGCTGGCCCGCACAGCAAAACTGCTACACCCATGCTGTACCTGCAAAATCAATTAAGGTGGAGCATCAAAAGTGTCAATGAGACAAAAATTCTTATTACATTACAATTACTCTCTCTGCCTAGCAATCAGTACATGCCATGAAAGGTACGCTCTAGCTGAAAAATACGAGTGACAGCCTAAGCTTCGTAAATTAGAGGTCGCCATTAATTTATTAGGTAGAATATTAACCAGGAAATGTAGTCCCTGGACGCCGTTGTCTCGAGGACTCGTGTAGTTTACTGGTTAAACTTAACTCTACACTTACGATTAGTGTCGGCAAGTTAAGAGTCCTTATGCAAACTCAGGCTTCTGTGTCTGCTGACACAGCCTCGAACTGCACACGGGTCCTCAACCTGTGCCTTAACCTAGTGCCTATATTAATATCGGGGAGCTGAGAATCCTTGCGCAAACTCGGGCTCGTGTGTTCGCAGACACAGCCTCGAGTCACCTTTGCGGGGGTCTCTCTCGAACTTCCCCCTTAACCTACAGTACTTATATTAATATCGGGGATCTGAGAATCCTTGCGCAAACTCAGGCTCGTGTGTCCGCAGACACAGCCTCGAGTCGCCTCTGCGGAGTTCTCAAACTTCCCCCCTTAAACTACGGAACACGTGTATGTACAGGCCCTGGACATACTGTGTCCTGTGGGGCAAACAAGTGAGACGTCAGGTCTACACTTTTAACTGGGAACCAGGCTGGTCCTTGGATTACTCAAATCTCTGAGGACGCCTATCTTACGGAACCCAGCATACAACAATTGCCCGTGTTAGTCAGCAGTTAGCAGGTGAGACATCAGGTCTGCACCTACGTTATCACTTCCCTTGATGTATCTCACAACAAGGTTAAACTGCTGAAATACAGTGTCCAGCGTGTCAACCTTGCATTAGCCGTCTTGGTCGTGCTAAGACTAGTGAGTGGCATATGATCAGTTTCCAGAGTGAATGGTGCCCCAAATAAATAATAATAATATTCCTTAACACCATCAACCACAGCCAAGAGTTCCTTCTCAACAGTACTGTAATTCCTCTCGGCGGGTTTTAGCCTACGGCTGTGGTATGCCACTGGGAAGATTCCACCTTCTGATTCCTGCATCAATACGGCACCTACTCCATCTTGTGAAGCATCAGTGCGCAGTATGAAAGGTTTGTTGGAATCAGGCAACTTCAAGATAGGCTCCTTGCACAATATGTTTTTAAGAGTGATAAAAGATCTCTCTTGCACTTCTCCCCATTCAGTGGTGTTTGGAGCATATTTCCTTAGCACCTCGTACAACGGTTGGGCAATGAGAGCAAAGTTGGGGATAAAACTCCTATAATATCCCACTAGGCCAAGGAATGCCCTAACCTGTTTCTTGGTCACGGGTCTCGGGGCTTCTCTAACCTTTCTAATCTTATCACCCTGACACCTGCAGTGATTGTTGCCAACGATATGTCCGAGGAACTCCACCTCACTGTGCGCAACTTTACACTTGGTAGGCTTCACAGTCATGTTGAAACTCTGGAGTCTACTGAAAACGACTTCCAAGAGTCTGAGGTGCTCCTCCAACGTGGCAGAATGAATGAGAACATCGTCAACGAACATTTCTACTCCTATGATACCATGAAGCACTTGTCTCATGGTACGATTAAATACTGCTGTGGAATTGGTAAGTCCAAACGGTAGGACTTTATACTGGTACAACCTCATAGGAGTAGCAAAGGCAGTGAACTGACGACTCTCAGGATGAAGGAGAATCTGGAAGAATCCCTTCGCTAGATTGAGCTTCGTGAAATATCGTGACCCTGCCAGCTTAGAGAAGATGGCAATATGGTCACCCATTGGCTCAGCATCCACTTTGGTGATTGCATTTAGTCTCCTATAGTCGCCACAAATCCTGACTCCACCATCTTTCTTGCGAACTACTACCATTGGACTGCAGTAAGGAGATGAGGACTTTTCAATAATGCCTGCAGTCTCCATGTCGGCAAATTCCTTGTCTACTGCGTCCTGTAGTCGCATGGGAATCGGATATGGCTTAACCTTTACGGGAACATTGCTGGTCAACTCAATTTTATGACACACAACCTTTGCAAGTCTAGGTTGGTCTGAGAAGACGTCAGCATACTGACAGAGCAGTGACCTTAAGGCATTTTGGTCTCCTACTGGTAAGTTAGGGTTAAGTAGGACATCCCTGACAGTCTCTTCCTGACGGGACTGAGCGGTTAAGGGCTTGTCATCATGGTCATCAGCTGGGATCACCGCGGCTGCCCCGGTTTCTTCCAGTGGCTGGTCACTATCATCAGCTACTCGTAGGCCAGTCTCCTTGGGGTCTGACTCATGATAAGCCTTCAGCATGTTAATGTGGAACCTTTTGCGAAGATTCCCCATCTGAATTATGTAGTTGAGGTCTGAAATGCGCTCTACTACATCAAATGGACCCTTCCACTGCGCCAACAACTTGTTCTGGGCAGTGGGGAGTAACACCAGGCACTTATCGCCTGGACTAAACTTCCGAAGTTTTGCCTTCTTATCATAATAGGCTTTCTGAACTTCGCGCGCCTTGATCAATTCTTCCTTAGCTAACTCGCATGTTGACTGGAGGCGGTCAGCTAGATCAAGGACGTGGGTGTAGGTGGTCTTGACTTCAGGGTCAGGTTCTTCATCGTCCCACAACTCGCGAAGGACTTGAAGTGGTCCACGGACCAACCTTCCATACACTAGTTCAAAGGGTGAGAATTTCAATGAATGCTGTAGAGCTTCTCGATAAGCAAATAGAAGAGGAGCAATGAACAGTGGCCATTCCTTTGGCTGTTCGGTGGTCATGCGCCTCAACATCTTCTTGAGAGTCCCATTGAACCTCTCACACAACCCGTTACACATGGGATGATACGGCGTAGTCCGTAAGCCTCAGATAGACAGCAACCTGAACGCTTCGTTCATCATTGCTGAAGTGAACTGAGAACCCTGGTCGCTTAAGACCTCCTTAGGGATACCTACACGACAGAACACTTCAATTAATGCCTCGGCAACAGTGACGGCCTCTATATTCTTAATCTGCCCCATCCCGACGTTTTTGGACCTTTTTTTTTTTTTTTGGCTCAAACATCCGCTTTTGGTGAGAAACATCGAAAATTCATAGAGAAATCGCTCACCTGAGGTTTAAAATACCGGATTTAGGTATGTGTACTTCCTTACCTGACTGGGTTTTCTAACAGGCTGGCACCAAAGAAAATGAGTTCTATGGGAGGATAACTATTTTATCCACTCATAAACAGTATTTATTTATTTACTTGGTACTAATTTATATGTAGTGCAAGAGTATATTGGTTTTCAAACAGTAATATAGGCATTATAAGCATTGTTTCACTCACTAACTCATCACCATTCATGATATTTTTTTTCCCACATTACCTGATCATCATTTCTGACTGTTTCTTCCTGTAATGCTATGTAAACTTTGTCCTACACATTGTCATCGATTGGGGAATCAATCTGGCCCTGAATGTCTTTATTGGCCAGGTCACTGATAACAGATGAATTGCCGAGACAATGGCATGCAGGGGGAGAGGGAGAGGTTATGCGGTGTAAGGCATTGTTCATGCTTGGCATCTTGTAGAGGAATAGAGGAAGGTGTCCCGTGTATACGTGCCAAAAATCACTTGCGAAATCACTCGCAAAAATTGAAAATTGTGCAAATTAGGGACCTTGCAATGTTGCCGCGTTAATTCACGTCGCTGGGATGGCGCGGGTTAAGGGCCACGGCTTCAGGCCACCGTGTGCTGAAATCAATAATAGAGAGGATATACTTTGATCCATCACTTGCCCTAGGGGAGATTGGCCCAACAATGTCAACTGCCACTCTCTCCAACGGTTCAGAGATTGCAGGCATTGGTTTCAGTGGCGCAGGATGGACACGTCCCCGGTCGGTGGTATGCTGACACACATCACAGGAACGTACGAGCCTCGTTATTTCACGTCCCATTCCTGGCCAGAAAAAGTCAGCATGAATGTGGTCAGAGGTCTTCTTTTGTCCCATGTGACCTCCCATCGCTGAACAATGACCTAATTCAAACACTGCTCGGCGATACTTTGCAGAAACGACAAACTGCAGTCGAACCTCACCCTGGGGTGTCTGTGACTCATGGTACAGCCGTCCTCGCTTACGAAGGAACCTGGCTTGTCCTCCCCGTGAATACTTAATCACTTTAACCTCCAGCTTCTTATGCACTGAGGCAAGTGTTGAGTCAGTCTGTTGCTCTTGGACAACATCTTGCCTATGAATCAGATCTTGCGGAGTTGCGACAGTCAACGGAGTGATGCGATTTGGAGCCTTGGCCATGGCTCGTGTTACTGCAGCAGCCGAAGTCTGAGTAGCAACATCTACAGCGCAACTATTTTTGACACCAGGTATGTTGCCTATAATGAGGTCAAATAAAGGTTCTGGCATGACAACTGCAGCTGTCAGGCCAGTGAAAAATGGAGACGCCACCTGGATACGTGCCTCAGGGAACAATCTCACTGATCCATCAGTAAGTCTAACTTGGATCTGTCGACCTGTATACTCATCAGGCCGAACTAAACTCTGTTTAACAGAGCAACCTGAGGAACCATTATCCCTCAGAACATTTACAGAAACACCTCCCACAAACCCTGGCTGAACAAGAAAGGCAGTGTTGCTGGTGGAAGGGTCTGAGGAGGTAGCAGCCAGTCATTCATGAGACTGTGGAACAACTGATGCAGCAAACGTAGCGCCCTGAGAACTAGGTGTCTGAGGAGTCGTACTCACCATCTGAGGAGGTGGAGCATTGACCACCTGTGGAGGAGAGTTCATGATCGGAGGGGGACTCGTGAACTGTTGGGAAGTACCTGTACTGGTAGAGATGGCACCACCATGTGCTTGTCGTGGAATGAAGGCTGCTTTTGCCTCCTGCCTCCGATACACTGATTGACCTGACTGAGGGTTACATGGCTTGTCCTTGTATTGCTGCTGCTGCTTGGGGAACTGCTGCTGGTTGGGGTGCTTGTTGTACCGCTTCCAAGCAGGCTGCTGTGTATTTTGCCCCTGGTCCTTCTGCGGTTTGCTTGGACCTTGGCCATTACACTGAGAACGGCCTTGATGCTGGGATTCAGTCTGAGACGACTTCCCAGACTTGGCAGTATCTTTTCTGCTGTCCCAGGTGTTCTGCTTACGAGTTTGATACCCGTATGCAGTGAAATATGCGTCAGCCTTTTCTACCATTTGTCTGGCATCTTTCACCTGGCAGATCTTAAGCTGTGCTATGAGCTCAGCAGGCCACAACCTCTCTAGCTGTGTACGCAGCATAAGGTCAATTATCCCCTCATGCGTGGAAGGAGTTTCATCTTTCTCCATCCACTCACCTAAGTAAGCAGTGAGACGGTCGAGGAACTGAACAGCTGTCTCCTTGTCTTGGAGACGAGCTCGCATGAACTGAATTTTGGCGTCATCTACTGTGAGACCATACACCTTAATGAGTGCAGCTTTCATCATCTCATACGTGAGATTGTCTCCACGAATTCTGTGGAGAATATCGAGGGCAGGGCCCTCAAATAAACTAAGAAACTGTAGCCGCTTAGCTGCCTCATCCAGTTAATACATGTCTGCCATGTCCTCAAAACGAGCTATGTACGGCTCGATTCGCTCGCCTTCCTTGTATGAAGGAAGCTTGATGCGTGGGGTCGCCAGGACATGTGCAGGGAGAACGCTCGTGGAGCTTGGACCAACTGCACCAGACGTGTCTGAAGCCAAGGAATCTCGCTTGAGCTTCAGCACTTCAAATTCATGTTTTTCGCGTGCCTCTCGCTCGGCACGTTCGTGTTCTCGTTCTCTCTCGCGTTGTTGTAACTCGTATTGACGTTCTCTCTCTCGTTCCTCACGCTGTTCTCGCTCATGTTCTAAGTCAAGTTCGAGCTGTTTTTGCTCGTGTTCACGCTCCTTTTCGCGTTCCTCACGCTGAATTCGACGCTCTTCACGAGCATCATTCTTGCGCTGCTGTTCGTAATTAAACCAAGAGAGGACGAACTATTTGATTTCAGTTGGGTCTGTAAGACCCATATCTTTGGCTTCCTGTACGTAGATGCTGGTCGACATGGCGCTAATCTACTAAGCAAGCCGAAACTGAGTACTGACTGCTGCTTCGCAAACAAATGCTAATAACACAAGTAAAGAATACAGACACAAGCTAGTGGTGACCAGTCTTATCTAGTTAACTGGCAAAAAAATAAAGCAAAAATTCACTTGCTAAACTAACGGTAAACACCAGCAAGCTTGTGTCTATAAACTTTAATGATAAATACCTAAATATGAACGAGTAAATATTATCTCGTGAATAGCTTTAGAGCTAGGAGTTAATATCCTGGAATGAGGTCGCCAATTGTCACGGGGTTTTTAAAATAAATACAATATTAAATGATAATGTTCAATAATATTGAAGAGCAGGGACAACGAATTGTCTTGCTAAATCAAGCAATGATTACTTTATACCGGCTTGCTTCGCCGATTTTCTCAGAACGAGAATTTGTAAACTTTCTCAACAGTACACAGCAAAGACTAATTACTCACAGTCGCTGTTTATTAGTACTGTTAGCCTCTGGAGAAAGTGACTTCACCCCTGACAATAAATAACTAATACTATTAATAATATCAGGTTCTTGCTGATGCGTAACTCCTAGAAGGCACAACGGATTTAAAGCTTAATACAACAAGACTGGCCTAAGTACCAGTTATGAATAGCAAAACGTTTATGCAAGCTAGGAGCTATAAGGGAAATAAGCTTAATTGTGGAGAAATGAAACAAGAGTTTATATTACATTAAGCTCAAGAAAAAGAACTGTTAAATTTAATGATTACAAAAATAAATTTAACGTTACATTTCAAATGAATTCAAAATAAAGAGATCGCACTCACTCACTCAAAAGCTAAATTCTTAAACCTAGGAAAAGCACCTTAACTAAACTCTTAAACCTAGGAAAATACGAAAAGGAAATACTGGTCAATGAATGTAGTGTATCACCAAGGAAGGGTGGGACCTGGAGAACTGTAGTCTAGTGGAGTCTGGGTGCTAGCTGACCTCTCACTCTCTCACTGCTGGAGCACAGAACCTCACTCTGTCATGACAGACACTTGACTGCCTTCAAATACAGGCCAGCCCAGAGAAGGCATGGCCAACGGTCGAGGCAAGCAGGGGCCGAACAATAAAGAAACAATAATATTGCTCAGTAGAGCACTTAATGACGTGCATTAGATCGGTCACTTTTGAAACAGTGACGAATGTTTTGAAAAGTATACCACCGAAATGGAGAGAGAAATGGTTAACTGAGCGATACACAGTGAGTTTTCCACTAATAGTTCATGGTTTCTCACAAAAGGAAAATGTCGCGAATTTGATTCGTGACATTACGCCCCATGAAAATCAAATCTTTTTTTCTTCAGAAAAAAGATTTCAATATACATACATATAAATCCTAACTCAGTCACACAAGATTCACACTGTGGTGTGTGTGCTATCCTGCTACAGGAGAAAATCATTATCGCCAATGAGCGTAAAAACCTCGTATTTACGTTAATAGAGGCAAGCTTGAGGGAAAAAACTCCGTGACGACAGTGAAAATCCTGTACTCAGGTCAAACTGAGCGAAAGTTCGCTACATTTACACTGATAACTAATTGTTGTGTAGCATGGTGTATGTAATACACGGTGTAGGTGTGACAGTTGTAGTGTAACTGTACCTACGTGTAAAATGACACAGTAAATATTAATAGTATGGCGACGACGAAGGCAGAGGAGAAGAGGGGCAACGTGCGGCAGACGATCAGCTGGCCCGCACAGCAAAACTGCTACACCCATGCTGTACCTGCAAAATCAATTAAGGTGGAGCATCAAAAGTATCAATGAGACAAAAATTCTTATTACATTACAATTACTCTCTCTGCCTAGCAATCAGTACATGCTACGAAAGGTACGCTCTAGCTGAAAAATACGAGTGACAGCCTAAGCTTCGTACATTCGAGGTCGCCATTAATTCATTAGGTAGATTATTAACCTAGAAACGTAGTCCCTGGGCGCCATTGTCTCGAGGACTCGTGTAGTTTACTGGTTAAACTTAACTCTACACTTTCGATTAGTGTCGGCAAGTTGAGAATCCTTATGCAAACTTGGGCTCGTGTGTCCGCTGACACAGCCTCGAACTGCACACAGGTCCTCAACCTGTGCCTTAACCTAGTGCCTATAATAATATCAGGGAGCTGAGAATCCTTGCACAAACTCGGGCTCGTGTGTTCGCAGACACAGCCTCGAGTCGCCTCTGCGGGGTTCTCTCTCGAACTTCCCCCTTAACCTACAGTACTTATATTAATATCAGGGAGCTGAGAATCCTTGTGCAAACTCGGGCTCGTGTGTCCACAGACACAGCCTCGAGTCGCCTTTGCGGGGTTCTCTCTCGAACTTCCCCCTTAACCTACAGTACTTATATTAATATCGGAGAGCTGAGAATCCTTGTGCAAACTCGGGCTCGTGTGTCCGCAGACACAGCCTCGAGTCGCCTTTGCGGGGTTCTCTCTCGAACTTCCCCCTTAACCTACAGTACTTATATTAATATCGGAGAGCTGAGAATCCTTGTGCAAACTCGGGCTCGTGTGTCCGCAGACACAGCCTCGAGTCTCCTCTGCGGAGTTCTCAAACTTCCCCCCTTTAAACTACGGAACACGTGTACGTACAGGCCCTGGACATACTGTGTCCTGTGGGGCCAACAAGTGAGACGTCAGATCTACACTTTTAACTGGGAACCAGGCTGGTCCTTGGATTACTTAAATCTCTGAGGACGCCTATCTTACGGAACCCAGCATACAACAATTGCCCGTGTTAGTCAGCAGTTAACAGGTGAGACATCAGGTCTGCACCTACGTTATCACTTCCCTTGATGTATCTCACAACAAGGTTAAACAGCTGAAATACAGTGTCCAG
The DNA here is from genome assembly GCF_032717465.1 of Coenobita brevimanus. Classification (NCBI taxonomy): domain Eukaryota; kingdom Metazoa; phylum Arthropoda; class Malacostraca; order Decapoda; family Coenobitidae; genus Coenobita; species Coenobita brevimanus. The sequence continues at coordinate 41,996,046 of NC_137050.1, read as the reverse complement.
CATGTCAACCTTGCATTAGCCGTCTTGGTCGTGCTAAGACTAGTGAGTGGCATATGATCAGTTTCCAGAGTGAATGGTGCCCCAAACAAATAATAATAATATTTTTTAACACCATCAACCACGGCCAAGAGTTCCTTCTCAACAGTACTGTAATTCCTCTCGGCGGGTTTTAGCCTATGGCTGTGGTATGCCACTGGGAAGATTCCACCTTCTGATTCCTGCATCAATACGGCACCTACTCCATCTTGTGAAGCATCAGTGCGCAGTATGAAAGGTTTGTTGGAATCAGGCAACTGCAAGATAGGCTCCTTGCACAATATGTTCTTAAGAGTGATAAAAGATCTCTCTTGCACTTCTCCCCATTCAATGGTGTTTGGAGCATATTTCCTTAGCACCTCGTACAACGGTTGGGCAATGAGAGCAAAGTTGGGGATAAAACTCCTATAATATCCCACTAGGCCAAGGAATGCCCTAACCTGTTTCTTGGTCACGGGTCTCGGGGCTTCTCTAACCTTTCTAATCTTATCACCCTGACACCTGCAGTGATTGTTGCCAACGATATGTCCGAGGAACTCCACCTCACTGTGCGCAACTTTACACTTGGTAGGCTTCACAGTCATGTTGAAACTCTGGAGTCTACTGAAAGCGACTTCTAAGAGTCTGAGGTGCTCCTCCAACGTGGCAGAATGAATGAGAACATCGTCAACGAACATTTCTACTCCTACGATACCATGAAGCACTTGTCTCATGGTACGATTAAATTCTGCTGGGGAATTGGTAAGTCCAAACGGTAGGACTTTATACCTTTACAATCCCCTAGGAGTAGCAAAGGCAGTGAACTGACGACTCTCAGGATGAAGGGGAATCTGGAAGAATCCCTTCGCTAGATCGAGCTTCGTGAAATATCGTGATACGGTATGTGCCTTGTGATCGTGGATAGCAACGAAGCACAAATTATCTAAAAGGAAAAAACTGCTAATAGGATTCATACATGATTCGCATTACAATTCCAATGTTTCGGCTCAGTAGTTGCGATTCTTCATATAAAACTGAAACCATTATCTACTCATGAATACCAATTGATCAGAAGTAGATGCAGGAACAGGTGCAGAATGATCCGGCAGATTTCATATTTCTTTTGGAAGAAAGACAACGATTTCTTTTGTCCGTGTCCGTACCAGTGCGTATGGTTAATTCAATCTGCGTATTGCACTGGAATAACATGAATAAGTAGCCTTCCTAACAACCATATATAATGCAGACTGGTGTTGGAATGTTAAGTATAATTTCGCAGATACCCACGATTCATACAGGGTTGAGTCCAAGTACAGGATACTGAACTTAAGTCCAAGTACCCGGAAAATTTTCAAGTACAGGTACAACCTTTTTCCAATTTACTTAAGTCCAAGTACACGTCATTGTACTTAAGTACAAGTACAAGTACTTTATACCATACAAAAGGGATCCTGTTTCGAAGAAGGAAATTGAATGATCATCACATTCTAAAGGTTAAGTTATTAAGGTAGAAAGTAGCGTATTAGAATATATGTATACTTTATTAATCAAACCATTTCTTCTATGACAGAATATTAAGTCTACTTAATAATACCTTTATAAAGTCCAATAGAATATATAATTTTTTATTAAATATAATGTACTTGATTGTACTTGAAAGTACTTGGTATTTTTTCAAGTACGGGACTAAGTAAACAAGTACAACCAATTTTTGAAACTCCAAGTACAAGTAGATGAAAAACTGTACTTAAGTCCAAGTACCAAGTACAAGTACTGTACCTGGACCCAACCCTGTCTCGTACTCTCTCTCTCTCTCTCTCTCTCTCCCCCTCTCTCTCTGTCCCTTTCTCTTATCCTCGTCCTTCCCCTTTCACATCACTCACATTCTGTTCGCTCTCCTAGCTAGCCCCTGATTCTCCATTCTCTCGGCATGGCCAACCAATCTCAAAGAGAATTTCTCCTAATGTTACCCAACATTTTCGTGTCAACATCACAGCGCAACATTACTTCCTTATTAGTCTGTCTGTGTCTCCTTGTCAGGCGACATGCTCTTCTCAAGTAACTCATATCCGATGCACTCGATTAAGATTTGTTACCTTCAAACAGAATCAAAGCTTAACATCCATACGATAGTCTGGATCACAATACTGTTAGGCAGCAACTTTTTGCCTCTGTGGTAACTTCTTTAATTATAATAATTTATTCTATGTGAAACAGCAACCTTTCCTCCCTACTGAAGGCTTTCATAGACTTCAATATCTAAATTTTCATGCTTATTCATCACGCTACCTGGTAACACTTTCCGGTAACTAAATTTGCTAAAGTCAAGCTCTATTCCAATATTTGTGACCCATAAAGCCATGAAACTCTAAAGGAAACGGATTACTGAGACCTACATTACGTAACATCGTTGTCCCTTAGCCAGAGATATACTGTCCCGCGAGAACAACATAGTTTGTGGCTCTGTCGGTATTGTCTTAAGGTAAACATGCCTTAACCATTTCCCAATGTATGGTTCCGTAAGAACAATTGTTATAATATCTAGCTAGTTATTACGTTTCCTTTTGTCTTTCTCACAAGGTAGCTGTTTACAGTTCGTCTTACCAAAGTGGAGTCAAAGACTTTTCGTCTCTCAGCATCCCTCCCTTACTGATTCCCCGATTCCCTTCATCCCTCGTCCCTTTACATTCACTATTACACTGGCCACTGCTCGTCTGAACTGTCTGCTTGCATCCTTCCTCCTTGTCCACACATCATTACCGTGTTATTCCACCAACACGCAGTTACTTCTGATTCCCCTGTCATTGCCATTATCACCCTTCCAGCACCGTCACATCCCTCCTCACTGTTATCTCACAACCATCCTCAAAAACTACTACTCATTCAGTGTCAAAGGTACTATCACCCTGCCACGTCACAAACAACATACTATCCCTTTTACACCATTCCATAACCCTTTTACGACACAGTCACAACACCAGCTCATCATAACTCCAGTTATACCATGTCATCTCTTCATCGTCGCGTGGCATATTCTCAACCTGACATCCTAGTCAGGTTGCTTCCCTCCGTAGACTTGTCACCCATCCTCCCAGCATCACCCTGTTATATTACCATTGTCCTTTCACGCTTTTCATATCAGTCCACATTCATTTATGTTACCCTTTCATCACTCTGTCATCCAGAGATCATCCTGTCACCCCACACTCACCATGTTGCGATACAATCAACCTGATGCTATGGTATCACCCATTTACCCCACCAGTTTGCTGTCAGCCTACTATTCCTGTATCACCCCACCATCGTACTGCCACTCCACAACACCCTAGCACTCCACGACGCACACATTACTATAACACCTCTGTACTTTCCATTATCAGTTTGTTACCTCATCACACTTAGCCATCCCTCATCACCGTGTCTCACTCCTCAAAACTTACCATACTCACTCTGTAACTTCATCGTCATCGTATCACCTCAGCTTTATCCCACAATAATCGTATCACCATCGCATCACAAGGCCATACAACAATTACTAGTATGAGGTGGAGGGGGGAGAGGGAGGGGGATGCCAAGTATGAGGTGAAGGGGGAGAGGCAAGGGGAGGCCAAGTATGAGGTGGAGGGGGGGAGAGAGAGGGGGAGGCCAAGCATGAGGTGGAGGGGGGTAGAGGGAGAGGGAGGCCAAATATGAGGTAGAGGGATGGAATGGAGACGTATTTGAGAGAGCGGGGTGTGAGCTGGTGGATGGGCAGTGAAATTCGTGGAACACGGCGACATGGAGGCGATTTGTTTGATAGAGAGATAGATAGACCTATAATCGCAATGTCTCCATTTTAATACCACCATCGCCGTGCCATTTCATCAACACAGCACCATCACCTTAGCATCCCAGCATCACCAAGCAACCTCATTAATCCTCCAACATCGCCCTGCAACTTCACCACATTACTCTCACCTCATTACCTCCCTCCAACCTCACAATCACCGACAACTTGATACCTTCATAAATGCATGCACATCATGTCACACTGACATGTATGTACCTTTTTGGTAAGGTGCTCATGACTCTCTTTTTGTTACTCCATTCCTTACTTTGCGTATTATATTTTGTCTGCAGAAGAAAAATATAAAACCACTTGTGTATTGTAGAATATACCAGCGATTTTTTAATTCTATTATTTGCTCTTCCTTATTAAAAAAAAAAAAAAACTCTCCTGATGTGAATGAAAAGAAAAAATGCAAGGAAGAATGAACCAAAGCCTAAGAGCCCGCAAGACTGTTTCCCCAAGGAAAAATTTCATTGTGTTTGTATATAATATATATATATATATATATATATATATATATATATATATATATATATATATATATATATATATATATATATATATATATATATATATATATATATATATATAATCACCATCATCATCAGCCATTACATGTCCACTGCTGAACAAAGGTCTCCCCCAGCCTTCTCCACGAATTCCTTGACTGAGCCAATCTTTGCCACGTTTTTCCTGCAAATTTCTCTATCTCATCCCTCCACCTCCTGTCTGGGCTTTTTCTGCTACGCTTACCGTCTCTTGATGTCCAGTCAGTCAACCTCTTGCTCCATCTATTATCATTATACTTGCTACATGGCCTGCCCACCTCCATTTCTGTTCTTTTATAACTTCTATAATATCTTTGACTTTAGTCTGCTGTCTCACCCAAGTTGATCTTTTCCTGTCTCTTAAAGATATTCCCAACATTGACCTTTCATTGCTCTCTGAGAACGAATTAGTTTATTTTCCATAGATTTTGCAGTTCCCAAGTCTCACAACCATACGTCATAGCTGCACATTCGTTATATACTTTTCGTTTCATACAAACTGGAAGGCTACTTTTGATAATGTTCCTATGTTTACCGAAAGCTTTCCATCCAATTGTAATGCGTCTTTTTATTTCGCTATCATTATCTTTCCTTAATTTTAGTATTTGTCCCAGGTAATTGTATTCCTCGACTTCTTCAAGATTTTCTCCACTTATTCTTATGACGCTCTTTGGTGTTTGAGGATTAAACATTACTTTAGTTTTACTCCGGTTCATCTTTAGCCTTACTTTGAGACTTTCTCTGTTCAGGTCATTTAACATTTCTTGCAATGTCTCTGCTGTTTCTGAGATAAAGTTAAGGGGTTAACCAGTAAACTATAAGGGTTCTAAGCAATTTGTAAATTCAAGAGTTACGTTTCCTGGTTAATAATGACATAAGTACTGATTGCTAGGCAGAGAGAGAGAGAGAGAAATAACAGTTTTGATGCTCCACCTTTATTCCTTTCACAGGTGTAGCTGGCGGGTGCAGCATTACTGTGCAGATCAGCTGGTCGTTCGTGTCGCATGCTGCCACCCCTTCTCTTCTGCCTCGTCATCATTATTTACTATAAATTTGTATTATGTGATTTTACACGTAGGTACAGTTACACCACAACTGTCACACCTACACCGTGTATTACATACATTACGCTACATAACAATTAGTTGTTAATGTAAATGTAGCGAACTTTTCGCTCAGTTTGACCTGAGCACAGGATTTTCACCGTCGTCATGGAGTTTTTTTCCTCAAGCTTGCCTCTATTAACGTAAATACGAGGTTTTTACGCTCATTGGCGATAGTGACTTTCTCCTGTAGCAGGATAGCACACACATTACAGTGTGACTCTTGTGTGACTGAGTTAGGATGTGTACATATATATATATATATATATATATATATATATATATATATATATATATATCCACAAATTTTTTTCCCATAAGGAAAAAATTCATTTTGAAGGGGCGTAATGTCACGAATCAAATTCGCGACATTTTCCTTTTGTGAGAAACCACGAACTGTTAGTGGAAAACTCACTGTGTATCGTTCAGTTAACCGTTTCTCTCTCCATTTCGATGGTATACTTTTTCAAAACATTCATCACTGTTTCAGAAGTGACCGATCTAATGCACGTCATTAAGTGCTCTACTGAGCAATATTATTGTTTCTATATTGTTTGCCCCTGCTTGCCTCAACCGTTGGCCACACCTTCTTCCGGCTGGCCTGGGCATATTCCTACCCCACACATCGTATTTGAATCAGTCTTTATATGTCGCAACGGAGTGTGGTTCTGTGCTCCAGTAGTGAGAGTGAGAGAGGTCTCCTAGCACCCAGACTCCACTAGAGTACAGTTCTCCAGGCTCCCACCCTTCCTTGGTGATACGCTACATTGACCAGTATTTCCTTTTCGTATTTTCCTAGGTTTAACCCCTTAACCGCGGGGCGTCACTTTCGTGACGCTTGGGAGCAAGGGATCATACCGCGGGGCGTCGCTTTTGTGATTCTGTGTTATTTTGAATTCACCCGGGCTTCCAAGTGGGGGCTTGTATCATCTATCAGTACTGCCGATGTCCAACAATAGTCAGCACTCCTAATCTCATCTGTACTCCCATCCATTGTTGACAATTTAGCCATTTCTCCCCGTTCTTGACTCCCCTCCCTACCCCCCCTCCATTACCCTATCCTCTCGCCTGCCCGGCCATGCTACGCTAAGTAAATCTTCCCTGGAATTTTTCACTGATTTCATCCATTGAAATAAGCCCTATGTCCTATTCTTATACCAAATAATATATACAAGAAAGAAATAAGGTAAGTGAGAGTGCCATACACCTGGAATTGGCTAATTATCACCTGACAACACCTCACATGCACTCGCTCGCTAATTTTCGCTGTTTTTTTCCCCTTGAAATATGCCGTATAATCTATTTTCGTAATAAATATACATGTAAGGAGGGAAGGGAGAAGCCTAAGTGATATTTACATTCACCTGGAACTACCTAATTTATAATGTATTGTCTAGATTTCCTGCCAATCATATCAGTGCTAGACAAAGCTGTTTCAAGATATAACATTGGTAGCTCTGATATATATATCTCTTAAGTAGGCTTCTAATCTATTTTCGTAATAAATATACATGTAAGGAGGGAAGGGAGAAGCCTAAGTGATATTTACATTCACCTGGAACTACCAAATTTATAATGTATTGTCTAGATTTCCTGCCAATCATATCAGTGCTAGACTTAGCTGTTTCAAGAAGTAATATTGGTAACTCTGAATAACCCCTAGCAGGCCTCCAGGCTGGTCCTCCGTTATCAGTTCACTCTCATCTTCCGAAGTGAGAGTACGTATGTTTCTTCTTGCTGACTTCAAGACCTTTTACACCCCCATGCAAATGGCCCTGTGACTTTACCCCCTACTAAACCTCGTGTGGAAAGAGGTAAAGGGCTGACAATTGATAAAAGAGTGACTACGATCTTTCTATTGAGTAAAACAGTGCAAGTGGAATTGTAAATAATGTGTAAACAGCAAGTGAAAGTAATGAATGTAAATATACGTGAACAATGGAAAATAGTTTTATAAGTTATTTCAAGTGACAGTGCACAACACAGTGTAAATAAAATAGAAATGTAAATAACATAAATAAAATAGAGAACGTAAATAGAAATGTAAATGAGTAGTATTATAAGAATACGAGTATATACCCTAGGAGTAATGAAAGTGAAAGTTTCACTCTAGCATGTCTGAATGCTATGAGTTATGAGAGTGAAGATGAAAGTGACATTCACTCTCAATGCCAGTATACAGGACGAGAAAGTGAATGCTACGTATTTTACTGAAAGAAATTGAATCCCTACAGTGACAATAAACTAATACTACTGAAGGAAACTTATGGATAAAGACTGTATATTTATATAAGTGTTATATAGTAATAGAAATATAAAGTGTGAGGGGTTTTATGAATAATAAATGACAGACTACCAAGAGCGAACTAGTGCCAGTGCGACGATGAGACGCGCTCGTAATTTTCATTGCTTTCACAGTGTTTTTTTTTTTAGTATGGATCCCAAACTACTTGAAAATTGTAGAATAGTGTTTATAGTGTTTGTATCTGGCTGTGGTAATCATATTACGGGTTGTCGGGAAGTGTAAAGTGGAGACTTCGTTACCCTACTTCAGAGGTCTCCACAAGTCCTACGGTAACCGACGAAGGCTCAACAATCATTCCAGGAGAAAGCTGAAGGTATGTGCCATAAGCATATGTAATTTTATTATTCTAGGACTAATAACTGATTTTTGGCAAATATTTTTTGAGAGTCTGTCGGAGCCCAAATAACCCCGCGGCACACGCAAGTCATTGGTAAACAAGCCCGCGGTGTAGGGGTTAAGAGCTTAGCTTCTGAGTGAGCGAGTGAGTGCGATCTCTTTATTTTGAATTCATTTTGAAATGTAACGTTAAATTTACTTCTTTGTAATCAATAAATTTAACAGTTCTTTTTCTTTGAGCTTAATGTAACGTAAATCGTGTTTCATTTCTCCATAACTAAGCTTATTTCCCTTATTAGCTCCTAGCTTGCATTAACGCTTTGCCCTTCATAACTGGTACTTAGGTCAGTCTTGTTGAATTAAGCTTAAAATCCGTTGTGCCTTCTAGGAATTAATGCATCAGCAAGAACCTGATGTTATTAATAGTATTAGTTATTTATTGTCAGGGGTGAAGTAACTTTCTCCAGAGGCTAACAGTACTAATAAACAGGAATTGAGAGTGATTGGTCTCTGCTGTGTACTGCTGAGAAAGTTTATAAATTCTCGTTCTGAGAGAATCGGTGAAGCGAGCCAACATAAAGCAATCATTGCTTGTTTTAGCAAGACAATTCATTGTCCCTGCTCTTCAGTATTATTGAGAATTATCATTTAATAATTGCATTTAAATTAAAACCCCGTGACAACCACAACCATCGCCACCACAACGATCTTCACCACAACCATCACCATAACCATCACCACCACAACCATGTTCATCACAGCCATCACCACAACCATCTCCATCACTGCGATCACCTGAACCTTCATCCACCCAGCTATCATCAACACAATCATCATCACCATCTCTCTCCCCAGCACAAAGATGAGGGCGGCGTGGGCCTAGGCAAGGTAGTGGTGGGTGGCAGAGAGGTAGTCGTCTGTCTCGGGGTCGTGTGCACCACACATGTACACCGCCAAGCATTTCCCCAGGTGATGACTGTCAAGAGGAAGCTTGGAGTTTTGGGTCATTCACACCCAGTGCTGGCCCCTTCACTGAAACCCCAGGTTTGAGAGTGGCAGCACCAACAACACCACTCCAATACTTCCAACTTTTTTTTACCAGGGAGTTGCTGACCCACTTGACGGTCGAAACCAACAATATGCCAGGTTCCTAGGGGACTGCACTAGATGTTTGGTACCTCTCCAACGAAGATGAAATGGCCTGGTTCCTTGAATTATACTTTCTTATGGGGATTTGTGAACTGCCAACCATAAGATACTATTGGCATTCAACAGAGGTTCACGAATACCCCATATTTCGGTGAGCTATGAGTGGAAAGCACTTCAGGGCAATCCTGAAACACTTTCGTGCTTTCAATAGTCTCGCCATACCCGAGAGCAATCAGGACCAGCTGATAAGGATTCGCACAGTGATGCAGTATCTCCTTCAGAGGTTCAAGAAGGTTTATATCCCGGGTGAACATCTTAGCCTGGATGAGGGTCTCTGGCTTGGAAGGGGCATCTCTCAATCCATGTATATAACCCTACGAAGCCCAAAACGTATGCCATAAAAATATACATTTTGGCTGAGGCAAAGAGTGGTTACATTTGGAATTTCGAAGTATATATGGGGGAAAAGTTTCTAGAGAACACAGTGTGGGCCCTTGTTGAAACTTTGAAGGGCAAAGGATGCAAGTTGTATATGGACAATTATTACAACTCTGTATCACTGTGCGAACGCCTCTTCACAGAGGGAGTGTATGTGTGTGGCACAGTATGACTGGCAAGGGGAGCACTGAGGGAGCAGCAGGACATCAACAGTGCTAAATGCCTTCCTGATGATGGAGTGGAAGCTAGGCACAAGGGCAATGTAATGGTGTTGCTGTGGAAGGACAAACGTATTGTAAGTATGGTATCCACTTTCCACAGCGACACCACCGTCCCTAAGCAGGTGTATGGGAAGGTCAAGGGAGATTCCACCACGTTCTGAAAACAGTAATCAAGCCCGTCTTGGTGGAGGACTATATCAGGCACATGGGTGGGGTGGATCATTTCGACCAGATGATCCAATACTACCCCGCCCAAAGGAGGACGGTGAAGTTCACCAAGAAACTGACTTTTTATTTCATACAAATGGCCCTGTTCAATGCCTACACCCTGTATAAAAAGAACACCACCAGGCCTATGACTTTCCTGGAATTCCAGGAGCACATATGCCAAAAACTCCTTGCATTCTGGGGGGAGGAGTGGCCAGCATTGGGTCATGCCCTTCACCATGCCCCTGACCTTCCCTTGCGACGATGATCACCTGTACCTGAAGCTACCACTACATCAACTGCAGCCTCCGCTCTACCTGCAACAATCGCTTCACCTCCTGCAACGATCACTTCACCTCCTGCAGTAGCTGGTCCATCAGGATTAACTCCACCAGTTACTCCACGACTGTTCTATCTCGTGCAGTAGCTGGCCCATCAGGAGTACCTCCACCAGTTACTGCCATGACCGCTCCACCTCCTGCTGTGGCTGGCCCTTCAGGAGTTACTTGGCCAGCTCCTGCCAGTGCACATCCAGCAGGAGTACGGAAGTAAGGAGGTGGAGGAGCACCGCCGTCCAAGCGCCATCGATATATCAACGATAGGACACGCTTGGACTCAACTCTGCACCACACCTTGGAGAGAATTCCTGACAGGAAAAGCATGCAGTGTGTGTTGTGCTAGTTAGACAAGCGGAGGAGGGACACCAGCTATATATATCCTGTTAGCTCTGCACAGGACTGTGCTTTCATCACTATCATACTGATTAAAGCATACAGCAGTAAATCACATTCCAAATACACACACACACACACACACACACACACACACACACACACACACAAACAGACACTCAAACACACACACACAGACAAACAGACACACACACACACACACACACACACACACACACACACACACACACACACACACATCAGAAAGAGAGAAGGACCTAGGTGTGATTATCAATAACAGACTTTCTCCGGCTGACCACATCAGTGAGAAGGTACGGAACATGTATGCACTGCTTGCAAATATGAGAACAGCATTCACATACATAAATGAAGACATGCTAAGAAGGATAATAACATCATTCATCAGGCCAACCCTGGAGTATGCATCAGTATTCTGGAGTCCTCATCTCAAAAAACACATAGACAAGATTGAAAAAGTTCGAAGGGCCGCTACAAGATGGATACCAAGCTTAAGGGATCTAAGCTACGAAGAAAGACTAAATAAACTGAATCTACCAACACTACAGGAGAGAAGGAAAAGAGGTGACATGATAATGCTATATAAATGCATATCAGGGAAGGAGAAAATAGACAAAAATGATTACTTAACATATGGGGAAGCATCAGCAAGAGGATACTGCAAAAACTGCATAAGAAGAGAGGTGATAAAGACGTAAGGAAATTCGGCTTCCCAAACAGAGCAATTGATCATTGCAATGCATTACCGAATGAAATAGTGTGTGTCAAAACAATTCACAAATTTAAGGATCTGTACGATAAATATGGTTTAAGACAGGGGACAGTACGAGCTTGACTCATTCCTGTAAAGATACAATTAGGTAAGAACAATTATGAGTCCATATTATAATTACAAATCATAATAGATAGATAGATAAATAGGTAGATAGACAGCTCCATGCGGGCCTGGGAAAGGGAAATGATCTTGCAAGTTAACTGAGGAAATGTTGACGACAGATAGGAAGTAGCAGAGTCAGGGGATGATGTAGGTAGTGTGTCAGCGAGATAGCAGGCGAACAAAGCCTAGTGACATACACACATACTCACACACAGGATTCTGGAACTTTCCAAGCACAGTGTAACACACGTGACACGACCCCTGTTTCACCAGAATTTAGGAAAGAGAGCTCAGAAGGAGGGTAGCATTTGAACCAAATAATGTCAAAAAAGACTTTGTAGTTACCGGTACTTGTAGAGAAGGTTTGTTGTTTAGTTGTCACTCTCGATTTCTTGTAGTAGGAATTAAAGATGAATACAGTGAGTGGATCTTAATTTATTATCTTCAGAGAAATCTAAGTTGAGCAGGGTATGTCTTACAGAGACAATATAATAAGTAAGTCTAGTTGAGCCCCTCTTTCTTGTTCACTCTCTCCACTACCTGTCGGTTCAAATGCTAGCCTCTTTCTGAGCTCTCTTTCCTAAATTCTGGTGAAACAGAGGTCGTGTCACGTGTGTTACACTGTGCTTGGAAAGTTCCAGAAACCTGTGTGTGAGTATGTGTGTATGTCACTAGGCTTTGTTCGCCTGCTATCTCGCTGACACGCTACCTACATCATTCCCTGACTCTGCTACTTCCTATCTGTCGTCAACATTTCCTCAGTTAACTTGCAAGATCATTTCCCTTTCCCAGGCCCGCATGGAGCTGTCTATCTACCTATTTATCTATCTATCTATTATGATTTGTAAATATAATATGGACTCATAACACAATTAGGTAAGAACACACACACACACACACACACACACACACACTCACATATCACATATACTCACATACACACACACACACACACACACACACACACACTCACTCACATATCACAAATACGCACACACACACACACACACACACACACACACACACACTCACATATCACACACACACACACACACACACACACACACACACACAAGCTGTGATCGTACCTGTCCTCGTCTATGCAACTCCATCTCCTCTCAAGAAACACCACAACACAGCTAGAGGACGTGAGTAACCAGCTTATTTGTCTAGTATTAATACTATTGTATTGTAAGGTGACATGTAGATGTGTATGGTACGGAGGACTACTGGGCCTTGAAATCAGGCTGTGAAGCCAATGCCCAGAGTCGGTCACATAAAAAAAAAAGTAAATTTTGTTTACTATATATTTTTCATAGGGATAATGTGGTGGATTTCATTGCTATTGTCTCAGTCATTTTAATCGTAAAGTATAGATTGCATCGAAAATCTTAACAAACTTTGATCAAGCTGATGACTTCTTATGCATACTGCATGTGAAAATAATTGGGGAAAAGTTACGAAAGACGAACATACTCAGCCTACATACCAGAGCGTAGGTGCTGCCACAGCACACAACCCATCGTAACTTTTCAAAATTAATTTTCTCAATAACAGTAAGGGTTATAACACTGTGAATTATATCATGGGCTTCCTTAACCTTTGGGTTACAAAATAGATAGAATTTACATGTATATATGTTACAGTGTCACTAACAACATACGAAATAATAAACAAATAAGACGTTTTTAGGTGATTTTCATATTTTTTTTTTCTATTTACTCGAAAGCTATTGGACGTATCAACTTGAAACTTTCACATATGAAAGATCGTGAAATTCTGCATATAGACATGTCCTTTGCAACTGCACATCTTGGGAAAAAATTTTCACGGTGATGTTGGGAAGTTATGAGTAGCGAGTGTTCTCCTAAGTAAGGTATATTCTGGCTTCATTTCTGTACATTTATTCATCTGTTTTATGTTTTTCTTCTTATCAAAGATGATGGGAAGTGATTTATAACAATGTAGGAATTTTCGGAGGGTAAATTGGGCCATAGAATTCTTTTCCTTACCACACAAGCAGAGCCAGCCTGAGCGAGGTTTTTGTTCTGTGCATGGAACCAAAACTTACTGAAAACTTTTGGTGCGTGAGAGGGTTAACCCTTTCGCACGTGGATAAGTTAATATGTTTTGTGGGACATGACGCACCTGTTTTTCTCCCCTCCCCCCCGCCAGCACCAAATATGTGTATTCTCGGCTTATTTTCACCACCCAAACACATTTATTTTGCCACAAAACCCACATATTCCTATTCGTCTATGTTTGTTCTGCCCAATACGCAAAAAAAACACACACACACACACACACAACAACACACTATACATATGTTAGGGTCGTGTGAATAAACATTCAAGAGCATACATTTCACTTCCCAACATCATAAGTCGAATGTGTACTACTCAATCTCTACATGTTATACCATCATTGGAAAGAGAATATTATTGACTTTCGAATGCCGGAGGTCTCAGTTTGATACGAGGTATGGGGTTCGAGTCATAAGCAAAAAGGTAAAACCCATTTCTGACAGACAACAGATTTTTTTTATTCGGGGACCTCTAGTGAAAAACTTTTTGTGTCATTGTAATTTTTTTTTATTTTCTCATTCTATGCAGAATTTAATTGGCTTTCATTTGAGCCCAAAATGGTGATCCTAGGCTTCTTAGTTTTCGAAAAAAGTGCAAAAAACTACGGTGCCCCCATGCCTTGTCATGAATGTAGGGCAGTTTCCTGCCCTTCTCTAAGCTACTGCACATATTTCACCAATTCTTTGTACGCTAGATATGCAGTCTACAGTCACCTGATTTACTGTCACTATTATTATAGCTGAATACTTACATTTGGTGCAGAGCAGAGGCAGTGTAGTTGTACAGAAACAGTAGCATAATCTTTGTTGGGCCAACGGTTGATAACGACCAGGATTGCTTCACAAACACCAAATATCCTATTGCAAACACCAAATCTAATCACAACAGTGACCAAGCACTATACACAAGCACTACTGGTAGAGTAAAATGTGTTGCATGGCCGGGACAGGTGTAAGAGTGGAAATTTAAAAGAACAGAGCCGTGCAGTACCTTCCCCATTCACAGCTCATTTGGTACTGAATAACCTGTCCTCTCTCTTGCTGGTATCAGGACCCACAGTTGTCAAGTCATTACTTTTGACAAGGAGCAAAGAAGGTATGATGCCTCCAAAAATGACACAGATCGGCCAAAAGCTTTTCCTCTGACGAAAGTTTTTATGCTTTAATGACGCCAAAAGCGTCAATGAGTACAGTCGCAGCCACACCCATATGACGATGAATGCTTCATCAAGTATGAAGGGGTTAAGAGAACACTACACTGAATTTACGTTGTTTGTTATTTTCACCTCATACAGTACTGAGAAACAAGCTGAAGATGAGAATGATGAGAATGAGGATGCTTCGTCTGGGGAGGCACTGCATTTTTTATTCTACCCATTTATCTCCTCTGTTCGAGTGTTCGGTGGAGTGGGCATCCTCTGTTCTTTTTTAACATCGGAGCAAGATATAACTGGTGTAGAGAGTTCAACGATCAATAACGCCTCCCTTTCACCCTCGATCTTAATTCATTCCTCCCATCCACATTTCACTCTTCTGTAAGAGGTACTGTAAGATTGCCCAAATAAGTGATGACTCGCATTCTTAAGATTCGGACTAAACTTCCTAGGTTTGGCAATGTTCACTTGATTGGGAGTTATGAGACTGAAACAATTTTTGCCTGCCCTGAAAACATTATTTATGGTGTAAAAAACTAATCTTGCAACAATATTAGTTATGCTTTTTTTTTTAAATATCAATTAATAATTATATAGTGACATCTGGCACATTTTCATCCATCTTGATGACATGAGTCATCAATGAGGAGATTTTCCCGCAAAATTTAGAGGTTTTAAAAGCAATCTTGCTGTTAAAAATTTTAATGTTTACATTTATCTGGCATTTTTTAAGGTTTTGTCTATCATTTTTTTTTTTTTTTTTATTTACCTCAGTCTACAGGATGTTGACTGCTTGAGACTAACCTAGTGGATTTCTGGAATTTTTCCTTTGGCAATACTGCATGCCAGGCCTTCCGACAGTCATTACCGTGCAATGGATGGGCATGGGTGTGTTTTGGCCTTTGTCAAAACTTACCCCTCTCCTCCCCCCTTTTTGTTTTACTAAATCCATTTTGTCTTTAGTTTTCACTGCCCCACTCTTGCTTTTGACCATCACCCTCTCCCTCTTTAGTTCTTTCATGAAACAGCCTACATATTGTATTACGTTTTCGAATATCGTCTGATTAGAAAAGACCAATTTTCCCCTTAGAATTGCACTGGTTTCTCTAACTTCACTGAACTCCGGCAGATTAATTTGCTTCTTGATAGAAACACAGGTGGTTAAGGGTTGTTCTTGGGCACATGTAATAATTTGTCTTTGTGTTGTGTGACGAGGAGCTCTACTTAGTAGGAGTAGATTGTTGCACCAGTCGAGCAGGGCAGTACTCCCAAGGTAGATGGTAAGCTGATGACAGGGAGAGCTGGAGCTCCCGTTTCATCAGCCTTCGGGACTAGGTCCCAACCATCCCCCTTTGCTGAACTTTTTCTGTGTCTCAGTAACACAGAGAGTAGGCCAGCATGCTCTCCAGTACAAGTTTTTCTAACTATCAACACCAAACTACATGCACAGTACACACTACACTTCCTTCCCCCAAAATAAAAAATCATGGCAGCATAACACGTGGCCTCGGAGTCCACGGGGAGGGGACCATAAATGCCCCCACCTTCCGCCCCTCTCCCAGTGACGACTTGAGCTGCCTGGAACCACTGTCTGACTCTCGTCTTCTTCATTTCTGCAACATTCACGGCATTTCCTCTAACTTTTGCTCTGTTGAGCACCACCTCTCTTTCTCTAAACCTCACCTTTTTCTAACTGAGACTAAGTTGTCTGAGGCAACTGACAGCAAATCCTTTTCTGTATCCTCCTACTTTCTCTTTACTCATTTCAAAGCCAAAGGTGGATGTTGTGTATATGTACGCAACGACCTATCTTGTTCTCGTGTTCCTGAACTTGATTCTTCAGAATTCTCTACACTCTGGCTTCGGCTTTCCTGTCATTCTCTGACTAAATATATCTGCGCTGTTTACTTATCTCCTAATTCTACTGACTATTAAAAATTCTTTGGCTATCATACTTCTACGATGGAACACATTCTATCCATTTCTCTTTTCTCTGAAATCTCCATTCTAGGAGATTTCAATGTTCACCATCACCTTTGGCTCTCCTCTCCTTTCACTGATCCACCTGGTGAACTAACCTACACCTTTTCTATCCTTGATGACCTAGAGCAGCTTGTACAGCACCCTACCCGTATCCCTGACTGCCTTGAAGAGAGCTCCAACATACTTGACCTCTTCCTTACTACTGATCCTTCTGCTTACACTGTTAATCTTTTCTCTCCATTGGGCTCCTCCGATCACAACCGTATCACCTTAACCTGTCCTATCGCTCTGGTATGGCCTGTGGACCCTCCAAGAAATGTCGTCTGTGGTACTTTGGAGCTGCAGATTGGGAGGCCCTCAGGCAGTACTTCTTTGATTTTCCCTGGAATGATCATTGCTTCCATGGCCGGGGGTTCATCTGAGTGTGCATTGTGCATTACGGATGTTATTCTCTTGGGTATGGAAGCATACATTCCTTTCTTATATCCTCTGACTAATGTAAGAAAGCCTTGGTTTAATCATGCTTGTTCTAATGCTGTCAGCAACAAGGAGAGGGCCTATAAAAGGTACTGGAGCCAACCCACCCCTGAATCACATCTTTTATACGTTTCTAACCAGAATCGTGCTAAGTCTGTTCTTCGCTCTGCTAAAAATAATTTCACCTGTACTAAATGCTCTCAACTCTGCAACTTGAAATCTTTGCCACTCCTTCTGGCACCTTGCCAAAGACCTTTCTAACAACTTTACCTCATCATCCTTCCCTCTTCTTTCCTACTCTGATGGCTCTGTAGCTATTTCTTCTACTGATAAAGCAGACCTCTTTGCTCAGACTTTCTCCTCCAATTCTACCTTAGACGATTCCAGTGTTGTTCCTCCATCACTTCCCCGCTCTGACTTCATCATGGCTGACATTAAAATTTCTTCAGCTGATGTATTTTCTGCCATTGCTGGCTTCAATACTAATAAGGAATATGGGCCTGATGGGGTCCCTCCTGTTGTTCTCAAGAACTGTGCATCTGTGCTTACATCCTGCCTAGGCAAGCTATTTTACATTTGTCTATCAACTTGTACCTTTCCTTCTTTCTGGAAGTTTGCTCAAATTCAGCCAGTCCCAAAGATGGGTGACCATTCCCAACCCTTGAACTATCGTCCAATTGCTTTAATACCCTGTATCTCAAAAGTTTTCGAGTCAATTCTTAATAGAAAAATTTTAAAGCATCTTTCCTACCACAACCTTCTTTCTGATCGTCAGTATGGGTTCCGTCAGGGATGCTCCACTAGCGATCTTCTCACCTACCATTCAGACTCCTGGCCATCCTCCTTTCGTGACTTTGGCGAAAGCTTTGCCATTGCACTTGACATCTCAAAGGCTTTCGATCGAATCTGGCATAAATCTTTAATTTCCTAATTGCCCTCTTATGGTTTCTATCCTTCAATCTGTGCCTTCATCTCTAGCTTCCTTTCTGATCGTTCTATATTACTGTTGTAGACGGCTGTCATTCTTCTAGACCCATCAACAGTGGTGTTCCTCAGGGCTCTGTCCTATCACCAACTCTCTTCCTTTTATTCATCAATTACCTTCTAAGCTCTACACCTAACCCTATCCACTCTTATGCTGATGACTCCAGCCTTCACCTTTCCATTCGGTTCCCAGTACGTCTATCTCAGCAGTTACTTCAACAAACAAGGGATGAGGCTATAGCACACCTAATGTCTAACTTGGCTCGTATTTCTGACTGGGGTAAAAGTAATCTGGTTGTTTTTAATGCATCAGAGACTCAGTTTTTACACCTATCAACCCGACAAAATCTTCCACAGGTATACCCACTAATGTTTAATAATATTCAGCTTATTCCTGCATCATCCTTGTACATGCTTGGGGTTTCATTTACTTGGGACTTATCTTGGAAAGATCATATTACATCTCTTATAAAATCTGCTTCCAAGAGATTGCGTGTGCTAAACCGACTCCGTTCCTTCTTTACCTTGCACAATTGTTGGCTCTAAATAGGGGTTTTATCCGCCCCTGTGTGGAGTACAACTCTCATGTGTGGGGAGGCTCCCCACATACAGCTCTTCTCAATAGGGTGGAGTCAAAAGCTTTTTGTCTCATTAACTTGCCTCCTCTAACTGACTCCCTTCAACCTCTCTCTCTTCGTCGCACTGTTGCATCTTTATCTCTTTTCTATTGCTGCTTCAATGGTCACTGCTCCTCTGAACTGTCTGCATACATTCCTCCACCTTTACAATGGGTGCGTAGCACCCGTCAAGCAGCAAACTCTCATCCCTTTTCTGTCCAACTCTCTAATGCAAGAGTTAACCGTTACTCCCAGTCCTTTATTTATGCAACAGGTCAACTCTGGAACTCTCCCTTTGTCTGTATTTCCTGCTTCCTATGATCTCCAGTCTTTCAAACACAGTGTGTCCAGGGATCTTGAAATGATCAGATCTTGAATTTGGCTCTTTCTTGTATTTTGTTTTTTTTCTTGGAAGGAACAACAATTGCCAGCTCGTGGCCTTTGGTTTCCTCTTCCTCGCATTAAAAAAAAAACTTGGCAAATTTTCTATGCTCTGCCCCTCTATATATTATCCATCAGTTAACTGACCATTTCTTGATGTCAAGCTGTGGGAATTCTGTTTTGCTGGAATATTTGCTAATTAAAGAGCAATATTATGCTCTCACTTAGGGGTTGTATTTTCAACTCAACGATGCACCCTGCTTACAGCGCCAACGGTTTGTTTTTCTGCATAAATATCATTCCACATTTAAGCGCAGATTTAAGTGCTGATAATAATATATTTTTGTATTTATTTTTATCATTTGATAGCACTTGTGATGTGGACATTAACATTATCTGTGGGTTTTAGTTTATGGGACATTTTTCAATATTGTTGCTTTAGGATGCAAAGTATCAGAAGAGTATCTCTGCATTTTAACCCACAAACCATTGCGTGACAGTCTGTGCGTTTCACATTCTTTTGTACGGCTAAGCCTCAACTTCAGTAGATTGTGGTTTCCTTTCATGTAATGTGAGATATACACAGAATCATGTCTTATATACCTGTTTTTGATGTTTTTTACCTAGACACTGCCCTTTCCAGTGTGCAATATAGGAAATATAACTGGGCCATGGCAGTTGTCAGATACCACTTTCTGAGTGAAAGGTATTGAGAACCTGGTCATCGTTTCTTTGGGCGTTTATACACCCGAAGAGAGTTCCGCCTTATACACCTGCCTGCCAGTTTGGACCTTTATGCATGATGCAACCACTAGTGACGCAGTAGCCAGACACTCGAAAATCTGCTACCACCGTGTGGGAGTGGAGAGGATAAGGGAGGAGGAAGTCTGAGGGAGCTGATAGTTACAACCCCTCCCTCTTCCTCCTCATCCTTCTCACACAGTTACCAGATAGATAAATGTTGGCTACTCCTTTGCTACCACTTGAGAGAGGACGGGACAATGAGGGCAGAGAGGAGAGACGAGATCCAACAGCAATGGAAGGTGAACATGCTGCTGCCACTGCCTGCGACCCATTGAGGGGTCAACCAGACAGCCACAGTCTCTAATAGCCCAGAAGATCCGTGGGACCATGGTTTGGTTTACTGTAAGGGCAGGGTACGGATTCATTAAACAGCAGGATACTGGCACTGATGTTGTTGTGCACCGCCAGGCGATTGTTAAACCAAACCCACGGCACCTCCATCACTCCTCTGGTGATGGAGAGCCGATGGAGTTTAGCCTGTTTGGGACCCCTAAGGGTCCTGAGGCCTGGAATGTTACTGGGCCAGGAAGTGTGGCCATGCAGGGTTCTGCCCACGCACGGTGACGTCTTGCAGACCGGGGATGTTAGGCCAGGGATCCTGTGGGTCCTGGACAGCTAAACCTCATCGTGGAGATGTGTATCGCGACGGCGAAGGCTTTCTGTGAGGGTGAAAAGGGGGGCTTTGCACGTTCTCCCTAAGATCTTTGAAGAGAACGAGCCGCCTCGCCTTATCATCCCCAAGTGCTTTGCCTGCGATGTACACTCAGTTCCTTGCCGGTGGGAGCATCAGGCCTGGCAGCCATGACATGCTTCCCCTCGTGTGATACCGAGGAAGAGGCTCAGGCTGGAGGCCCCCCTTAATATAAGGACTGCCACCCAGGTCATCGACCAGGCTCCTGAATTGACCACGGAAAAGACCATGCCGGAAGTCCACCATCCACCATCATTGACTGAGGAGGGACAGGACTCTACTGACATTGTCTCCATGGCCGAGGATGCGTCAACTGGCTCCTCAGTCGAGGAGGACGTCAGTGAGTCCTCCTCTCCTCAGTCGTGGAGGGTATCCCATCTCGCCCTCCCATCATTGACCTCAAGGATCAGCTAGACGTAGCCCCCTACAGACACCTCCTGGCCCTCATGGCCCACACCCGGTCGTACAAGCTCGGAGCAACGACCAATTCCACCCTCTCTGATCTGCTCCAGGCTGCCAACCAAGGTGAGGACATACGACCTGTGCTGATCATCAGCGGGGTGGATGTTCATCTAGCCGATCTACAAGCATTTTACCACATGCTCCCTCCCTGCCTGGCCCCCTACATTGGAGGTGTTTGCGATGCGGGAGTGGACTGGCCAATTTCATCAGGAAGAGGCTGGCCAAATACCCCTCCATGCAGGGGATCCCATTAAGCCCCCCCTCCCCCAAAAAAAACACTACCATTTCTCACATTTACCATTTCAAAGTGGTGAGCAAGTGTATAATGCGGAACTTTCCTTGTTTGTACAATACATCCTTCAGCTTCCATCCCTGCCTCCCGTGAGTTGTTGGGATAGCTCAGCTGAGCTTTGTAAGCTCCTACTCACAGTTACGCTTTCTCCTCTCTTGCTGTAAGCAGCACTGTTTACATGTTTTAACCCACAGGTCAGTGTTTCGTTCTTTTTGGACTGTGGGATTTATTTTGCTTTAGAATGACTGTGTTGAAAACACTGTCATTCTGGCCACAATACCATTAGCATCTACTGAAAATCTTAATATGTGTTGCTGTGAGAATATAATTAGTAACATTGTTATTGTGTTCCATGCTACGGAGACTTCCATTTCCCTAATTTAACCGACTAGTCAAAGCTTAGCTCTCACTGAGCTGTGCTTGATCAAAAGGGTTCAGTTAAAGTTTGAAATAAATATTCACAAGGACTGCTCAGTGAGTCCAGCACCCTCGCCCATCAACACTTAACTTTGCCTTGTGGTTCTGACCTTTCAATAACTGTCCTTAATATATTATTTCGTCAGTCTTATCTGTCCTTTAACATTTCCACCAAGTTTGGGCCAAATCGGTTTGACACCGCTGACTTTGTCCTTATGGCCCTTCCCAGTGACCTTGACCTTTTGCCTAATTGCACTCAAAATCGATTCCCTATATCAGTGTTCCTCAGTTACTTTCTCTGAAGGACCAGTCAAACTATCTTCCGATGTGGTAGAGGTCCAGATGTAAAATCTTGTATTGAATATTAATAACGGAAAAAAATACTTGTATTTATTTTAGGATGCAGAGTAATTAGTTCTTTGAAATACACCGAAACTGTGCAGAAAGTTAATACCCTGAACAAACGTGAAATAAGTTTTAAAATAGATATTCTCCTCTGTTGTTAAGGTGATCAAATAAGACACAAAAATCTATTTTCCAGATTCCCACATTCTCAAAGAGACAAAACGACATTCTTCTATTGCCCAAATTACTATTACCATTCCTACATAAACACAGTCACTTTAGCACTACCACCACCATATTAGTACCATACGTTCCACGAGTAACCAGTTTTAATACTTTTCATTATCTTTCCATCACTTCACCAAATGAATAAGCCGCTGACAACAATCCGTGGCTACGAGTACATGCAGTGCAGCTTGCTAAATACAGAATTCCTTTGGCAAGCAATCCTGTTCTCATGTTATCAATATTTAATGCTGACGAGATCACAGTAATAATATGCTACTTGATATTATGAAACTCAAGTTACTTTGACTGTGTGAACACCTAGAGTACCTGGAAAAATGAGTAACTTCTGTGTTGATCAGTTAGCTCACACATTTACACTGTCACCATCAACTGGGCAGGTTGTTATTACTGCAGTAGATAAGCATAACTGGCAACCCGATAAAATTGTATTTATTTCGATCATATTGTGGACATATCTCATCCAGAGATACTAAATACTGTGTTTCTTTCCTTTGCGGGCGATACTTAACATTCAGCGATGGAAGTCACTGGGGTCCGTACCAAAGCTCGACACGGTCCGGATTCGGACTGCAGTCCGGCATTTGAGTACCACTGCCCTATATGCTGTAATAACCAGGTCCCTTCCACAATGTTGTGTAAATCAGATAAATACTTTAACTTGACCTTGCCATGTGACAGTAGGCCAACTCTTTACTTGATCTTAAGCCTTCTTCACCAAGTTGTGTTGTATCAGATCAGTGCTGGTTTAGTTATTTTGTTCACACACACACGTCAGGTTTTGACCTAACCTTGAGACACTGACTCAAAAACCAAATATCAGAACCTAGCCTATCCCTTCTCCATTCCACAAAATTCTGTTAAAATTGGATTTTTTCAAACACACACACACACACACACACACACATACACACACACACACACACACACACACACACACACACACACACTGGATGCGAGAGAGTCAGTACATGCCACACGTCGCTCCACACCTGACCAATCTTGGCTACAAATGGCCATGCCTAAAATGTATCTTTATATGAGTCAAACTTTGTACTAGGTCCAACTGTATAGTTTTTTTTTTTTTAATGCGAGGAAGAAGGAACCAAAGGCCATGAGCCCGCAATAACAGTTCCCTCCAAGATAAAAACAAAATACAATAGAAAGCCAAATTCAAGATCCGATCATTTCGAGATGCCTGGACACTGCATTTGAAAGACTGGAGATCATAGGCAGCAGGAAATACAGACAGAGGGAGACAGTTCCAGAGTTGACCTGTTGCATAAATGAAAGACTGGGAGTAACGGTTAACTCTTGCATTAGAGAGTTGGACAGAAAAGGGATGAGAGTTTGCTGCTAGACGGGTGCTACGTGCCCGTCGTAGAGGTGGAGCAATGCATGCAGACAGTTCAGAGGAGCAGTGACCATTAAAGTAGCGACAGAAAAGAGATAAAGATGCAACAGTGCGGCAAAGAGACAGAGGTTGAAGGGAGTCATTAAGAGGAGGAGAGTTAAAGAGACGAAGCCTTTGACTCCACCCTATTGAGAAGAGCTGTATGTGGGGAGCCTCCCCACACATGAGAGTTGTACTCCACACAGGGTGGAATAAACCCTTGTATAGAGTCAACAATTGTGCAGGGATAAAGAAAGAATGGAGTCGGATGAGCACACCCAATCTCTTGGAAGCAGATTTTACGAGAGACGTAATATGATCTTTCCAAGATAAGTCCCGAGTAAATGAAACCCCAAGCATGTTCAAGGATGATGCAGGATTAAGCTGAATATTATAAAACATTAGTGGGTATACCTGTGGAATATTTTGACGGGTTGATACGTGTAAAAACCGAGTCTTTGATGCAGTAAAAACAACCAGATTATTTTTAACCCAGTCAGAGATACGAGCCAAGTCAAACATTAGGTGTGTCATAGTCTCATCCCTTGTTTGCTGAAGTAACTGCTGAGATGGGCGTTGCGAGAACCGAAAAGAAAGGTGAAGGGTGGAGTCATCAGCGTATGAGTGAATAGGGTTAGATGTACAGCTTAGAAGGTCATTGATGAATAAAAGGAAGAGATTAGGTGATAGGACAGAGCCCTGAGGAACACCACTGTTGATAGGTCTAGGAGAAGAACGATGGCCGTCTACAACAGCGGCTATAGAACGACCAGAAAAGGAGCTAGCGATGAAGGCACAGATAGAAGGATAGAAACCATAAGAGGGCAGTTTGGAAATTAAAGATTTATGACAGACTCGATCGAAAGCTATTGAGATGTCAAGTGCAATGGCAAAGCTTTCGCCAAAGTCCCGAAAGGAGAATGACCAGGAGTCTGAAAGGTAGGTGAGAAGATCGCCAGTGGAGTGTCCCTGACGGAACACATACTGACGATCAGAAAGAAGGTTGTGATAGGAAAGATGCCTTAAAACTTTTCTATTGAGAATTGACTCGAAAACTTTTGAAATACAGGATGTTAAAGCAATTGGACGATAATTGGAGGGTTGGGAATGGTCACCCTTCTTTGGGACTGGCTGAATGAGAGCAAACTTCCAGCAAGAAGGAAAGGTACAAGTTGACAGATAAAGGCAAAAGAGTTTGCCTAGGCAGGGTGTAAGCACAGAAGCACAGTTCTTGAGAACAACAGGAGGGACCCCATCAGGCCCATATGACTTGTTAGTATTGAAGCCAGTGATGGCAGAAAATACATCAGCTGAAGAAATTTTAATGTCAGCCATGAGGAAGTCAGAGGGTGGAAGTGATGGAGGAACAGCACCGGAATTGTCTAAGATGGAATTGGAGGAGAACGTCTGTGTGAAGAGATGTGCTTTATCAATAGAAGAAATAGCTACAGAACCATCAAAGTTGAAAAGAGGAGGGAAAGATGATGAGGTAAAGTTGTTAGAAAGGTTTTTGAGAAGGTGCCAGAAGGAGCGGGAAGAATTCGAGTTGCAGAGTTGAGAGCATTTAGTACGGATGAAATTACTTACACCAGTAATCTGGTGCATGGATTATTTTTTTTTCCCATTTGTTTTTCCTTCCTCCGTTCTGTTATTTAAAAAAAAAAAAAAAAAAAAACTTTCAGCAGAGCGAAGAACAGACTTAGCATGATTCCAGGCAGAAACGTAAAGATGATGTGATTCAGGGGTGGGTTGGCTCCAGTATCTTTTGTAGGCCCTCTCCTTGTTGCTGACAGCATTAGAACAAGTGTGATTAAACCAGGGCTATCTTGCTTTAGTCAAAGGATAAGAGAAAGGAATGTATGCTTCCATGCCCGAGAGAATAACCTCCGTAATGCGCAAGGCACACTCATATGGCTCCCGGCCATGGAAGCAATAATCATTCCAGGGAAAATCAAAGAAGTATTGCCTAAGGGCCTACCAATCCGTGGGTCCAAAATGCCACAGACGACGTTTCCCTGGAGGGTCCACAGGCCATACTGGAGTGATAGGACAGGTTAAGGTGTTAAGGTTGTGATCGGAGGAGCCCAATGGAGAGAAAAGATTAACAGTGTAAGCAGAAGGATTAGTTGTAAGGAAGAGGTCAAGTATGTTGGAGCTCTCTCCAAGGCTGTCTGTGATACGGGTAGGGTTCTGTACAAGCTGCTCTAGGTCATTAAGGATAGAAAAGATGTAGGCTTGTTCACCAGGTGGATCAGTGAAAGGAGAGGAGAGCCAAAGGTGGTGGTGAACATTGAAATATCCTAGAACATAGATTTCAGAGAAAGGAGAAATGGATAGAATGTGTTCCATCGTAGAAGTAAGATAGTCAAAGAATTTTTGATAGTCAGTAAAATTAGGGGATAAGTAAACAGCACAGATATATTTAGTCAGAGAATGACAGGAAAGCCGAAGCCAGAGTGTAGAGAATTCAGAATAATCGAGTTCAGGAACACGAGAGCAAGATAAGTTGTTGCGTATATATACAAAACAGACACTTTGGCTTTGAAATGAGTATAGAGAAAGTAGGAGGATACAGAAAAGGATTTGCTGTCAGTTGCCTCAGACAGCTGAGTTTCAGTTAGAAAAAGAAGGTGAGGTTTAGAGGAGGAGAGGTGGTGCTCAACAGAGTGAAAGTTAGAAGAAAGGCCGCGAATGTTGCAGAAATTAAGAAGAAGAGAGTCAGACAGTGGTTCCAGGCACCTCGAGTCGTCACCGGGAGAGGGGCGGAAGGTGGGGGCATTTATGGTCCCCCCCGCCTGGGAACTCCGAGGCTGGGTGACGAGACGCCATAATTTTTTGAATTTTGGAAAAAGGAAGTGTAGTGTGTACTGTGCATGTAGTTTGGTGTAGATAGTTAGAGGAATTTGTATTGGAGAGCATGCTGGCCTACTCTCTGTGTAACTGTGTAACTGAGACACTGAAAAAGTTCAGCAAAGGGGGATGGTCAGGAACTAGCCCTGAGGGCTGATGAAACGGGAGCTCCAGCACTCCCTGCCATCAGCTTTCCATCCACCTCGGGAGTACTGCCCTGCTTGATTGGTGCTACAGTCTACTCCACCAAATAGTGTTCTCCATAGTGTTCTAATATAAAAGAGAAAGTTTAAATAAAAGTGTTGTTCCAATAACAGAATACAACAATGTAGTGCAGATGTGCGAAACAAGCAAATCACCTGCTTAGTGTTTACTGTTTGGTCTACGACATACGGGAATGCAAAACTATAAGAAGGATCTTTTGTCTTAGTACCACAAGATGACCACCATCTTTAGCAAAGCAAATTTTAAAGGAGCTATGAAAAGGGATAAAGACAGAAAGCAGGATGATGATTTCTCCCAGGAACTGGTGGAAATGGAGACGCATAATAATTTGGTAGAACGAGTGTACGGATTAGACAAGGCATTTCAGAGAGAAGTAGATGAAATTAAAAAACAGTTGCACATGCAGGAGGAGAAGAATGAATATTAGTAAAGGAGGTTAACAAGAAAGACACAAAAATAGATGGGCTTTCAGTTGATGTGGGTACACTTAGTAGGAAGATCAGTGAAATGGCAAGCACAGTTGTCAACCATGGGAGTATTATGGAAGACTTCAGAAATGATACAGAGACAGTAAGGCAGGCAAGCACTCTGATAGATCATAGCAGTGATACTGAGGAGAAGATAACCCAGGTGAATGAAGGGATGCAAAGCTGCAAAAATGATGTGGAAACCATTTATGCTGAAATGGTGAAAGTAAAGAAAGACTTAGAAAAAAAGAGTTGAAGAAAAGAGCATTAAAAAGGAAGTGAAGAAAATAATCCAAAACAATCCAAAATTGGTCAGAGATTCAGTAGACATCAACAAATCTATAGTGATCACTGGTATAGAGGAGGAAGAAACAAAAAACATGATTTCAAGAGACAAAAAGGAGATGGCAAATGTAATGAGCATATTGAAAGATGTAGCAGAGGAAATCAGTAGTAATGACATGGAGGAACGCAAAACGCTAGAGAAAATATGAGAGTAATAAATCAAGGTCCCTGAAGGTAACCTTCCAGAGTGTAAACACTGTGGAGGAAATACTGAAAAATGCAAACTTCAGGAAAAAGAGGATTTCAGAAATGTATGGATAAAAAGATGCCTAACTCAAGAGGAACTGAGATTATTAGAAGAGAAGAGGAAGGAGGCAAAAATAAAGAATGAGGGAATATCAGAGGAAAAGAAGAACACATTTTTTTACATTGCAGGTAAGAAACTGGTACATAAACAGGAGGAAATAAAAAAGGAGGAAGGTAGTAGACCCAAGTCATGACAAGTATGCAAACAAGATGATTGAGTTGATGTACTCTAATGCAGATGGAATGGTATCTAAATTACTAGAGATGAATGATTATGTTAAAGAAAAGGAACCACACATTGTTTGCCTAACTGAAACAAAATTAACATCAAGGATATCAAACGATACCCTAAACCTGGAGGAATACAATATATGGAAAAGATATAGGAGCTTTAACAAGGAGGAGGAATTATACTGTAATATTAACAAAGGAATTATACCACAATATTAACAAAGACAAATCTGCAAGTCAAAGAAATAGAACTAAATACACCCTCACAGGTAGAACCGATCGTAGTAGAGATTAGTACATCTGAAGGGAAAGTACAGTACAGTAATTGTGGCAAATTTAAACATGTCACCCAGATCAAACATTGGGAAAATGGAGAATATGAAGACCTGGTAGAGAGTACAGTTCAAAGTTTAAGAGCATTACTAAATAGAATGGAGGAGAAATCTGAAATAATTATACTACAGTATCTGGAGATTTCAATACACATATAAAATGGAATACTCTAGATATAAAAAGCCAGGAAAGCTGTTGGGACCAAAACTCTCCCGGACCTTGTGCAAGAGTTGTTCCTAACACAACATGTAAAACAAAGCACCATAAATACTGGACTTGACATACCATCGGTACTAGATCTTATATTTACTAGGCAAGAAAATGATATTGAAAATATTATGTATCACCCCCATTCGGTAAAAGCGACCATGCAGTATTAAATTTCAACTTCTGGATTGCATATGACATAGTTAACAGTAATCAAAGTTACAAAAAGAGACTTAACTACAAAAAGGGCAACTATCATGACCTAAAGAAATACTTCTCAGAAAAAGATTGGGAAAAAGAGCTTAGTGGATCGGATTTAAATGTTATATATAGAGAATTCTGTGAACTTCATGAAATAGGAGTCCAAAATTACATCCCTCGACAGAAAGAAGCAGAAATGATAATAAAGAAATGGTTTAATAAAGAATGTAAAAAATCTAAAGAAAAAAGAGACTTGTTGTGGAATAGATACAAAAGACACAACATTGAGAGGGCATATAACAACTATAAACAAGCAAGAAACGAATACAGAAGAATAAGAACAGAAACCCCAAAACAGTTTGAGGGAGGACACCATAAACAAAAGTAGTGATCAACCGAAACTATTTTGCAGCTATATCTGAAGCAAAACCAAAGTGAAAGATAAAATACAATCCATTCCGGATGAAGGGATCCTCTATACACAAGAGAAAGATATTTGTGAAGTGCTAAATAAGAATTTCCAATCAGTTTTTACAGAAGAAAATAATTTTGAGAGGGATGAAATAGAACATGCAGGCCCAAACATATTACCAGATATACAAATATCAGAAAAAGAAATACAGGGGTTAAGTGAATTAGACAAAGGAAAGCAAATGGTCCAGATGAAATTTCATTCTGGGTGCTACATGAATGTGCAAAGGAGTTAAGTACACCATTATCATTAATATTCAAGGAATCCTTGGGTCAAGGTAAACTACCTGATATTTGGAAGAAAGCAAATATTGTTCCCTTATTAAAAAAAAAAGGAACATGCAAAATCCACTAAACTACCGACCAGTTTCAGTAAACAGCGTTGTAAGATGCTGGAGCTGATAAGAAAAGTTTGGGTAAACCATCTAGAAGAACAAAATAGGATAACAGAATGGAAATTTGATTTCAGAAAGGAAAAAAATAAATCATGTGTTATTAATCTATTAAGCTACTATGACAGAGTTGCAAAGACATTACAGAAAAGAGAAGGATGGGTGGAGAGTATCTATCTAGATTTCAAGAAAGCATTTGGCAGAGTGCCACACCATAGACTTTTATGGAAACTGTGCCATCAAGGAGGAATCCGAGGCAAACTGTACTGTTGGATGCAAGATTTTCTTAGAAAAAGGGAAATGAGAACAGTACTAAGAGAAAATTACTCATCATGGAGGTAAATGACTAGTGGAGTTCCAAAGGGCTCAGTGTTGGCACCAGCTATGTTTTTAGTGTATATAAATTACATAGATAGTAATACTGGAAACGAAAGCTATTTAAATATGTTTGCTCATGATGCAAAAATATAAATGAGAATTATTAACACAGACTTTTGTAAAAAGCTACGAGAAGAATTATATAAATGGAGTAATACATGGCAAATGGAATTCAATGTGGACAAGTGTCATGTTATCAGGTTTGGTAAAAGTGGAAAGAGACCAGATTGGTATCATAAGTTAGGAAGTAAAACCCTACACATATCAGAAGGAGAGAAGGACTTAGGGGTGATTATCAATAACAGACTATCTCCAGCTGACCACATACAGTAAGTGAGAAGGTACGGAATATGTACACCCTGCTGCAAATATGAGAATAGCATTCACATACATAAATGAAGACATGCTGAGAAAGGTAGTAACATCTTTCATTAGACCAACCCTGGAGTATGCGTCAGTAGTCTGGACTCCTCATCTCAAAAAACACACAGATAAGATTGAAAGTTGAACGAGCTGCTACAAGATGGGTACCAAGCTTAAGGGATCTAAGGTATGAAGAAAGACTAGAAAAAATGAATCTACCAACACTATAGGAGAGAAGGAAAAGAGGAGACATGATTATGCTATAAAAATGCATATCAGGGAAGGAGAAAATAGACATAAATGAATACATAACCTATGGGAAAGCATCAGCAAGAGGACACTGCAAAAAAGTGCATAAAAAAAGAGGCGATAAAGACGTAAGGAAATTTAGTTTCCCAAATAGGGCAATTGATCAATGAAATGCACTGCCAAATGAAATAGTGTGTGCCAAAACAATTCATAAATTTTAGATGTGTGATGAAAATGGTTTAAGACACGGGACAGTACGAGCTTGACTCATTCCTGTAAAGATACAATTAGGTATGTACAATTAGGTAAGTACACACGGACGCGCGCGCGCGCACTGAGTACGACATAACTACCGCGCTAGCGATGCTGGCGAGGGTGGAATAATATATTTAGCGCTAAAAATAATGTCAGTTTTTCGGTTGTACAGTAATCAGTTTTGTTGTGGTGGTTCCTGATGTTGACTGGTGGTGGTGGTGGTGGAGGTGGTGGTTGTTATAGAGGTGGAGGTGGGGTAATTGCTCATTTCGACTTACGTCCAGTGGATTGCAGGAAATCGGCCCCTTCCAGCCGAACAATCACAGACATTTTGTTGAGGGTCTGTTGAAAGAACTTCCTGTATTCTGAGTGTCGGGTGGACAGGGTGAGTATGTGTGTTGCGGTGGGGCTCCATTGCAATGAGATAATAGTGGATTGATTGTAAGTTAAAATCTATGTTGATACTGAAGCTGGCAAAGGTGAGGCATACAGTCTGGCCAAGTGTACAGTAGTACGGATTTAATGGGTCTGCTTGACCAGACAGACCGGAGTTACTCAAGAAGAGCAGTAATTCTAGAACGGCAGTTTCTAAGGGATGATTGGTGATGTTTGACTGGTGGTTTTTGGAAGGATGTGGTGGCGAAGAATTTTTGTTTATGTTTATAAATTGTAGTGTGGGGCAGAGAAAGTGAGATGTATTGAGGCTTTCTGTGTAGTGATGAGATGTCCGCCTTATGTTTATGGTGGGAGTGGTTTAGCATAAAGTTGCCAGTATGAGATCGATCCTGTGTTGAAGCTATATGTGTATGCCTTTCAGTTTTCGAGATGCTCATGAATAAGAGGACTTTTGTTTGTTGGTGGAACTGATCCATATTAATGGTCCTTGTTCATCCTGGTATTTCTCGGGCTTTGTTTAGTGTTTCCTTTAAGTTTACCCATTTCTTTATGATAAAGCGTGGTCCCAGCTTGGACTAATATTGTTCGGCTGAACTGTTTATGAACGGTTTTCAGTTGTTCCATATACTTTGCTGATAGTAGTGTCTGTGCTTTCAAGGCATTGAATTTAAGATATGCCTGAAAAACTTCTAGGTCTCTCCATCTCTCTGCATCCCTTAAACTTGCGCCGCTCCCCGATACCCTTACATCCACCTTCCTCATCACACATATCGTGAGCAGGCTGAAAGACCACATCACACAGCTCCAGCACAAATATAATTATACTATTCCAACATTGTATATTGCCTGAGATTTTTTAATACTATGATTTTTTTTAGAGACCAATGCTATAAATGGGTCGGGTCAGGTGCAGGTAAGGGGATGGGTCCAGTATGATGTGGCAGGGGTAAACCAGCTCTGTTGTCAAGCCCAGTTGCGGATGTCGCTGGATTGCACTGCCCACTTGGCCCTTGTGCGGTGTGGTGCGATGAGGAGTGGTCCCTTCTCCCCTTAGAGACTAAGATACGAGTAAATGTGTGTGTGTGTGTGTGTGTGTGTGTGTGTGTGTGTGGATGAGCAATTAAGTGTGTCGTTCTGTCTTACCTACTCAACCTCCCCCCCCAGAGAGGGAAAAACCTAGGTATGGAGATATAGGTAGATCTTTGTTTGTGATGTTTAGCTTTCACGTTACTTGTTTCCGATATAATACGCCGCTACTACGAACAATTAACCAGCAATTTAAGTGCCGCGATATTTAGTTTATTATTGAACAATGAAAGATGTATGCTTACCCTGTTTTAAATAAAACAAGCATATAATATGTGATTTAAAGATCTGGTCGAAGTTTTATTTGAACTGTTGAATCATAAAGGATTCTCGACAAGAAAAGGCTCAGAATCCTTAAATCATTCAAACATTTCAGTTCGATACGTGTTTTTCGTTTTATGATCTACATCCAAACGACTCTATTAGACTCAGGAGAGAATTTCCGAATGAGAAGGATTACATTTATTCCAAATGCAACCGTTTCATCATCCTTCCCCATTTGACAAAGAATGTCTTCTCGCAGGAAGAAGGAAACAAGGAAATACGTAACTGAGTTTAAAGGATTCTTAACAGAAAATGTATCAGGGCCTAAAGGAACAGTAACTCAACATACAAGAGCTGACGGTATAGTACTTGTTAAATCTCTAGAAAGTATTATCCCTAAGTTTACGGTAACTTGTATCACCAGGAAGTAGGTAGGGGCCTGGGAAGGACCAAGAGGTGTAGAATATGTTACAGAATTTAAATTTTTTGTGACAAAAAACAGATCATGAAATGTAAACTGGCATATATGTGTTATCTATCTGTATATTTATCTATCTATATCTGTCTATCTATCTATATCTATCTATCTATCTATCTATCTAAGGATGTCACATATATCTGTTCTTCCTACCTCCAGTCGGTGTTATCAAACTTAAGAATTTATTATAGAAAGGATTTGTGAAGGCTCCATCTAGCAGCTAATCTGAAATTTCTGTTCTAAGCAGAATATTATGGTGTGGAGACAGTCAAAATTTAAAAAAGTCGTCACATTCAAGGTGCTGATCATTACAATAGTGTGAGAGTCGTGGCCTGGTGCATTTTCAATCCCAACTGCAAGATCTAGTTAAACTTAGGCCTATTTGATGATGCCTTTGGCATTTTAACCAGGCTACCATGTGATTTTTTTTTACTTTGGGAGGATCATTAACAATGAAGGGGTTAATACTATATTATGATAGTGTGTGTGTGTGTGTGTGTGTGTGTGTGTGTGTGTGTGTGTGTGTGTGTGTGTGTGTGTGTGTGTTGCAGCAAAAACTGGAAAAAGGGTTCTGATGAAACTTTTCAGGATTGCTGCAATTGGGTCTCAGATGGGACAATTTTTATAGGATGTCGAATTATCTGAAGGGATGTTTTGAACCCTAATAGCTGTTTCCTTTGGTGGAAGAGGCGGTAGGCCATTTCTCTCAGAAGAGAGAGAGAGAGAGTTTAACACCTGCGGTCATAAAAAAATGTTCCACCCTCTTGACACACTCATCGTTCCCGCTGCCCCTTTCCACTGGCCAGGTTGACCCGTAAGGTGCTATGGACGACGATGGACGCTGGTGCTGTTTGGTGCGCGGAGTGCTATGAACGTCGATCGTGGAAGCTCTGTAAAAAACTGTGGTCAAACACTCTGCCACAGGGCTGCTCGGGATGGGGTGTATGGAGCCTAAACTCGAGTATAAAGTCCCATTTGGCAACTCTGGCTCAGCCACTACCCCCAATAGAGTGAACCCCCCCCCTCCTCCTCAACCTCTCAGTACCCCACAGCATCTCATTCCTCGTGTCACATGCGCTGCTCATCCCCTCCCTGTCCTCTCTCTCTCTCTCTCTCTCTCTCTCTCTCTCTCTCTCTCTCTCTCTCTCTCTCTCTTATTTATTTATTTCTTATGCACATTCCCTCTACCAAATAAATATGTTTTATGGCTTTATCATGGTTCCTTGTGTCACGTGAGCTGCTCAACACCTCCCTGTCCTTTATTTCTACCCTCTCTCTCTCTCTCTCTCTCTCTCTTTCTTTCTCTCTCCGAGAGAGGAGGGAGAGAGAGAGAGAGAGAGAGAGAGGAAGGACCGATGTTATACCTTATCTCGTCATTCAAAGGGACGCTGTTGTGCCATTCCTGTATTCTCTCTCTCTCTCTCTCTCTCTCTCTCTCTCTCTCTCTCTCTCTCTCTCTCTCTCTCTCTCTCCACTTTATATATTTATTTGTGCATTCCCTCTACCAAATAAATGTTTTTATGCCTTTATCGTATTCCATTCAATACTTTCCGTAAGACGTTTGCAAAAATTACGTTTTTTGTAAATTTCTCTCCATTCTCTTCCATATGCGAGCAGTTGTCCAATAAGTATTTGACGCATGAGAATGAAATAAACATTTTCTGGTGTGTAAAATCAAGCTCTCCAAATGTCAAAGACCAAAATTATTCTTGATGAAAATTATTGCAGCAGGAGGGCAAGACAATGCAAGGGAATTATTCAATTTATTTATTGGTTCTCTCTCTCTCTCTCTCTCTCTCTCTCTCTCTCTCTCTCTCTCTCTCTCTCTCTCACTTCAATTTTTTTTATTATTCATTTATATGTGTTCTGGCTTACAAGATGCCATATATATATATATATATATATATATATATATATATATATATATATATATATATATATATATATATATATATATTCTTTATGCAGATTGATTGTCCATTTTTGTTTATATCTGAAATACCCACCAGAGTAGGAGACCCCGGGGAGGGCGAGACACCAACCTCAGGAGGAGGCCACAGGGAGGTGCACAGCCACATAAGGGCCCTGAGGCACACAGGCCCACGTCCCCCACTACCATATGCCCCTCTTCCACCCAGCAGGACCAGCAAGTTCATCGCCCTGCTGCATTACCCTCCAACCAGGACAGCATTCACCACACTCAGGGTGGGACCTGTTTTAACACAGTCCCGAGTAGGCCCTCGGTAATGTCCAACTGACTTGTCACTAGAGGAGGAACGACCACCAGTCTTCCCAGACCTACACATCCCAAGTGGAACATCGGCACAGTAACGTCCACCGGACTTGCTGTAGAGGGAGTGTCCACCGAATCTCCGTCTTCTGCCACCCACCACCGGGAGCAGGGGCACGGTAACGTCCACAGGACTTGCTGTCGCAGGAACGTCCATCAGACTTCCCCCACCTGTCATCCCAGGGAAGAAGCAGAGCCTCGGTAGCATCCAAAGGACCTGCCATAAAGGGGACTTCCACTGGGTTCCCCTTGGCTGTAACTTTTCCCCGGCAGCAGGACCTCAGTAATGTCCACCAGACCTACCGCAGGCACAGGAATGTCCACCAGACATCCTCTACCTGCTGCCCTCAGAACGAGTGGACCCCTGGTAACATCTACTGGAATTACCAGGAGGGAGCCTTGGTAACGTCCACCGGACTTGCCAGGCAGAGGGAGTGTCCACTGGATCTCCTTCCACTGCCCTGGAGTGGAGTTTTGGCAACGTCCACCAGACTTGGCAAGCTGAGGAAATGACCACCGGTCTTCTGTCCTCCACTACCCTGGAGACTCCCGCCAAGGGTAGCATCCCTGGCTCTGCCCACCTCTCCAGATGCTAAGCAAGACGCCCCTCACACTCCCCCTGCACCACTGGGGGTGGAGATTGCTCCCCTACAGAGTTTCTGGTGGAGGATGTCTGGAGTGGACCCATTTTGTGAGCCTGGGCGTCCTGTTCCTGCAGCCGAGCCCTCAACGCTCCCAGCTGATATCGGACTCCCCGGGAACAAGCAGCCGCAGGCAGCCCCTGATGGCCTCCCCCTCCCAACGAGACCACTGACCCCGACCCTTGAGGAATGCTCCAACGACCCTGGGCCAGGACCACCCCAGACCCTCCAGCAGGACTTCCACCGCTTCAAATGGCAGGTGCTGAGCAGCATGCCTACTAGCCCTGTTTGGCCCAAGTCCTGAGGGTCACAACAAGCCTAAGGGCCCCTCCAGGGGAGGGCCACCCACAATGCTGCCCTACAGCCCACACCGGACGCCCTATCACGCACCCCGAGAGGAGTAGACTGTAGCACCAGTCGAGCAGGGCAGTTCTCCCGAGGTGGATGGAAAGCTGATGACAGGGGGTGCTGGAGCTCCCGTTTCATCAGCCCTCAGGACTAGTTCCTGACCATCCCCCTTTGCTGAACTTTTTCAGTGTCTCAGTTACACAGAGAGTAGGCCACCATGCTCTCCAACACAAATTTCTCTATCTACACCAAACTACATGCACAGTATACACTACACTTCCTTTTCCAAAAAAAAAAAAAAAAAATCATGGCATCTCATCACCCAGCCTCGGAGTCCCCGGATGGGGGAGACCATAAATGCCCCCACCTTCCGCCCCTCTCCCGGTGATGACTCAAGGTGCCTGGAACCACTGTCTGACTCTCTTCTTCATCATTTCTGCAACATTCGCGGCCTTTCCTCTAACTTTCACTCTGTTGAGCACCACCTCTCCTCCTCTAAACCTCACCTTCTTTATCTAATTGAGACTCAGCTGTCTGAAGGAACTGACAGCAAACCCTATTCTGTATCCTCCTACTTTCTCTATACTCATTTCGAAGACAAAAGTGGCTGTGGTGTATATATATACACAATGACTTATCTTGCTCTCGTGTTCCTGAACTAGATTCTTCTGAATTCTCTACACTCTGGCTTCGGCTTTCCTGTCATTCTCTGACTAAATATATCTGTGCTGTTTACTTATCCCCTAATTTTGCTGGCTATAAACAATTCTTCGACTATCTTACTTCTACGATAGAACACATTCTATCCATTCCTCCTTTCTCTAAAATCTTCATTCTAGGAGATTTCATTGTTCACCACCACCTTTGGCTCTTCTCTCCTTTCACTGATCCACGTGGTGAACAATCCTAATGACCTAGAGCAGCTTGTACAGCACCCTACCCGTATCCCAGACCGCCTTGGAGAGAGCTCCAACATACTTGACCTCTTCTTTACAACTAATCCTTCTGCTAACACTGTTAATCTTTTCTCTCCGTTGGGCTCCTCCGATCACAACCTTATCACCTTAACCTGTCTTATCACTCTCGTACGCCTGTGGACCCTCCAGGGAAACGTCGTCTGTGGCATTTTGGAGCCGTGGATTGGGAGGCCCTCAGGAAGTACTTCTTTGATTTTTTCTGGAATGATTATTGCTTTCATGGCCGGGAGCCATCTGGGTGAGCCTTGTGCATTACGGAGGTTATTCTCTCGGGCATGGAAGCATACATTCCTTTCTCATATCCTTTGACTAACTCAAGAAAGCCTTGGTTTAATCATGCTTGTTCTAATGCTGTCCGCAACAAGAAGAGGGCCTACAAAAGGTACCGGAGCCAATCCACCCCTGAACCACATCATCTTTACGTTTCTGCCCGGAATCGTCTTCACTCCGCTAAAAATAATTTCAGCCGTAGTAAATGCTCTCAACTCTGCAACTCGAATTCTTCCTGCTCCTTCTGGCACCTTGCCAAAAACCTTTCTAACAACTTTATCTCATCATCCTTCCCTCCTCTTTCTACTTTGATGGTTCTGTAGCTATTTCTCCTACTGATAAAGCAGATCTCTTCGCAAAGACTTTCTCCTCGAATTCCACCTTAGATAATTCCGGTGCTGTTCCTCCATCACTTCCCGCCTCTGACTTCCTTATGGCTGACATTAAAATTTCTTCAGCTGATGTATTTTCCGCCAACACTGGCCTCAGTACTAACAAGGTATATGGGCCTGATGGAGTCCCTCCTGTTGTTCTCAAGAACTGTGCTATTGTGCTTGTACCCTGCCTAGGCAAACTCTTTCGCCTTTGTCTGTCAACTTGTACCTTTCCTTCTTGCTGAAAGTCTGCTCAAATTCAGCCAGTCCCAAAGAAGTGTGACCACTGCCAACCCTCCAACTATCGTCCAATTGCTTTAACGTCTTGTATTTCAAAAGTTTTCGAGTCAATTCTCAATAGAAAAATTTTAAGGCATCTATCCTATCACAACCTTCTTTCTGATCGTCAGTATGTGTTCCGTCAGGGACGCTCCAGTGGCGATCTTCTCACCTACCTTTCGGACTCCTGGTCATCCTTCTTTCGGGACTTTGGCGAATGCTTTGCCATTGCACTTGACATCTCAAAGGCTTTCGATCGAGTCTGGCATAAATCTTTAATTTCCCAACTGCTCTCTTACGGTTTCTATCCTTCTATCTGTGCCTTCATCTCTAGCTTCCTTTCTGGTCGTTCTATAGCCGCTGTTGTAGACGGCCATCGTTCTGCTCTTTGATTTATCAACAGTAGTGTTCCTCAGGGCCCTGTTCTATCACCAACTCTCTTCCTTTTATTCATCAATGACCTTCTAAGCTGTACATCTAACCCTATTCACTCATACGCTGATGAGTCCACTCTTCACCTTTCCATTCGGTTCCCGCAACGCCTATCTCAGCAGTTACTTCAAGAAATAAGGGATGAGGCTATGGCACACCTAATGTCTGACTTGGCTCGTATCTTTGACTGGGGTAAAAATAATCTTATTGTTTTTAATGCATCTAAGACTCAGTTCTTACACCTATCAACCCGTCAAAATCTTCCACAGGTATACCCACTAATGTTTAATATTATTCAGCTTAATCCTGTATCATCCTTGAACATGGTTGGGGTTTTATTTACTCGGGACTTATCTTGGAAAGATCATATTGCATCTCTTGTAAAATCTGCTTCCAAGAGATTGGGTGTACTCATCCGACTCCATTCTTTCTTTATCTCTGCACAATTGTTTACTCTATACAGGGTTTTATCCACCCCTGTGTGGAGTACAACTCTCATGTGTGGGGAGGCTCCCCACATACCGCTCTTCTCAATACGGTGGAGTCAAAGGCTTTCGTCTCATTAACTCTCCTCCTCTTACTGACTCCCTTCAGCCTCTGTCTCTTCTCCGCACTGTTGCATCTTTATCTTTTTTCTATTGCTACTTTAATGGTCACTGCTCCTCTGAACTGTCTGCAGGCATTCCTCCACCTCTACGACAGGCGCGTAGCACCCGTCTAGCAGCAAACTCTCATCCTTTTTCTGTCCAACTCTCTAATGCAAGAGTTAACCGTTACTCCCAGTCCTTCAGTTATGCAACAGGCCAACTCTGGAACTGTCTCCCTCTGTCTGTATTTCCTGCTGCCTATGATCTCCAGTCTTTCAAACACAGTGTGTCCAGGCATCTCGAAATGAATGGATCTTGAATTTGGCTCTCTCTTGTATTTTGTTTTTCTCTCGGAGGGAACTGTTATTGTGGGCTCATGGCCTTTGGTTCCTTCTTCCTCGGATAAAAAAGATAAAAAAAAAGAAAAACACTTCTCCCGAGAGCGCACCCCAAACAGCCCTCCTCCCACACCCGGCCGCCACCTGCACCTGTCTGTGATCTAGTATGTGTCAATAAGTGTCGTACTGTGCCATATGTATTGTGCTCTTCATTGTATCTTTGTAAGGTAATATATGTGTAAGACTGGTTAGCCTGTGTTTGAGTCTGATTCCTTTGTTGCATGCTATTGCCTGGTCTTGAACAAAAGAACCTAAGTCCATGCACGTGTTCTGTGTTCAAGAAGTTGAACCCTGAACATACTGCATAACATTGGTGGCTAGCGGTAGCAGGTAGTAAAAAGGAACAAGGGGAAAGTAACAAAAATGGCTTCTAAACCTCATGTTCAATTACTTAAGTTTGACCCCGAACAATGTGATATAGAAACATACATGTGCATGGTCAATCCTTTATTGGACATAGATTTTGATCATGACAAAGAAAAGATCACAGTCACCTTACCCCACCTGGGAAAAATTGTCTCCAGCATTGCTGCAAAATCGTCCCTGAGCTGACATGGGCACAATTCAAGCATTTCATGACCTAGGCAATCATGCCATCACTAGGGTAGATTGTCGCCTTCTCTCAACTAGACACCCTTACCTACAACGGTAGTCTGGACGACACCCTCATCCAGGCCAGGCAACTCGTCACCGCTGCCTACCTGGAAGCCGATGCCGCCACGCAGGATCAACACACCTTCAACACCCTACTGAGGATCCTCCCTAGTGCCATTAGAGTGTACTTTACGATATATGATCCCACAGGGGTCAACGATAAGGACATCCAGCTGGTCAGGCACCTCCTTGCCTCCCACACCACCCCCCAGCACATCAGGGCAGTTAGCCGAGTCCCGACCCGCAAACTGGCACAACCCAAACCCCAAACGCCCCCCAGTAACACTGCTCTTTCAGCTTCACCCACCATCCCGAGGGCAATCCCCACCAAGAGGCGCCCCAACCCCACAGATAACACCAATCTCATCTCCATCAACCCATGGGAATATTGTGTGTAGCCATCGGTGCCCTGTACATGACATACGGGAGCAGCTGAAGGCCGCCCTACGCGGGGCAGCAAACCAGGGGCGCCGCAAGGTTTCATCCATAAAGGATGACAATGTCGAGGACAAGGCCCCAACAGCCAACTACTCCAAGCCTGGAGAATCAGAGCTCGGAGAGGAGGACACCCTAGAACAGCTGGATTTTTAGGACCGCCCCCGCACCTCCCCACAGTGGTGGGGGCCACCTCACACAAATACTGCCCCCCAGTCTACAATAAGATGAGGCTGAACGGGGTGAAAGCGAGGCTACTGGTTGATGCGGGAGCAGCGAGGTCCTGCCTCTACCACCATTTCTACTCCCGCCACTCCTCAGGTATCGGCCCACTCTCCACTTCTGCCCATCTAGTAGACTTGGGGGATGGCCCCCTGCCCATGCGTAGGGAGACCCTGGCCCTACATGCCGAAACCCTGCAAAATGTGTCCACGCAACACCAATTTATTATCTTCGACTCGACCTGCCATGCATATGATAGCTACCTGGGGCTGGATTTCCTGCAAAAACTCCACACTGGCATCAACTGCCACAAGTGGTGCCTCCACTTCAGAAAACCCCCATTCCCCCTCCTCAGCCACACTGTACATGCACACCCGCCCTCCCTCCCTGCCCCCCTACCCACCCCATCATGTCATCCACCTTACCTCCTGCAGCCTCTAGCCTCCCTCCCACTACTCCACCCCCCACCACGATGCCTGGCTCAACCCGCATTGGCCCACCAAAAACTCCATCCTGTTCTCACCAGGCCAACCTACAGGAGCCATCGCCTCCTGCCTGTTGTCCCCCACATTCCTCCCCCCTCCCACATCGGAGCAGTGCACGTCGCCAGCATTGCCAGCACCCCCCTCACCCTCCCCAAGGTATTAGTGGTCGGTGAGATGGAGAAGAGGAAGCTGAACCATGCGCCTCTCCCCCCTCCCTTCCCCCTGCTGCTCTGTCCCCCATACCTGAACACCTCTCATCACAACAGACTGAAAGCCTTTGATGCCTCCTTCTGGACTTCCAAGACATCTTCTTGTCAGGACCAACAGACATCGTCAGCACCACATACCTGTCCCACGAGATACACACCACCCGACCACCCATACACCAACCATCTAGAAGGGAAAATCCAACCAACGGGCTGAGGAGGACCGGCAGGTCCAGGGCATGCTAAATGCCAGCATCATCTCTCCCTCCACCAGCCCCTGGTCCTCCCCTGTCATCCTAGTGAAAACGAAAGATGGCACCATGTGCTTTTGCGTAGACTACAGGCGGTTAAACAACGTGACCACCAAGGTCACCATACTTCTGCCCAGGATCAATTATTCTCTTGACGCCCTATACGGGGCATCCTGGTTCTCCACCATCGACCTGCAGTCAGGATACTGGCAGGTCTCAGTGCATCCTGAAGACAGGGACAATACAGCATTTTCCACTAGTAAAGGGAAGCAATACGAATTTAACGTCCTTCCCTTCAGCCTTTGCAACGCTCCTGCGACATTCTCCCGGCTGATGGAGTCAATGCTCAGTGGCCTCACTTGGCAGATATGCCTTGC
The DNA here is from genome assembly GCF_032717465.1 of Coenobita brevimanus. Classification (NCBI taxonomy): domain Eukaryota; kingdom Metazoa; phylum Arthropoda; class Malacostraca; order Decapoda; family Coenobitidae; genus Coenobita; species Coenobita brevimanus. The sequence continues at coordinate 41,953,316 of NC_137050.1, read as the reverse complement.
ATACCTAGACGACGTAATTATTTTCAGTCGGACCTGGGCCGACCACTTCCACCTTACCTCCAACAAGTTTTCCTCAGAATCTGGCAAGCAGGGCTGAAGCTTATGCCATCCAAGTGTGTCCTAGCTCAATGATCCATCTCATTCCTGGGACACGTCATCTCCAAGGAGTGCATAGCACCTGACCCAGATAAGCTGCGTGCCATCGCAGACCTCCCCTTGCCCCGAACGTCCACGAGGTCTGCGCCTTCGTCGGCCTCGCATCATACTACTGGCACTTTGTAAAGGGTTTTGTGAACATAGTGAAACCACTTCACGACTTGACGAAGAAGGGCGAAGCTTTCACCTGGACAGAAGGCTGCATACTGGCATTTAACACCCTCAAAAACCAACTAATCACTGCCTCAATAGTCGCATTTCCTGACTGCACCCCGCCTTTTCACTTGTGCACTGATGTATCCTTAGTAGTGATCGGTGCCATCCTAGCTCAAGTCCAGGAAGGGCGGGAACACATCATCGCCTGCACCAGCCGTACCCTTAACCAGGCTGAAAAAAATTATGCTGCCACCAAACGGGAATACCTGGGCATCACCTGGGCTCTGGACTACTTCCGGGCTTACCTGTTCGTCACCTGCATCACCATAATCACTGACCACCAGTCCCTCAAGTGGTTGCTGCAATCAGAAACCCACAACACCCAAACCATCAGACGGAGAGAAGCCCTTAAGGAGTTCAATTTCGATATAGCGTATAGACCAAGAAAACTACATACAAATGCTAACGCCCTATTCAGACTACCCATCAACTCCATGCACACCGTTCCCAGCCTCCTACAGCAATGGCAAAAGAAAGATTGGCCCGACTGGATCCCACCCCACATATTCTCCAAACTTCAGCGACACGGTGACCACCTGTGCACACACACTCAGGACACATAGCACTCGACCCAGACACCATGACCCACTCACAGTCAGATAATGGAATACACCTCAGAACCAAGAAACTGCTACAAATTTTCAGCCACATCTACTGCACACCAAACCCCTCGCACCCAGCCAAGCAAGTTGTCCAAGCCTGTCGGGCATGCGCATTTGGTAAAGACACCACCAGGACACCAGGCCAATCTGGCAACATCATCGCTGGTAAGCTATGGCAGCTCCTCTATATGGACATTGTCAGGCCCCCTTCACCCAAATCAGGCTATAAATACATTATCACATTCATCGACACCTATTCTAAATTCCTTATTGCCTATCCAGCCAAAGACCACCGCTCCATCGCTGTGGCAGACACTTAGTCTGCCATGTATTCCCATATTTCGGCATTCCCCAGGCCCTCCACTCCGACAACACCCCGGGATTCACCAGCAGAGTATGGATGGAGCTCGCCGAAATAGTTGGGTACAACATTTCCTGTTCTTCCCCGTACTGGCTTCAGGGAAAAGGCATTTACCAGAGCAGCCACCGCACGCTACTCAACCTAGTGCAGACTAGGATCCAGGAAACACAAAACGAAGACTGACCAGCCTATGTAAAAATCATGCAGTGGGGAATGAACTGCCCAAGCGAGGATGGCATCACCCCATATGAGCAAGTGTTCGGTGAGGTGCCACTCCTCCTGCCACTCTGCCACCACTTGCAACCACCTGCCACCACCCCAGTCTCCGACCCCCTACACCATCTCAAACGCAGACTACACCACCTCCAAAACACCCAAGACTTCCAACCCGACACCACTACACCGAACCCATACAAGCCAGGCGACTCCATCATAGTGACCAGACTAACAGCCCTGAACAAGCTATCACCACGTTACATGGGATCTTTCACAATTGTACAAGTCCCTGATCCATACCAAGTAATCATACAATATCATAACACCACCTGCACCTACTGAAACTGCCACCTGCACCCCTTTCATTCACCTCCACCCTCACCCTCCTGCTCAGCACGCCACCCAACCCCCCCACCCACTAACCACAGCACTGACTCATACACCTGCTTTTTCACACCTTCCCTCTCCTCACCCTCACCCAGCCCCCCTCCATGATCACCTCTCCCATCACACCCCCCCTCCGACTCCTCACCTTCTTCTCAGACCCCCCACTCACCTCCGGCGACCTCACCTCATACACACGCCTCCATGGCCGCACCGCCATCCCCAACACCGACACAACGTGGCCAGCCCTCCCCATTCCCGTCACCGCCCTCACCACCAGTCCCAACACTGGACAACACACGCCCACATGCCCCTAACCATCACCCACTCATCACTCCACCCCTAACGCCTTGCTCCAGGCTCCACACCACTTCCCCAGCCTCGACCACCACCTCCCCACCACCACCTCACATCACAACCCCACCTCCCTGACCACAAACTGCCCACGCCCAACCAAGTAATGCACCATGCGCCTCCACCTCTTCACCGCCCGCACCCGTCCTAACCACCATCACAACCAGATCAGGCCGCCTATCTCACCCACCTGCCAGATATGCCCCAACACCATAACCACTGCCCACACCACCCACACCCAACACCTCCCCCCCCTCGCCCTAAAAATACACCACACAGGATGGAAAATTCCAGTAGCCTGACCTGCTAAGCCAATTAAGGTGACCCCTCCACAACCTCATAAAACTAGGGTGACCTCACCTCCAGTCTGCACCTGACAGCCACAGGTCACTCACCTTACTCCCTGCCACCCAAGATGGAGATCAAACACATCCAGTGGACTCCTGCTGAAGGAAACAAACATCAGCTAAAAGGAACATCCTAGCTGATCCACCTCCCGCAGCAGACACACCAGACCTCCACCCTAGTAGTCATCTAGAGCCCCCACAAGGAGCCAAACCACTCTACATGCCACTGGACAGACCTACTCCACCACATCACGCCTTCCCACCAGACATCCACCTCTGATACCTACCACCTCCAGCCACGAGGACGTGCCTTTCAACCCCACGACGGTGGTGAAATACCCACCCAAAGAGGAGACCCCAGGGAGGGCAAGACACCCACCCCAGGATGAGGCCACAGGGAGGTGCACAAGGGCCCTGAGCCACACACCCATGTCCCCCACTACCATAAGCCCCACTTCCACCCAGCGGGACCAGTGAGGAGTTCATTGCCTCGCTGCATTACCCTCCAACCAGGACAGCATTCACCAGACTCGGGGTGGGAATTGTTTTAACACAGTCCCAAGTAGGCCCTTGGTAACATCCACCAGACTTGCCACTAGAGAAAGAATGACCATTGGTCTTCCCAGACCTACACACCCCAAGGGGAGCAGCGGCACAGTAACGTCCAACGGACTTGCTGTAGAGCAAGCGTCCACCGGATCTCCCTTTTCTGCCACCCACCACTGGGAGCATGGGCATGGTAACGTCCACCTCACTTGCCGTCAGAGGAATGTCCATCGGACTTCCCACACCTGTCATCCCAGGGAAGGGAGCAGAGCCTTGGTAGCATCCACAAGACCTGCCATAGAGGGGACTTCCACCGGATTCCCCTTGGCTGCAACTTTCTCCCAGCAGCAGGACCTCAGTAACATCCACTGAAATTACTGCAGGCGCAGGAACGTCCACCGGACTTCTTTTACATCCTGTCCCCAGGATGAGTGGAACCCTGATGACATCCACTGGATTTACCAGGAGGGAGGAATGTCCACCAGACTTCCTTCCTCCACTACCCCAGAAGGGAGCCTTAGTAACATCCACTGGACTTGCCAGGCAGAGGGAGCATCCAACAGATCTACTTCTACTGCCCCGGAGTGGAGTTTCGGCAACATCCACCAGACTTGCCAGGTTGAGGGAACGACCACCAGTCTTCCCTCCTCTAATACCCCAGAGGCTCCCGCTGAGGGCAGCATCCCTGGCTCGGCGCGCCCCTCTAGGAGCCAAGCGAGACGTCCCTCACACTCCCCCCACACCACCAGGGGTGGAGATTGCTCTCCTACAGAGTTCCTGGTGGAGGATGTCTGAAGTGGACCCGTCGTGAGCCTGGGCGTCCTGTCCCTGCAGCCGTGCCCTCGACATCCCCAGCTGCTGCCAGACTCCCCAGGAGTGAGCTATCGCAGGCAGCCCCTGACGGACTCCCCAACCCGATGAGACTGCAGCCCCCCAACCTTCGAAGGGCGTCCCAGTGACCCCGGGCCAGGACCAGCCTGGACACTCCAGCAGGACTCCCACCACTTCCAAGGTAGGCGACGAGCAGCACGCCTACTAGCTCTGTTTGGCCCCAGTCCCGAGGACCACCACACACCTAAGGGCTCCACCAGGGAAGGGCCACCCACAGTGCCACCCTACAGCCCTCATCGGATGCCCTACCACGCAGTTCAAGATGAGCACCTCTCCCGAGAGCGCACCCCAGACAGCCCCCCTCCCACACCCGGCCGCCACCTGTACCTGTCTGTGATCTAGTCTGTGTCCAGCCTTTGTGTGTCAATAACTCTTGTACTGTGCCATATGTATTGTGCTCTGCATTGTATCTTTGTAAGGTAACATATGTGTAAGACTGGTTAGCCTGTGTGTGAGCCCTATTCCTTTGTTGCATGCTCGTGCCTGGTCCTGAACAAATGACCTCAAGTCCATGTGCATGTTCTGTGTTCAAGAAGTTGAATCCTGAACATACTGCTTAACAATTTTCTACACTTTTATTTATTTCTTATGCACATTTATATTGCATTCAACACTTTCTGTGAAATGTTTGCGAAAATTACGTTTTGGGAAAATTTCTCCAGTTGTTCTCCATTTTCTCCCATATGCGAGTGCTAACTATTTCCAGTGTAGATGCGTCACTGTGCGGTTAGTAAACGACATATGGAAATGAAATATACATTTTCTGGTGTGTTAAATCAACCTCTTCAAATAACAAAGTAAAAAACTTAGCTTCGTCAAAGCTGAAAAATCGACCCCTAATTGGGTTCTGGGGAACAGACAGGGTGGAGGAATTGTGTACCTTAGCGTTTATAAGGGGTAGGAGATGTGTGACAGGGTGGGTGGAGAGGAGAGGAAAGGAGAGAGGTGATCTGTAAGTACGAGGGCAAACTAGTAAATATGTTAGACATTTCTAACTGAAATATAATTATGAAAGAAACTATCGAACAACCGAACTGTAAATGACAATTATTCGAACAAGTGGCAAGCAATGTAGGGGGGGGGGACCAATCATCTCGAGGTCATCCCTCTAAATGAACATACTTCCTCAACCCTCTGTTATACACAGGTAAAGAAAGATTCAAACTATAATGCATAGATAGTCAGGAAAAACTATAAGATGTAGCATACCTATATTCACTGTTGGGATGAAAACTGGCAATGGAAGTGAATGCCTCACTTTACAAAACTCGTTTTCATAAAGTTATACATGATATGGCAACTCAGGGGTTATTACCAGTAAACCCTAACGCCAAAATAATTGCCACATCTACAGAGAATAGTACGGTACAGTATTTAATGCAGGGTTGCTGTGGCAGGACTGTATATGGGCTGCAAGTGTGTGTGGGGGTGAGGGTGCAAGAAACCCAACCTCGATAAAATGACGAATAATGATTGTTCTTGCCAGTCATCCCTTAACAATCACCAGATACCTAAAACCGTATGTCTTTGACCTATTGTGGAATTACCTGCCAAATGGTAATCCATATACTAAGCTCTAAATGAACTGTATGATAGCCAAGTTAATGAACCCCTCTTTCAAGCATCCCCCTCCTCCACTTACTTCCCTCCACCATTCTCCGGTCGCCAGGTCTGCAACCCTCCCCCTACCCCCAGTCACACTGTCCCTTCTCTCCTCTCCTATCACCCCGTCAATCCCTTCCTATCTAATTTAACCAGCAGCACGGAATGGGGCAGGAGGGATGCAAAGGGTATCGAAGACGATGCAACATTTTTTATGGCTGCGGTTGTACATATACATTTCGATGTCTGTTACTTCACTGATGCTATGGGCAGACGATTTAATACGGCAGAAACTGGTGTTAGCTATGGTGGTAAAGGTGGTGATAGCTGTGATGGTGTTGTTGTTGGAGGTGATAGCTAAGATGGTGGTGGTAGATGTGATGGTCGTGGTTGTTGTTGTTGTGGTGGTGGTGGTAGCTGTAATGATGGTGATGGTGGTGGTGGTAGCTGTAATGGTGGTGGTGGTGGTGGTAGCTATAATGATGGTGGTGGTGGTACTATCTGTAATGATGGTGGTGGTGGAGAAGGTAGTTGTGGTGATGGTGGTAGCTGTGATGATGATGGTAGTAGCTGCCATCATGATGATGGTGGTAGCTGTGGTGATAATGTTGATGGAAGCTGTCATGATCATGGTTGTTGTTGAGGTGGTGGTCGTGGCTGTAGTGATAGCTGTTCAGAAACAGCTGTCATTTGGACAAGTACAGTAATTTTGCTCCAATTCAAACCTCAAAATTGAACTAGTACATGGAATCCAACTTACTCATACACTGATGACTCCACCCTTTACCATTTCATTTGCTTCCAGCAGCGTCCATCTCTGCAGTTTTTTTTTAAACAAACATGGGATGAAGCAATGGCACAACTAATGTTTGACTTAGCTCATATATCTGACTGGGGGAAAAGTAATTTTTTTTTTTTTTTTTTTATGCATCAAAAACTCAGTGAACACATTTTATGACCCGTCAAAATCAACTTCAGGAGATTTCTCTGTGTGTGTTTCTTTTTTTAACAATATCCAACTCGATCCAGCATCATCTTTAACCCACTGCATGCTGGCTATTTTTAGCCCTATGGGTCACCCCAGTCCTGGCCATTTTTTGACCTTTTTTTTTTTTTTTTTGTTAAAATGATAGATTTTGATGTGGATGTCACGGGGTTTTTAAAATAAATACAATATTAAATGATAATGTTCAATAATATTGAAGAGCAGGGACAACGAATTGTCTTGCTAAATCAAGCAATGATTACTTTATACCGGCTTGCTTCGCCGATTTTCTCAGAATGAGAATTTGTAAACTTTCTCAACAGTACATAGCAGAGACTAATTACTCACAGTCGCTGTTTATTAGTACTGTTAGCCTCTGGAGAAAGTGACTTCACCCCTGACAATAAATAACTAATACTATTAATAATATCAGGTTCTTGCTGATGCGTAACTCCTAGAAGGCACAATGGATTTTAAGCTTAATACAACAAGACTGGCCTAAGTACCAGTTATGAATAGCAAAACGTTTATGCAAGCTAGGAGCTATAAGGGAAATAAGCTTAATTGTGGAGAAATGAAACAAGAGTTTACATTACATTAAGCTCAAGAAAAAGAACTGTTAAATTTATAGATTACAAAAATAAATTTAACGTTACATTTCAAATGAATTCAAAATAAAGAGATCGTACTCACTCACTCACTCAAAAGCTAAATTCTTAAACCTAGGAAAAGCACCTTAACTAAACTCTTAAACCTAGGAAAATACGAAAAGGAAATACTGGTCAATGAATGTAGTGTTTCACCAAGGAAGGGTGGGAGCCTGGAGAACTGTAGTCTAGTGGAGTCTGGGTGCTAGCTGACCTCTCACTCTCTCACTGCTGGAGCACAGAACCTCACTCTGTCACGACAGACACTTGACTGCCTTCAAATACAGGCCAGCCCAGAGAAGGCATGGCCAACGATCGAGGCAAGCAGGGGCAAACAATAAAGAAACAATAATATCGCTCAGTAGAGCACTTAATGACGTGCATTAGATCGGTAACTTTTGAAACAGTGACGAATGTTTTGAAAAGTATACCACCGAAATGGAGAGAGAAACGGTTAACTGAGCGATACGCAGTGAGTTTTCCACTAATAGTTCGTGGTTTCTCACAAAAGGAAAATGTCGCGAATTTGATTCGTGACATTACGCCCCATGAAAATCAAATCTTTTTTTCTTCAGAAAAAAGATTTCAATATACATACATATAAATCCTAACTCAGTCACACAAGATTCACTCTGTGGTGTGTGTGCTATCCTACTACAGGAGAAAATCATTATCGCCAATGAGCGTAAAAACCTCGTATTTACGTTAATAGAGGCAAGCTTGAGGGAAAAACCTCCGTGACGACAGTGAAAATCCTGTACTCAGGTCAAACTGAGCGAAAGTTCGCTACATTTACACTGATAACTAATTGTTGTGTAGCATGGTGTATGTAATACACGGTGTAGGTGTGACAGTTGTAGTGTAACTGTACCTACGTGTAAAATGACACAGTAAATATTAATAGTATGGCGACGACGAAGGCAGAGGAGAAGAGGGGCAACGTGCAGCAGATGATCAGCTGGCCCGCACAGCAAAAGTGCTGCACCCATGCTGTACCTGCAAAATCAATTAAGGTGGAGCATCAAAAGTGTCAATGAGACAAAAATTCTTATTACATTACAATTACTCTCTCTCCCTAGCAATCAGTACATGCTATGAAAGGTACGCTCTAGCTGAAAAATACGAGTGACAGCCTAAGCTTCGTACATTCGAGGTCGCCATTAATATATTAGGTAGATTATTAACCAGGAAATGTAGTCCCTGGACGCCGTTGTCTCGAGGACTCGTGTAGTTTACTGGTTAAACTTAACTCTACACTTACGATTAGTGTCGGCAAGTTAAGAGTCCTTATGCAAACTCAGGCTTGTGTGTCCACTGACACAGCCTCGAACTGCACACGGGTCCTCAACCTGTGCCTTAACCTAGTGCCTATGTTAATATCGGGGAGCTGAGAATCCTTGCGCAAACTCGGGCTCGTGTGTCCGCAGACACAGCCTCGAGTCGCCTCTGCGGAGTTCTCAAACTTCCCCCCTTAAACTACGGAACACGTGTATGTACAGGCCCTGGACATACTGTGTCCTGTGGGGCAAACAAGTGAGACGTCAGGTCTACACTTTTAACTGGGAACCAGGCTGGTCCTTGGATTACTCAAATCTCTGAGGACGCCAATCTTACGGAACCCAGCATACAACAATTGCCCGTGTTAGTCAGCAGTTAGCAGGTGAGACATCAGGTCTGCACCTACGTTATCACTTCCCTTGATGTATCTCACAACAAGGTTAAACTGCTGAAATACAGTGTCCAGCGTGTCAACCTTGCATTAGCCGTCTTGGTCGTGCTAAGACTAGTGAGTGGCATATGATCAGTTTCCAGAGTGAATGGTGCCCCAAATAAATAATAATAATATTTCTTAACACCATCAACCACACCCAAGAGTTCCTTCTCAACAGTAATGTAATTCCTCTCGGCGGGTTTTAGCCTACGGCTGTGGTATGCCACTGGGAAGATTCCACCTTCTGATTCCTGCATCAATACGGCACCTACTCCATCTTGTGAAGCATCAGTGCGCAGTATGAAAGGTTTGTTGGAATCAGGCAACTGCAAGATAGGCTCCTTGCACAACATGTTTTTAAGAGTGATAAAAGATCTCTCTTGCACTTCTCCCCATTCAGTGGTGTTTGGAGCATATTTCCGTTGCACCTCGTACAACGGTTGGGCAATGAGAGCAAAGTTGGGGATAAAACTCCTATAATATCCCACTAGGCCAAGGAATGCCCTAACCTGTTTCTTGGTCACGGGTCTCGGGGCTTCTCTAACCTTTCTAATCTTATCACCCTGACACCTGCAGTGATTGTTGCCAACGATATGTCCGAGGAACTCCACCTCACTGTGCGCAACTTTACACTTGCTAGGCTTCACAGTCATGTTGAAACTCTGGAGTCTACTGAAAACGACTTCCAAGAGTCTGAGGTGCTCCTCCAACGTGGCAGAATGAATGAGAACATCGTCAACGAACATTTCTACTCCTATGATACCATGAAGCACTTGTCTCATGGTACGATTAAATACTGCTGGGGAATTGGTAAGTCCAAACGGTAGGACTTTATACTGGTACAACCTCATAGTAGTAGCAAAGGCAGTGAACTGACGACTCTCAGGATGAAGGGGAATCTGGAAGAATCCCTTCGCTAGATTGAGCTTCGTGAAATATCGTGACCCTGCCAGCTTAGAGAAGATGGCAATATGGTCACCCATTGGCTCAGCATCCACTTTGGTGATTGCATTTAGTCTCCTATAGTCGCCACAAATCCTGACTCCACCATCTTTCTTGCGAACTACTACCATTGGACTGCAGTAAGGAGATGAGGACTTTTCAATAATGCCTGCAGTCTCCATGTCGGCAAATTCCTTGTCTACTGCGTCCTGTAGTCGCATGGGAATCGGATATGGCTTAACCTTTACGGGAACATTGCTGGTCAACTCAGTTTTATGATACGCAACCTTTGCAAGTCTAGGTTGGTCTGAGAAGACATCAGCATACTGACAGAGCAGTGACCTTAAGGCATTTTGGTCTCCTACTGGTAAGTCAGGGTTAAGTAGGACATCCCTGACAGTCTCTTCCTGCCGGGACTGAGCGGTTAAGGGCTTGTTATCATGGTCATCAGCTGGGATCACCGCGGCTGCCCCGGTTTCTTCCAGTGGCTGGTCACTATCATCAGCTACTCGTAGGCCAGTCTCCTTGGGGTCTGACTCATGATAAGCCTTCAGCATGTTAATGTGGAACCTTTTGCGAAGATTCCCCATCTGAATTATGTAGTTGAGGTCTGAAATGCGCTCTACTACATCAAATGGACCCTTCCACTGCGCCAACAACTTGTTCTGGGCAGTGGTGAGTAACACCAGGCACTTATCGCCTGGACTAAACTTCCGAAGTTTTGCCTTCTTATCATAATAGGCTTTCTGAACTTCGCGCGCCTTGATCAATTCTTCCTTAGCTAACTCACATGTTGACTGGAGGCGGTCAGCTAGATCAAGGACGTGGGTGTAGGTGGTCTTGACTTCAGGGTCAGGTTCTTCATCGTCCTACAACTCGCGAAAGACTTGAAGTGGTCCACGGACCAACCTTTCATACACTAGTTCAAAGGGTGAGAATTTCAATGAATGCTGTAGAGCTTCTCGATAAGCAAATAGAAGAGGAGCAATGAACAGTGGCCATTCCTTTGGCTGTTCGGTGGTCATGCACCTCAACATCTTCTTGAGAGTCCCATTGAACCTCTCACACAACCCGTTACACATGGGATGATACGGCGTAGTCCGTAAGCCTCAGATGGACAGCAACCTGAACGCTTCGTTCATCATTGCTGAAGTGAACTGAGAACCCTGGTCGCTTAAGACCTCCTTAGGGATACCTACACGACAGAACACTTCAATTAATGCCTCGGCAACAGTGACGGGCCTCTATATTCTTAACCTGCCCCATCCCGACGTTTTTGGACCTTTTTTTTTTTTTTGGCTCAAACATCCGCTTTTGGTGAGAAACATCGAAAATTCATAGAGAAATCGCTGACCTGAGGTTTAAAATACCGGATTTAGGTATGTGTACTTCCTTACCTGACTGGGTTTTCTAACAGGCTGGCACCAAAGAAAATGAGTTCTATAGGAGGGTAACTATTTTATCCACTCATAAACAGTATTTATTTATTTACTTGGTACTAATTTATATGTAGTACAAGAGTATATTGGTTTTCAAACAGTAATATAGGCATTATAAGCATTGTTTCACTCACTAACTCATCACCATTCATGATCTTTTTTTTCCCACATTACCTGATCATCATTTCTGACTGTTTCTTCCTGTAATGCTATGTAAACTTTGTCCTACACATTGTCATCGATTGGGGAATCAATCTGGCCCTGAATGTCTTTATTGGCCAGGTCACTGATAACAGATGAATTGCCGAGACAATGGCATGCAGGGGGAGAGGGAGAGGTTATGCGGTGTAAGGCATTGTTCCTGCTTGGCATCTTGTAGAGGAATAGAGGAAGGTGTCCCGTGTATACGTGCCAAAAATCACTTGCGAAATCACTCGCAAAAATTGAAAATTGTGCAAATTAGGGACCTTGCAATGTTGCTGCGTTAATTCACGTCGTTGGGACGGCGCAGGTTAAGGGCCACGGCTTCAGGCCACCGTGTGCTGAAATCAATAATCGTGAGGATATACTTTGATCCATCATTTGCCCTAGGGGAGATTGGCCCAACAATGTCAACTGCCACTCTCTCCAACGGTTCAGAGATTGCAGGCATTGGTTTCAATGGCGCAGGACGGACACGTCCCCGGTCGGTGGTATGCTGACACACATCACAGGAACGTACGAGCCTCTTTATTTCACGTCCCATTCCTGGCCAGAAAAAGTCAGCATGGATGTGGTCAGAGGTCTTCTTTTGACCCATGTGACCTCCCATCGCTGAACAATGACCTAATTCAAACACTGCTCGGCGATACTTTGCAGAAACGACAAACTGCAGTCGAACCTCACCCTGGGGTGTCTGTGACTCACGGTACAGCTGTCCTCACTTACGAAGGAACCTGGCTTGTCCTCCCCGTGAATACTTAATCACTTTACCCTCCAGCTTCTTATGCACTGAGGCAAGTGTTGAGTCAGTCTGTTGCTCTTGGACAACATCTTGCCTATGAATCAGATCTTGCGGCGTTGCGACGGTCAACGGAGTGACGCGATTTGGAGCCTTGGCCATGGCTCATGTTACTGCAGCAGCCAAAGTCTGAGTAGCAACATCTACAGCGCAACTATTTTTGACACCAGGTATGTTGCCTATAATGAGGTCAAATAAAGGTTCTGGCATGACAACTGCAGCTGTCAGGCCAGTGAAAAATGGAGACTCCACCTGGATACGTGCCTCAGGGAACAATCTCACTGATCCATCAGTAAGTCTAACTTGGATCTGTCGACCTGTATACTCATCAGGCCGAACTAAACTCTGTTTAACAGAGCAACCTGAGGAACCATTATCCCTCAGAACATTTACAGAAACACCTCCCACAAACCCTGGCTGAACAAGAAAGGCAGTGTTGCTGGTGGAAGGGTCTGAGGAGGTAGCAGCCAGTCATTCATGAGACTGTGGAACAACTGATGCAGCAAACGTAGCGCCCTGAGAACTAGGTGTCTGAGGAGTCGTACTCACCATCTGAGGAGGTGGAGCATTGACCACCTGTGGAGGAGAGTTCATGATCGGAGGGGGACTCGTGAACTGTTGGGAAGTACCTGTACTGGTAGAGATGGCACCACCGTGTGCTTGTCGTGGAATGAAGGCTGCTTTTGCCTCCTGCCTCCGATACACTGATTGACCTGACTGAGGGTTACATGGCTTGTCCTTGTATTGCTGCTGCTGCTTGGGGAACTGCTGCTGGTTGGGGTGCTTGTTGTACCGCTTCCAAGCAGGCTGCTGTGTATTTTGCCCCTGGTCCTTCTGCGGTTTGCTTGGACCTTGGCCATTACACTGAGAACGGCCTTGATGCTGGGATTCAGTCTGAGACGACTTCCCAGACTTGGCAGTATCTTTTCTGCTGTTCCAGGTGTTCTGCTTACGAGTTTGATACCCGTATGCAGTGAAATATGCGTCAGCCTTTTCTACCATTTGGCTGGCATCTTTCACCTGGCAGATCTTAAGCTGTGCTATGAGCTCAGCAGGCCACGGCCTCTCTAGCTGTGTACGCAGCATAAGGTCAATTATCCCCTCATGCGTGGAAGGAGTTTCATCTTTCTCCATCCACTCACCTAAGTAAGCAGTGAGACGGTCGAGGAACTGAACAGCTGTCTCCTTGTCTTGGAGACGAGCTCGCATGAACTGAATTTTGGCGTCATCTACTGTGAGACCATACACCTTAATGAGTGCAGCTTTCATCATCTCATACGTGAGATTGTCTCCACGAATTCTGTGGAGAATATCGAGGGCAGGGCCCTCAAATAAACTAAGAAACTGGAGCCGCTTAGCTGCCTCATCCAGTTAACACATGTCTGCCATGTCCTCAAAACGAGCTATGAACGGCTCGATTCGCTCACCTTCCTTGTATGAAGGAAGCTTGATGCGTGGGGTCGCCAGGACATGTGCAGGGAGAACGCTCGTGGAGCTTGGACCAACTGCACCAGACGTGTCTGAAGCCAAGGAATCTCGCTTGAGCTTCAGCACTTAAAATTCATGTTTTTCGCGTGCCTCTCGCTCGGCACGTTCGTGTTCTCATTCTCTCTCGCGTTGTTGTAACTCATATTGACGTTCTCTCTCTCGTTCCTCACGCTGTTCTCGCTCATGTTCTGTCAAGTTCGAGCTGTTTTTGCTCGTGTTCACGCTCCTTTTCGCGTTCCTCACGCTGAATTCGACGCTTTTCACGAGCATCATTCTTGCGCTGCTGTTCGTAGTTAAACCAAGAGAGGACGAACTCTTTGATTTCAGTTGGGTCTGTACGACCCATATCTTTGGCTTCCTGTACGTAGATGCTGGTCGACATGGCGCTAATCTACTAAGCAAGCCGAAACTGAGTACTGACTGCTGCTTCGCAAACAAATGCTAATAACACAAGTAAAGAATACAGACACAAGCTAGTGGTGACCAGTCTTATCTAGTTAACTGGCAAAAAAATAAAGCAAAAATTCACTTGCTAAACTAACGGTAAACACCAGCAAGCTTGTGCCTATAAACTTTAATGATAAATACCTAAATATGAACGAGTAAATATTATCTCGTGAATAGCTTTAGAGCTAGGAGTTAATATCCTGGAATGAGGTCGCCAATTGTCACGGGGTTTTTAATATAAATACAATATTAAAAGATAATGTTCAATAATATTGAAGAGCAGGGACAACGAATTGTCTTGCTAAATCAAGCAATGATTACTTTATACCGGCTTGCTTCGCCGATTTTCTCAGAACGAGAATTTGTAAACTTTCTCAACAGTACACAGCAGAGACTAATTACTCACAGTCGCTGTTTATTAGTACTGTTAGCCTCTGGAGAAAGTGACTTCACCCCTGACAATAAATAACTAATACTATTAATAATATCAGGTTCTTGCTGATGCGTAACTCCTAGAAGGCACAACGGATTTTAAGCTTAATACAACAAGACTGGCCTAAGTACCAGTTATGAATAGCAAAACGTTTATGCAAGCTAGGAGCTATAAGGGAAATAAGCTTAACTGTGGAGAAATGAAACAAGAGTTTATATTACATTAAGCTCAAGAAAAAGAACTGTTAAATTTATTGATTACAAAAATAAATTTAACGTTACATTTCAAGTGAATTCAAAATAAAGAGATCGCACTCACTCACTCACTCAAAAGCTAAATTCTTAAACCTAGGAAAAGCACCTTAACTAAACTCTTAAACCTAGGAAAATACGAAAAGGAAATACTGGTCAATGAATGTAGTGTATCACCAAGGAAGGGTGGGAGCCTGGAGAACTGTAGTCTAGTGGAGTCTGGGTGCTAGCTGACCTCTCACTCTCTCACTGCTGGAGCACAGAACCTCACTCTGTCACGACAGACACTTGACTGCCTTCAAATACAGGCCAGCCCAGAGAAGGCATGGCCAATGGTCGAGGCAAGCAGGGGCGAACAATAAAGAAACAATAATATTGCCCAGTATAGCACTTAATGACGTGCATTAGATCGGTCACTTTTGAAACAGTGACGAATGTTTTGAAAAGTATACCACCGAAATGGAGAGAGAAATGGTTAACTGAGCGATACACAGTGAGTTTTCCACTAATAGTTCATGGTTTCTCACAAAAGGAAAATGTCGCGAATTTGATTCGTGACATTACGCCCCATGAAAATCAAATCTTTTTCTCTTCAGAAAAAAGATTTCAATATACATACATATAAATCCTAACTCAGTCACACAAGATTCACACTGTGGTGTGTGTGCTATCCTGCTACAGGAGAAAATCATTATCGCCAATGAGCGTAAAAACCTCGTATTTACGTTAATAGAGGCAAGCTTGAGGGAAAAAACTCCGTGACGACAGTGAAAATCCTGTACTCAGGTCAAACTGAGCGAAAGTTCGCTATATTTACACTGATAACTAATTGTTGTGTAGCATGGTGTATGTAATACACGGTGTAGGTGTGACAGTTGTAGTGTAACTGTACCTACGTGTAAAATGACACAGTAAATATTAATATTATGGCGACGACAAAGGCAGAGGAGAAGAAGGGCAACGTGCGGCAGACGATCAGCTGGCCCGCACAGCAAAACTGCTACACCCATGCTGTACCTGCAAAATCAATTAAGGTGGAGCATAAAAAGTATCAATGAGACAAAAATTCTTATTACATTACAATTACTCTCTCTGCCTAGCAATCAGTACATGTTACGAAAGGTACGCTCTAGCTGAAAAATACGAGTGACAGCCTAAGCTTCGTACATTCGAGGTCGCCATTAATTCATTAGGTAGATTATTAACCAAGAAACGTAGTCCCTGGGCGCTGTTGTCTCGAGGACTCGTGTAGTTTACTGGTTAAACTTAACTCTACACTTTCGATTAGTGTTGGCAAGTTGAGAATCCTTATGCAAACTTGGGCTCGTGTGTCCGCTGACACACCCTCGAACTGCACACAGGTCCTCAACCTGTGCCTTAACTTAGTGCCTATAATAATATCAGAGAGCTGAGAATCCTTGCGCAAACTCGGGCTCGTGTGTCCATAGACACAGCCTCGAGTCGCCTCTGTGGGGGTCTCTCTCGAACTTCCCCCTTAACCTACAGTACTTATATTAATATCGGAGAGCTGAGAATCCTTGCGCAAACTCGGGCTCATGTGTCCGCAGACACAGCCTCGAGTCGCCTCTGCGGAGTTCTCAAACTTCCCCCCTTAAACTACGGAACACGTGTATGTACAGGCCCTGGACATACTGTGTCCTGTGGGGCCAACAAGTGAGACGTCAGATCTACACTTTTAACTGGGAACCAGGCTGGTCCTTGGATTACTTAAATCTCTGAAGACGCCTATCTTACGGAACCCAGCATACAACAATTGCCCGTGTTAGTCAGCAGTTAACAGGTGAGACATCAGGTCTGCACCTACGTTATCACTTCCCTTGATGTATCTCACAACAAGGTTAAACTGCTGAAATACAGTGTCCAGCGTGTCAACCTTGCATTAGCCGTCTTGGTCGTGCTAAGACTAGTGAGTGGCATGTGATCAGTTTCCAGAGTGAATGGTGCCCCAAATAAATAATGATAATATTCCTTAACACCATCAACCACGGCCAAGAGTTCCTTCTCAACAGTAATGTAATTCCTCTCGGCGGGTTTTAGCCTACGGCTGTGGTATGCCACTGGGAAGATTCCACCTTCTGATTCCTGCATCAATACGGCACCTACTCCATCTTGTGAAGCATCAGTGCGCAGTATGAAAGGTTTGCTGGAATCAGGCAACTGCAAGATAGGCTCCTTGCACAATATGTTCTTAAGAGCGATAAAAGATCTCTCTTGCACTTCTCCCCATTCAATGGTGTTTGGAGCATATTTCCGTTGCACCTCGTACAACGGTTGGGCAATGAGAGCAAAGTTGGGGATAAAACTCCTATAATATCCCACTAGACCAAGGAATGCCCTAACCTGTTTCTTGGTCACGGGTCTCGGGGCTTCTCTAACCTTTCTAATCTTATCACCCTGACACCTGCAGTGATTGTTGCCAACGATATGTCCGAGGAACTCCACCTCACTGTGCGCAACTTTACACTTGGTAGGCTTCACAGTCATGTTGAAACTCTGGAGTCTACTGAAAACGACTTCCAAGAGTCTGAGGTGCTCCTCCAACGTGGCAGAATGAATGAGAACATCATCAACGAACATTTCTACTCCTACGATACCATGAAGCACTTGTCTCATGGTACGATTAAATTCTGCTGGGGAATTGGTAAGTCCAAACGGTAGGACTTTATACTGGTACAACCCCCTAGGAGTAGCAAAGGCAGTGAACTGACGACTCTCAGGATGAAGGGGAATCTGGAAGAATCCCTTCGCTAGATCGAGCTTCGTGAAATATCGTGATACGGTATGTGCCTTCTGATCGCGGATAGCAACGAAGCACAAGTTATCTAAAAGGAAAAAACTGCTAATAGGATTCATACATGATTCGCATTACAATTCCAATGTTTCGGCTCAGTAGTTGCGATTCTTCATATAAAACTGAAACCATTATCTACTCATGAATACCAATTGATCAGAAGTAGATGCAGGAACAGGTGCAGAATGATCCGGCAGATTTCATATTTCTTTTGGAAGAAAGACAACGATTCTTTTGTCCGTGTCCGTACCAGTGCGTATGGTTAATTCAATCTGCGTATTGCACTGGAATAACATGAATAAGTAGCCTTCCTAACAACCATATATAATGCAGACTGGTGTTGGAATGTTAAGTATAATTTCGCAGATACCCACGTTTCATACAGGGTTGAGTCCAAGTACAGGATACTGAACTTAAGTCCAAGTACCCGGAAAATTTTCAAGTACAGGTACAGCCTTTTTCCAATTTACTTAAGTCCAAGTACACGTCATTGTACTTAAGTACAAGTACAAGTACTTTATACCATACAAAAGGGATCCTGTTTCGAAGAAGGAAATTGAATGATCATCACATTCTAAAGGTTAAGTTATTAAGGTAGAAAGTAGCGTATTAGAATATATGTATACTTTATTAATCAAACCATTTCTTCTATGACAGAATATTAAGTCTACTTAATAATACCTTTATAAAGTCCAATAGAATATATAATTTTTTATTAAATATAATGTACTTGATTGTACTTGAAAGTACTTGGTATTTTTTCAAATACGGGACTAAGTAAACAAGTACAACCAATATTTAAAACTCCAAGTACAAGTAGATGAAAAACTGTACTTAAGTCCAAGTACCAAGTACAAGTACTGTACCTGGACCCAACCCTGTTTCTTACTCTCTCTCTCTCTCTCTCTCTCTCTCTCTCTCTGTCCCTTTCTCTTATCCTCGTCCTTCCCCTTTCACTTCACTCACATTCTGTACGCTCTCCTAGCTAGCCCCTGATTCTCCATTCTCTCGGCATGGCCAACCAATCTCAAAGAGTATTTCTCCTAATGTTACCCAACATTTTCGTGTCAACATCACAGCGCAACATCACTTCCTTATTAGTCTGTCTGTGTCTCCTTGTCAGGCGACATGCTCTTCTCAAGTAACTCATATCCGATGCACTCGATTAAGATTTGTTACCTTCAAACAGAATCAAAGCTTAACATCCATACGACAGTCTGGATCACAATACTGTTAGGCAGCAACTTTTTGCTTCTGTGGTAACTTCTTTAATTATAATAATTTATTCTATGTGAAACAGCAACCTTTCCTCCCTACTGAAGGCTTTCATAGACTTCAATATCTAAATTTTCATGCTTATTCATCACGCTACCTGGTAACACTCTCCGGTAACTAAATTTGCTAAAGTCAAGCTCTATTCCAATATTTGTGAACCATAAAGCCATGAAACTCTAAAGGAAACGGATTACTGAGACCTACATTACGTAACATCGTTGTCCCTTAGCCAGAGATATACTGTCCCGCGAGAACAACATAGTTTGTGGCTCTGTCGGTATTGTCTTAAGGTAAACATGCCTTAACCATTTCCCAATGTATGGTTCCGTAAGAACAATTGTTATAATATCTAGCTAGTTATTACGTTTCCTTTTGTCTTTCTCACAAGGTAGCTGTTTACAGTTCGTCTTACCAAAGTGGAGTCAAAGACTTTTCGTCTCTCAGCATCCCTCCCTTACTGATTCCCCGATTCCCTTCATCCCTCGTCCCTTTACATTCACTATTACTGTGGCCACTGCTCGTCTGAACTGTCTGCTTGCATCCTTCCTCCTTGTCCACACATCATTACCGTGTTATTCCACCAACACGCAGTTACTTCTGATTCCCCTGTCATTGCCATTATCACCCTTCCAGCACCGTCACATCCCTCCTCACTGTTATCTCACAACCATCCTCAAAAACTACTACTCATTCAGTGTCAAAGGTACTATCACCCTGCCACGTCACAAACAACATATTATCCCTTTTACACCATTCCATAACCCTTTTACGACACAGTCACAACACCAGCTCATCATAACTCCAGTTATACCATGTCATCTCTTCATCGTCGCGTGGCATATTCTCAACCTGACATCCTAGTCAGGTTGCTTCCCTCCGTAGACTTGTCACCCATCCTCCCAGCATCACCCTGTTATATTACCATTGTCCTTTCACGCTTTTCATATCAGTCCACATTCATTTATGTTACCCTTTCATCACTCTGTCATCCAGAGATCATCCTGTCACCCGACACTCACCATGTTGCGATACAATCAACCTGATGCTATGGTATCACCCATTTACCCCACCAGTTTGCTGTCAGCCTACTATTCCTGTATCACCCCACCATCGTACTGCCACTCCACAACACCCTAGCACTCCACGACGCACACATTACTATAACACCTTTGTACTTTCCATTTTCAGTTTGTTACCTCATCACACTTAGCCATCCCTCATCACCGTGTCTCACTCCTCAAAACTTACCATACTCACTCTGTAACTTCATCGTCATCGTATCACCTCAGCTTTATCCCACAATAATCGTATCACCATCGCATCACAAGGCCATACAACAATTAATAGTATGAGGTGGAGGGGGGAGAGGGAGGGGGATGCCAAGTATGAGGTGAAGGGGGAGAGGCAAGGGGAGGCCAAGTATGAGGTGGAGGGGGGGAGAGAGAGGGGGAGGCCAAGCATGAGGTGGAGGGGGGTAGAGGGAGAGGGAGGCCAAATATGAGGTAGAGGGATGGAATGGAGAGGTATTTGAGAGAGCGGGGTGTGAGCTGGTGGATGGGCAGTGAAATTCGTGGAACACGGCGACATGGAGGCGATTTGTTTGATAGAGAGATAGAGAGACCTATAATCGCAATGTCTCCATTTTAATACCACCATCGCCGTGCCATTTCATCAACACAGCACCATCACCTTAGCATCCCAGCATCACCAAGCAACCTCATTAATCCTCCAACACCGCCCTGCAACTTCACCACATTACTCTCACCTCATTACCTCCCTCCAACCTCAAAATCACCGACAACTTGATACCTTCATAAATGCATGCACATCATGTCACACTGACATGTATGTACCTTTTTGGTAAGGTGATCATGACTCTCTTTTTGTTACTCCATTCCCTACTTTGCGTATTATATTTTGTCTGCAGACGAAAAATATAAAACCACTTGTGTATTGTAGAATATACCAGCGATTTTTTTATTCTATTATTTGCTCTTGCTTATTAAAAAAAAAAAAAAAACTCTCCTGATGTGAATGAAAAGAGAAAATGCAAGGAAGAATGAACCAAAGCCTAAGAGCCCGCAAGATTGTTTCCCCAAGGAAAAATTTCATTGTGTGTATATATATATATATATAATCACCATCATCATCAGCCATTACATGTCCACTGCTGAACAAAGGCCTCCCCCAGCCTTCTCCACGAATTCCTTGACTGAGCCAATCTTTGCCACGTTTTTCCTGCAAATTTCTCTATCTCATCCCTCCACCTCCTGTCTGGCCTTTTTCTGCTACGCTTACCATCTCTTGGTGTCCAGTCAGTCAACCTCTTGCTCCATCTATTATCATTATACTTGCTACATGGCCTGCCCACCTCCATTTCTGTTCTTTTATAACTTCTATAATATCTTTGACTTTAGTCTGCTGTCTCACCCAAGTTGATCTTTTCCTGTCTCTTAAAGATATTCCCAACATTGACCTTTCATTGCTCTCTGAGAACGAATTAGTTTATTTTCCATAGATTTTGTCAGTTCCCAAGTCTCACAACCATACGTCATAGCTGCACATTCTTTATATACTTTTCGTTTCATACAAACTGGAAGGCTACTTTTGATAATGTCCCTTTGTTTACCGAAAGCTTTCCATCCAATTGTAATGCGTCTTTTTATTTCGCTATCATTATCTTTCCTTAATTTTAGTATTTGTCCCAGGTAATTGTATTCCTCGACTTCTTCAAGATTTTCTCCACTTATTCTTATGACGCTCTTTGGTGTTTGAGGATTAAACATTACTTTAGTTTTACTCCGGTTCATCTTTAGCCCTGCTTTGAGACTTTCTCTGTTCAGGTCATTTAACATTTCTTGCAATGTCTCTGCTGTTTCTGAGATAAGGACAATGTCATCTGCAAATCTTAAATGGTTTAGCTTTTCTCCATCTATGTTCACTCCTTTATTTTCCCAGTCTAGCTTTCTGAAAATACTTTCTAGGCATGCTGTAAATAACTTTGGTGAAATTGTATCTCCCTGATGCACACCCTTCTAAATCTTAATTTTCTCTGAGTCCTTATGTAATTTAACTGTAGCAGTTCCCTCTTTATATATGTTTATATATGTTCTCATTCACTCATTGTTCTCGCAATGAATTTATAATTGCTATGTGCTCCACTGAGTAGAAAGCCTTTTCTTAATCAACAAAACTTAACCACAGTGGTTTATTGTATTCTGTAGTTTTCTCAATTAGCCGATTCATTGTGTGTAGATGATCAATAGTAGAGAGAGAGAGAGAGAGAGAGAGAGAGGTACAGTGGTAAAGTGTGCGTTTTTGTACACTGAAGAACGAGGGTTCGCGCCCCGCCAGGGTAATAAACTTTGAGAGAGTTCTTCTGACCACGTACTGCTTGGAGGACTTAAGGGGTGCTGTGGTTGAACCAGTGTAGCGTTCTATAAAGTATGCTTGCACCCAGTCGGCTTGCACGGGCTGGCACATCCCCAGGAGGTGAATAGGAGAAGGCCTTGGAGACATACGAGGATCGCCTATAGATCCTTAGTATATAGGGCTCCATCGAATATATTCAATAAGGTGGCACAAAAAGTACGTCTTATCAGAACCTATATGGCAAGGAAATGAGGTTAATTGTCACAATCCCCCCGACATAACGTGTATTCCACTTTTAATGATTATACGGGCGCTCCTGTTTCACCATCGTCTTCTAAAGGTCCAACCGCACGGGCAGAGTGCCACCGAAAGTGGGTAGGCACTGTTTCGGCAAATCAGAGACCGGGACAAACATCCATGAAGCTCTGGACATAGAAAGTAAGATGCCTCCCAGAAGATTAACAGAACCAAACCCAGTAAGTATTAAAAAATTACTCTCGAGCTAATGAAAGAAGAAAGGAGGTGAAAGTAAAAACAGTAAAAAACAAAGAAAAAATAAAGAGGAAGAGCAGAATTAATTAAGCTAACAAGAGAGAGAGAGAGAGAGAGAGAGAGAGAGAGAGAGAGAGAGAGAGAGAGGCAAACATCGATCAGATCAAACCATTAAAATATGAAAAAGTCTGTAACAGATCTGAAGTAAAATGGCACTAGGAAAGCAACAAAGTTTATATATCACTGCAAAACTAAAACGACGATGTCATTAAGTGCAGAGATAGAATGACAAAGAGAGTTGAATTTTACAAAGAACTATATCCATCAAAGACAGTAGTGCCAATAGCTAACTTTTCAGTTGATGCAAGTCAAATACCTGAGGTAAATCCAGACGAAGTAAACTATTCCATTTAAAGTGTGAAAAGAGGGAAAGCCTCAGGAGAAGATGGAATAGTAGCAGATTTACTGTTGGATGCAGGAGTAAAAGTACAAAACTGGCTCGCCCACTTATTATTTACTCAGTGTATAGACTTACAAAAATTCCCAAAGCATGGTCTAATGGAGCACTTATTTTGCTTTACAAAAAAGATGACTGGAAAGATCTTAAGAAAGCATATCAAAAAGAGATAGAGATAAGAAAAAAGAAAGAGAAAGCGATCAGATAAAAGAAACCATGGACTCATTAGCGTATTACGTTACTTACAAACTCTTCACTATAGTCCTTATGAACAAAATAGGAATTCTGGAAGAAAACCAGCTTCATGAACAGGTCGGATTCCGAAGAGGGTACTCGACTCCTGATTATACACACAATGAATCAACTATATTAAAAAAACAGTCTATGTCTCTATTTATTGCCACACACCTTAATTCTGTAAGGGGTGACCCCAAACAAATCGCAGCCATGTCGCCATTAGGCCAGTGCACTGAGTGGTCCTGACATCTGGTCGGAGTCTGTGAACTTCTAGAAATACGTGTTGCGGGTTTCAAAGATAAATTTTTCTATGCGCTTTCATGTAGTTTCCTCAAATCACAAAATTTTTCAAATGCGTTTGACAATAATGCTATTGGTGTGTAAGTGGCATTGGAGGAAAACAATAAAAAATCGTAAAACAGGAATCATCTCCATGGAATTAACTTCTACATATAATTTACTATTCAGTAAACATCCAATATATATGGTGTAAGACTATAACATGGTAAATACATGAGGAAATACTTTCATGCACAAATTTTGCCATATTTTAAAATTCGTTGTCGGAGTAATGTACGACATGTTTTCCTGGTTGCTCTCCACTCAACACCTCTTCTACATCGCGTCTCCCACAGCCTACGACGTTTGGCGTCCATATTTGATGAAAACCTGGCCTATCCTTTCATTTGTTTCATGAATGGGTGCTGGTCTGCGCTGAAAGTTGAATCTGATTTACAGTCAACCACGGCGCAAAGTTCGTCGTTTTGCTAACTGCTCTTATTGTCGATGTCACACCGCTAACTGCTAAGTATAGAAACCCACAACTCTCAACACTGACTGAACAACTCACATGGTTAATCAATGAAAAACTTACTCACAATTCTCCGTGAATAGCCTGTCCGGAATATGTACCACAATACTGACAAGCACTACATTCTATGATTCTTGTTATCATCTGTTCTATCCTCCACAGCACTCCGCTACCTAGCAATAGCCGCTAACAACTGCACTTCCAAGGCAGTGTAAAGGAAAAATACCAATTAAAAAAAGGGTCATGTATAGACTATATAGTCAACTAAACAGTTGTGATGATCTCAAACGGAGAAAGAAGTGTATTCTTACAGGGTGTGTGTACCTTATGTTTCCTAGTCATAGTTGCTAAAAAATGTACTGCTTCAAGCTAGTGTAAGCAAAACTCTACTGTTTATCAGTGGAGAATATTTATAAAATAAATGCACGACAAAAGGAAGGGTGTGGCACGACCTACCACCTTCTTTTGTTGTATTAGCACTCTGTACCTTTACAGCAATAAACATTTCAGATCAACCAAGTCATCCCATCACCGACGCATCTCGCCAGTCTCGTTTTTGTTTACAATCGTACGTGTGGCAGAGCCCAGTACCGAATGGATATGTCGCATGGCGAATTTATCAGTATCTTTCATCATTGTTCTTTAAGAAATGGAAATCCTATTACCCTTATTCGAATTACTTACCGTCTTTATACATCCATGGAGGCAATATTTCCACATAAACCCTCTTTAATGCATCCCTAGAAATCACGTGATAGACAGGAGTAGAACATACGTTTGAATACTATTTTTCCCCAACCCATCTTCTTTATAAGGCCATGAATATTGTAGAACCCTTAGTTTTGCTGGTGTAAACCTGATGTTCAACGTAACAACACACAGTTTTAGCTGGCTTTGGGTAGAATAACATGAAATATTGGTAGCTGTAACCTTCACACCAGCGACAGGCGCATCTGGGAGAAGTTCACAGACTCCCACCAGATGTCAGGACCACTCAGTGCACTGACCCTTTGCCGCACAATTTCACTGCCCTGCTCCCAGCTCGCACCCCTTCTCTCTCATATACCTCTCCGCTCCATCCCTCCATCTCATCCTTGGCCTCCCCCTCTCTCCATCTCACTCACATACACTCTCCTCGTCAGTCTCTCGTTCTCCATCCTCTCCACATGGCCAAACCACCTCCATGTGTTTCTCCTAACGCTTTCTATCACATCCACATCAACACCACAATGCTCCTTCACTTAAGTGCCAGTCTGTCTCTTTATGTGACTCCAAATGCTCATCTCAAATAACTCATTTCTACTGCTCTCACTCTTAACTTGTGTCCTTCCAACAAGGTAAATGATTCAGATCCATACGTTAGATTTGGTATCACAATACTGTCATGCAGCAACTTTTTCACTTCCATGCTCACGTCCCTGTTTCTAATCACTACTTTCAAAGAACCAGCAGCCTTTCTTCCTTGTTGTATCCTTTCAAGTGAAGCGAGGAAACTACAGAATATAATAAACCACTGTGCTTAAGTTCTGTTAATTACGAAAAGGCTTTCGATTCAATGGCGAATATGGGAATTATAAATTAATTGCGGGAACATGGAGTAAATAAGAACATTGTATAACTGCTCAGTAACATAAAGTGGGAACTGCTAAAGTTAAATTACCTAAAGACTTGGGAAATATTATGACTGGGAAGTGCGTGTGACAGTGAGATACAATTTCACCAAAATTATTCACAGGATGCCTAGAAAGTATTTCCAGAAAGCTACAGTAGAATGGGAAAACAAAGAAGTAAACATACTTGTGGATGGAGAAAATCTAAATCATTTAAGATTTGTAGATGACATTATCCTAATCTCAGAACTAGCAGAGACCTCGGAAGTAATTTAAATGACCGTAATAGACAACGTCTCAAACAAGGGCAAAAAGTTAACTGGAGGAAGACACCAAAGAGCGTCATCAGAATAAGCGAAGAAATCGGTAAGGAAGTGGTGGAGTACAATTAGTTGCTTGGGAATAACACTAACTCCAGCTAATGGCGATGATACCGAAATAAAAGATGCATTGCAGTGGGATGGAAAGCTTTCGATGAACAAAGAAACATTAAGAAAAGTAGCTTACCAATATTCATGAAACGAAATTTGTATAACTCGTGTATAATCCCAGTTATGACGTACGGTTGCGAGACCTGGCAACTGACACAATCGATGGAATATCAACTAATCCGTTCTCAAAGGGCAACGGAAAGATCAATGTTGGGAAAATTTTTACGAGACAGGCAAAGATCAACTTGGGTGAGGAAGCAGACGAAAGTCAATGACACAGAACTTGTAAAAGTACAGAAATGGTGCTATGCATTCCATGAAGCAAGAAAAAGGGATAACCGATGGAGCAAGAGGATGACTGGACATCAGGAGATTATAAGCGTGGCAGAAAAATGAGAGACAGGAACAGAGAGATGAGATGGAGAAGTTTGCAAGCAAAACCTGGCAGAGATTGACTCAGTCACGGAATTCGTGAAAATGGTTGGATGAGGTCTTTGTTCAGCAGTGGACTTTAAATGCTGATGATGATGATGGCCACACACACACACACACACACACACACACACACACACACACACACACACACAGATAACGGAGCCAGATTCAAGATTCGTTCGTTATGAGATGCCTGTACATATTGCCTTTAAATGACTGGAGGTAAAAGGAAGTAAATACAAAGGAAGGGGGAAGTAAGAATGAAACAAAATCATTGTACTGAATAAGCTAGTTACTGGTAGTACAGCCTTAAATAGTTAGGAGAATACTACACCAAATTTACGTTCTTTGTTCTTCTCATCTCGTGAGGTACTGAGAAATAAGCCTGAGATGAGAATGATGAGGATGAGGATGTTTTGTCTGGGGAGGCACTGCATTTTTAATTACACTATACTCATTCGTCTCCTCTGTTCGAATGGAGTGGGACTCCTCTTTCTTTTTTTTTTTTTTTTTTAAACATCGGAGCAAGATATAACTGGCGTGGAGGGTTCAAAGATCGATATCTCCTCCCTATCCCCCTTGATCTTAATCCCCTCCTCCCTTCCACACTTCAGTCTTTGATAAGGAGTACTTCCTTCAGCTCCCGTCCCCGTCTCTTGTGAGTTGTTGGCTCAGCTCAGTCAACTCATGCTCTCAGTTACACTTTCACCTCTCTTGCGGTAGCACCGCTGTTCACACTCTAATCCGCAGGTCAGTGTTTCGTTCTGATTGCACTGTGGGATTCATTTTGCTTTAGAATGACTGTGTTGAAAGTACTGTGGATGTACGAGTCATCCTGGCCCTAATAACATAAGCACCTATTGAAAACCTTAATGTGCTTCGTTGTGAGAATCTAATTTGTAGCTTTGTTATTATCTTTCTTGGTACGAAGACTTCCGTCTCCCAGATTTAACCGACTAGTCAAAGCTTAGTTCTTATGGAGCTGCGCCTGGGCACGAGGGTTCAGTTAAAGTTAGAAACAAACATTCACTAGGACTGCTTAGTGAGCCCAGCACCCACTTCCACCAACGCTTAACTTCCTTGTGGTTATGACCTTCGAATAATTGTTCTTAAAATATTATTGTCAGTCCTCTCTGACCTCTAACATTCCACCGAGTTTGGGCCAAATCGGTTTGATATTGTTGAATTTGTCCTTATGATCCTTTCCAGTGACCTTGACCTTTGCCTAATTGCTCTCAGATTCGAATCCCCATATGTTGCCTAACCAGGTCCCTTCCACAATGTTTGTAAGTCAAAAACACTTAAAGATTACTTGCCATGTGACAGTAGGTCAGCTCTTAACTTGATCTTAAGCCTTCTTCACCAAGTTTTGTTACATCAGATCAATCCTGGTTTAGTTATTTTGTTCACTCGCAGACACATAAATGAGATTTCGACCTAAACTTGAGACCTTGACTTCTGATCTATTGTACTCAAAAACAAAATATCAAACCCAGCTTATCCATCTCCCATTCCACAAAACTGTTAAAGTTAGATTTGTTACACACACACACACACACACACACACACACACACACACACACACACACACACACACACACACATGCTCACTGATACATCACTACCGCGCTCGTGATGCAGGCGAGGGTGTAATAACATTATCAGTGCTAACATAATTCAGCTCCTCGTTTTTAATAAATGTTGTTGTTGTTGTGGTTGCTGTTGTTGCTGACTCTGGTGGTGGTGGTGGAGGTGGGGTAATTGCTCATTTCGACTTACGTCCAGTGGACTACAGGAAGTCGGCCCCTTGCAACCGAACTGTCGCAGACATTTTGTTGAGGGTCAGTTGAAAGGACTTTCTGTATTCTGAGTATGGGGTGGATGGGGTGAGTATGTGTGTTGCCGTGTGTGGGGCTGCTTTGCAATGATTGTAAGTTAAAATCTGTGTTGATACTGAAGCTGGCAAAGGTGAGGCATACAGTCTGGCCAAGTGTACAGTAGTACGGTTTTGACGGGTCTACTTGACCAGACAGATCGGGGTTACTAAAGAATAGCAGTAATTCTAGAACGGCAGTTTCTGAGGTATGATTGGTGATATATGACTGGTGGTTTTTGGGAGGCTGTGGTGGCTATGATTTTTTTTTTTTTTTTTTTTATAAATAAAATGTAGTGTGGGACAGAGAGTGTGAGATGTACTGAGGCTTTCTGTGTAGTGATGAGATGTAATATGTTTATGGTAAGAGTGGTTTAACAAAGTTGCATGTAAGAGATGGATCCAGTGTTGAAGCTATATGTGTATGCCTTTCAGTTTTTGAGAAACTCTTCATTAAGAGGACTTCCTTTTTTTTCTTTTACTGTAACTGATCCTTATTTATGGTCTCTGGTCGTTTTGGTATTTCTACGGGTTTGTTTTGTGTTTCCTTTAAGATTACTCATTTCTTTATTTTAAAGCAAGATCCCAACTTGGGCTAATGTTGTTCGGCTGAACTGTTTATGAACGGTTTTCAGTTATTTCTTATGTTTTTCCGATGGTAGTGTCTGTGCTTTCAAGATATGCCTTTCCATTTAAGCATCCTGTGTACTGAAGAACTTCCAGGTCTCTCCATCTCCCTGCATCCCTTAAACTCGCGCCGCTCCCCGATACCCTTACATCTACCTGCCTCATCACACGGATCGTAAGCAAGTTGAAAGGCCGCATCATAGCACCAAGACAAATATAGGATTTTTTTAGCGACCAATGCTATAAACGGATCGGGTCAAGTGCTGGGAAGGGGATGAATCCATTATGATGTGGCAGGGGTAAACCAGCTCTGCTGTACGCTGCACTGCACTGCACAATTGGCCCTCGTGAGGTATGGTGCGGTGAGGAGCGGTCCCTTCTCCCCTTAGGGGCTAATATACGAGTAAATGTGTGTATGCGTGTGTGTGTGTGTGTGTGTGTGTGTGTGTGTGTGTGTGTGTGTGTGTGTGTGTGTGTGTGTGTGTGTGGATGAGTAATTATGTAAGTGTGTCGTTCTGACTCTGCTACTCCCCCCACCCAGAGACAAAAATCCTAGGTATATAAATATAGATCTTTCTTTATGTTGTATAGTTTTCACGTTACTTGCGTCCCATATAATAAGCCACTACTATAAACAATCAACCAGCAACTTAAATGCTGCGATTTTCAGTTTATTATCGAACAATAAAGTAAAACACGCATGTATTATGTGATTCAAAGATCTGGCAAAATTAATTTATTCAACGAAATGTTTCGGTCCTGCTATCAGACATATCACTGCATCCCTGACTAGTGTTTGAAGCTGCGATAAACCTCGCAGCCAGTTATGAGATCGCTGAAATCGGAAAGCTAAAAAAGAAATAAAAAATAAAGATAAAAAGATAAAGGAAAATAAGTACAAACTTGCGGTGACGGTGAACAAACTGTGAACTGTTGAATCATAAAGGATTCTGGACAAGAAAAGGCACAGGGCCCGTACTTATAAAACACTAAGACTGAGTCATAAGGCGAAAGTCTGTCCTAAATTCACAGGAGCGAATCACAAGTCCTTATGTTCGACCTAACCTGAGTCATAGCCAAAGATGCCTCCCGAGTTGGTATGGGAGGGCGGTGATGGTTCGGACAGTGGGATGGTTCGGACAATGCATTTCCTGAGAAACGTATGGGACCTAGGGCCGTGTGATGTTGCGTGAAGGTGGGAGAGTTTGTTTATTTCGACCACACGGAACCTCCAACCTAGAAACGCCTCACTTTTTGATGCAGGTCAGATTTAATGTTTTCTTGCATTCTCTGTGTTATAAATTGAACGTATATCGTATGCACTACCCTTGTGATATGCCAGGCATCGAAATGTGCATTATCACGGTGAATCTGTGTTGCATGTAGAACATATTGCGATGCAAAACTGTTAAACTCTCTTGTGTGAAACTTGAGTGTACCCATCAATTAATTACAGAGATTCGGGATGATTCGGACAGTTGAGGAGGGGTATGGTTCGGACAATCCGAACCCTCCCTCCACTACTACCAAGTCATGACCTTGTCAAATGATAACGCTACTTTTGATCATTTATAATTGAACACAGTGAAACACCATTCTAAATACAGTAGTAATCAATATATATATATATATATATATATATATATATATATATATATATATATATATATATATATATATATATATATATATATATTGTTACGGAACAGAGAAAGATAATGTACACTTTAAGTGAGAATACTAAAAATCACTACTGTCCCGTAAAGTTCCAGGTTCAAAACAAAAGAGTTAGGTAAAATTACAAGTTAAAGTTTAATGCTCAAACTAACAACAAAACATTCAGGACTCATAACGATAATGTAATGGCAAAAAACAGGTTAAATATATGGTTAACTGCAATAGACTCCATTAACACGAAATTAGCAAGAGTAAATTTATCTAAGTCAGCCCTGTTAAAATGAGATACCAGATAATACTCAGTGAATGCCAGATATATTATTACAGATACAAAATATTATTAATGATGGCTGACAATAAGAACCCTTACATAAATTACAAAAACCTCACTAGGCCTACAAATTAACAACTTATGCTATACAGTACAAGAACAAAATGCAATAACACTTATACTCAAATTACACAGCTGCTAGATGGTTGGAGACTTCCTGATCACTCACAATAATAACTGTACAGGGGAGGACAGAGATGTGAACAAAATGAGGAGTAGATCTAAGTGGCAATAATGTAGAGACTGAGCTCATTATATAGGGGCCGGCAGAGCTTGATACAACTTGTAAGAAGGACGCGCAAATGAAGCCATGGGGACAAAGAGTTGACAATCCCGCTCTGAACAACAGAAAGAACGACTTACTCTACTATAACGGTAGAAGGGGGGAGTGAGGTAGAACACGCTCGTGATCAAACAGGCAGCACACTGTACGTTAGAATTACACAAAGGATGATGAAATCATAGGCTATGTAACACCTCCCCACAAAAAAAAAAAGAAATTTACAAAGGAAATTTCTTATTACTCTAAAATAATCTGTCTAAAGTCTAGATAAGCAATCTGCAATAACATTTTCTTTCCCCTTGACATGTTGTATGTCTAATGAATACTCCTGAAGAAGTAGACTCCATCTTGTCAATCTCTGATTTTTATCTTTAAACTTACTAAGGAATTTCAGTGGGTTATGATCGGTATAAATGACTATTGGGTCAAAACCAGAACACAAATAAAATGAAAAATGCTGTAAACCCAAAATCAAGGCCAAAAGCTCTTTCTCAATAGTTGAGTAGTTCTTTTGAGGTGGAGTGAACTTCTTACTGTAATAAGATACAGGGTGTTCAATACCCTGATCATCCTCTTGCAGCAAAACAGCCCCAGCTCCTGTATCACTTGCATCAACAGCCATCTTAAAAGGCTTAGCAAAATTTGGAGTAGTGAGCACTGGCTGACTTAAAAGGATAGCTTTAAGTTTGTTGAAAGAGGATTCACAGTTATCGGTCCAGACAAATTTAACTCCCTTTTTCAGTAGGTCTGTAAGTGGTGATACAAGAATAGAAAAGTTAAGAACAAATCTCCTGTAATAACCTACCATTCCCAAAAATCTTTGTAGCTCTTTCCTAGTTTTAGGTCTGGGAAGATCACTTATAACCTGAACCTTAGCTCCTGGTGGTGCAACATGTCCATCACCAATTACATACCCAAGGTTCTGAACTTTAGCTTGACCAAACTCACACTTTGATAAATTAGGTACAAGATTAGCCTGAACTAAACGCTCAAGAAATTTACTGACATGGCATAGGTGATCTTTCCAGTTATCACTGAAGATTAATACATCATCAATATAAACAACACACCCTGCCAAACCCTCTGTTACAACATTCATCAGCTTCTGAAATGTGGCTGGTGCATTCTTCATACCATATGGCATTACAGAACATGCAAAAGTCTTTCTTAGTGTTACAAAACATGAGATCTCCCTAGCACGTTCAGTCATAGGTACTTGCCAGTATACCTTTAACAAATCAAACTTACTTATGTACCTAGCCTTTCCGATCTTGTCTATGCAATCTTCCACGCGAGGGAGAGGGTAAGTGTCTGTTTTGGTTATTTGATTAACACGTCTGTAGTCGATGCAAAGCCGCTGTGACCCACCTGGCTTAGGGACTAGAGTGACAGGAGAACTCCACTCGCTCTGACAGGGCTCAATCATCTTGTGGTCCAACAGGTAGCCAAGCTCCTTCTCGATGAGAGGAACTTTCACTGGGTTCACACGGTAAGGAGGCAGTTTAATTGGCTTTGTGTCTCCAACATCGACATCATGCATCAACACAGTGGTTCTTCCTGGAGTGGCACGGAACACTTGCGGGTACTCCTGCAGTAATGCCGAAAACTCCTGCCTTTCCTCGGGAGGTAGATGAGAAAGCTTAGTCTGGAGATCATTCATGATATCAGGATTCTTCCCCAAACTATCACTCAGGCTCATACTGCATGGGAGAGCTTCACTTGCAGACTCAGGTGGAACAGCTACAGTGCAGACTGGATTATTTTCGTCCCGCCTGTGATATAACTTTAGCATGTTGATGTGACATAGTTGCTTGTTCTTTCTACGATCTGGTGTGGCGATGACATAGTTGACATCACTGAGTTTTTTCTCCACGAAATAAGGACCACTAAACTTGACTTGAAGAGGTTGCCCATGAACTGGTAGCAGAATCAAAACCTGATCTCCTGGCTGAAAGTGGCGTAACCTGGACTTCTTATCATACCAAGTCTTCATCTTCTCCTGAGCAGCTCCTAAATTCTCTCTCGCCAGCTGTAAAGCAGTGGACAGCCGTTCTTTGAACTTCATCACATACTACAGCAGGTTGACGTCATCTTCCTCCGACAGCCAGCATTCCTTGAGTAGCTTAAGGGGTCCTCTTACTTCATGGCCAAACAGTAGTTCAAAAGGTGAGAAGCTCAGTGATTCATTTGGAGATTCTCTTGCGGCAAATACAACGAATGGAAGACCTTTATCCCAGTCTTTCTGATGTTCCAAATAGTATTTCTTGAGCATCGATTTGAGTGTTTGATGATATCTCTCCAACGCTCCTTGGGTCTGGGGATGGTAAGCTGAAGACGTGATCTGGGTGATGCCCAACTCTTTCAGAGACTGCTTGAAAACATTTGACATGAAATTACTTCCTCGGTCTGACTGTACCTCCTTGGGCAGACCAAACTTTGTGAAGAACCCTAGCATTTCCTTAACCACGTTCTTTGCTGAGATATTTCTAAGTGGAATGGCTTCAGGATAACGAGTAGCCATATCAATTAGGGTCAACACATAAGAAAATCCTGAAGAAGTCTTAGGAAGAGGGCCCACAATATCCACCAATACACGGGTGATTGGCGCCTCAAAAGGAGGAATGGGAACTAGAGGTGCAACCTTTTCGGTCTGATTACACTTCCCCACAACTTGACAGGTGTGACAAGACTTACAATACCAGGAAACATCCTTGAAGATACCTGGCCAGTAGAAGTGTTTCAAAATGCGTGCCACAGTCTTCCTCACTCCAAGGTGTCCTGCCAAACTGGAATCATGAGCCACTCTAATGATATCCTGCCTACAAACACGAGGGATGACAACTTGATGTACAACCTCCCATTCACAGTCGGCTGATGTTGGGGGTCTCCACTTCCTCATAAGTACTCCTGACTTTACATAATAACAAGTAGAAGCACCGGCTGACTCTTCTTCACTGTAAGCAGACTTAGCTAGACCTTTCAACTCAGGGTCAGCAACCTGCAACTCAACCAACTCTTGACGAGACAAATTATCAACACTACGGGGTACTGCCTCATTTGGTGAGTGGTCCAAATTAGCACGAAAAGTGTCAGCTAGGATAACATCATCATCATCATTATCCTCTAAATCACCAGTAACTTTAGACTTAGCCCTAGTGACAGCACATGCAGGGAACACATCAGGGACATCACAATCCTGGGACGCAGCCACTGGCTCACTAGACAACTGAGGAGCTGGACACACTTGACTTCCACCAATATCATTTCCAAGTAAGAGAGTTACACCTGACATTGGGAGTGTCTCAACCAACCCAACCATAACGGAACCATTAGCAAAACCAGACTCTAAATTCACTCTGCACAGAGGGACAGAGAAGTAATTATTCCCTACACCTTGTAAGATTACAGTTTCATCAGAGGAATTAACATTAGAGCCTAGAACACTGGTCAGCATAAGGGATTGGCAAGCACCTGTATCACGATATATTTTAACTGATTTCCTGTCATTACTGTCCAGAGGACTGACAAAACCATCAGACAGGAAATTAGCACATGAACTCTTGAGAGTGTCACCCACGTCACTGCTCAAAAGAGGAGCTCCATCATGTGAATTTAAGTTACCCCTCAAAGCAGGTTCAATTAACTCAGTTAAAGAATTCTGGGAACTCTCAAGAGTGGACACTAGACCAATTGACTGAATATTTAAAGACTCCTTTTTGTTCACATCACGCTGTCTCCTGAAACATTTCTCCGTAGTATGACCAAGCTTACTACAATAAGTACATTTACTTTTCTGAAATCTAGAGGTGGAGCTGGTATTTACTTCCTGAGAAACATCATCTTTATTCTCTTTCCTGTTACCTGTACTCTGAGTAGAGGCAACGTACTTACTCTCAGCTTTCCCTTTTTCTTTAGAATATCTCTTGTGAGTGAGAACATATTCATCAGCTAAAACTGCAGCATCAGACAAATTATCTATTCTTTTCTCATCAAGATATAGGCTTACATCTTTACTAATACACCTTTTGAAGTCCTCCAGCAAAATCATCTGCTTAAATTTGTCAAAATCAGAATCCACTTTCTTAGAATTTAACCACTGCTCTAACAGATCTTCTTTGATTTTTGCATACTCAACATGGGATTGCTTATCTTGCTTGTAAGTTGTCCTAAATTTTACTCTATTGGCTTCAGGAACAAGCTCATAGGCCTTAAGAATCAAGCTCTTAACTACATCATAATTATCAGATTGATCCTGAGGCAAAGATGCATAAGTTACTTGAGCTTTACCGGTGAGAACAGTTTGAAGGAGTACTGGCCAATACTTTTTGGGCCAATTAAAACCTGTAGCTACCCTCTCAAACAACTGAAAATACTTTGTTAAATCAGATTCATTAAAAGAAGGGACAAGTTTAACATTTTTAGTCACATCAAAATCATCAGAGCTAGATGATCCAGTTCCACCTTGTTTCATGCGATACTCACGGTCTGCCTGAATCCTAGCAATTTCAACTTGTGCCTCAGCCTCCTTAGAACGGGCCTGAAATTCAGCCTCCTTAGCACGAGACTCTGCCTCCTTAGCCTGAGCCTCCCGCAGGGCTAGCTGTAACTTAGCTAATTCAATCTGCATTTGCTCATTGGGAGGAGTTACATTAAACAAGCTTTCATTAATCATGTCAAAAATTTGATCTTTAGAATGATGAGAGCGAACAGCAATTCCCAATTGTTGAGCAACAAGCTTAAGTTCATTCTTTGTTCTGTTTTCTACATCACACACTGTTTGCACATTTGACAAAAAATCTTTGGCTTCATCAAGTGTAGTAATAGTAGACATCATGAATAAGTAACAGTCACAAAATATCAAGCAATATCCTTATGATAATATCCTGAATATCCTGGCGAGGTCGCCAAATTTATGTTACGGAACAGAGAAAGATAATGTACACTTTAAGTGAGAATACTAAAAATCACTACTGTCCCGTAACGTTCCAGGTTCAAAACAAAAGAGTTAGGTAAAATTACAAGTTAATGTTCAATGCTCAAACTAACAACAAAACATTCAGGACTCATAAGGATAATGTAATGGCAAAAAGCAGGTTAAATATATGGTTAACTGCAATAGACTCCATTAACACGAAATTAGCAAGAGTAAATTTATCTAAGTCAGCCCTGTTAAAATGAGATGCCAGATAATACTCAGTGAATGCCAGATATATTATTACAGATACAAAATATTATTAATGATGGCTGACAATAAGAACCTTTACATAAATTACAAAAACCTCACTAGGCCTACAAATTAACAACTTATGCTATACAGTACAAGAACAAAATGCAATAACACTTATACTCAAATTACACAGCTGCTAGATGGTTGGAGACTTCCTGATCACTCACAATAATAACTGTACAGGGGAGGACAGAGATGTGAACAAAATGAGGAGTAGATCTAAGTGGCAATAATGTAGAGACTGAGCTCATTATATAGGGGCCGGCAGAGCTTGATACAACTTGTAAGAAGGACGCGCAAATGAAGCCATGGAGACAAAGAGTTGACAATCCCGCTCTGAACAACAGAAAGAACGACTTATAATGGTAGAAGGGGGGAGTGAGGTAGAACACGCTCGTGATCAAACAGGCAGCACACTGTACGTTAGAATTACACAAAGGATGATGAAATCATAGGCTATGTAACAATATATATATATATATATATATATATATATATATATATATATATATAATTTGTTTATTTAACCTATTCCTCAAAATGTAAAAAAAAAATAAAGGGTTATTACAACTTCTGTTTCATTTTTGCAGGCTACAATATGCATTAAAAGACTTAAATTAGTCAGTCTGAAATAAGGCCTAGAAAATGAAGTCAATATTCCAGAGAGAGAGAGAGAGAGAGGAGAAGAAGATTATGTATAATTTTGAAGCAGAAAGTAAGAGGTTAAGTCAGTTATTAATAAATCTGGTGAAGGTTATATCAGTTGCGAAATATTATTATTTTCTTTTTTTTATAAGTATCAAGTGGTTCAATCGGATTCTGAAGTTTAGTATTGTACTTTAAGAAAATGAAATGTCTTGGAATTAATAAATGTTTGTTTTTATCCAATACAACTCACCTAATTTTAAGAGTATGCTGAGTAATACATATGGCCGAACCATTCCACCCTTCTGCCCGAACCGTCACCACTGGTAGGGATGGTTCGGTCGATTTAGTCTCCTGCGTTTCGTTAACTATAGCTTAAAGTTGAAAAGGGTAAGAATTTCATATTATCAGCCTAAAGAGCCTAATGATGTGGCAACATTTTAAGATAAACCAGATTACGCTCCTGCTTAAACCTGGGGCCGGATGCACTAACGCAGTTGCGGTCCCGTAACTCGCTACAAGCGGGGGAAAAGGGAGCGGCGTCGGATGTTTGCATGCACTAAAGTTTAAACACTTTCGGAGACCTTACGGGAGCCGGAGTTACGATCGCCGCTAAGGGTGGGCCCGACTACCCTTAACGTCTCCCGTATCTTTCAGGCATCAGAAAATAAACAGAATTAAGCATTCTCTCGTGTAAACGAATTATTTAACTATACTGGGTAGTTAATAGAGGTGCTGTACAACAATATACAGTTCGCTGAATTGTACAGTCGCCAAACTTTCCACCTGGGCCACCTAGCCGCGAGAGGTGGGTAACGGGTGCTGGCAACAGTGTATATGTTTGTTCGTGTGTACATGCTCGACGAAAGTTCGGATCATCAACTCTCTTCGTCCATAGTGAACCTCTGTCAGAGTCAGAGTTCATCCCATAGATGGCTGGGTACGGAGTTAGGTGGTGAGAAAAATGTCTCGGGAGTAAGGCGCCTCTCCCATCGGCTCAGCCAGTTGCATGAAACTGGTCGCATGGAAAATTATTGTGTGCCACAGGTCGCGCTGACCAAGGCCAAAGATATATGACTATATAAATTTTATAATAAAGTAATATAAATAATATTCTTATATAAATATAAACTTTTATTTATAATACAATAATATATATTATACTATACATATTTGGCCTTGGTCCGTGCAACCTGTGACATGCAACAATTCCATGCGACCGGTTTCCTGCAACTGGTCGAGCCGGTGGGAGAGCTGCTTAAGGGGGGAGCTTGGCATAGTGAAGTCCAGGGCAGGTGCAGGACGTTGAGGGGAGGGGGTTACGTTATTCATACCGCCAGTGACAATAACTGCCGAACTAGTTTTTGAGATCCATTGGCAATCTACCAAATATTTACATTTTTAACAATACTAAACATGTTATTTTCTATGTTGTTTTTACATTGTTACAATAACATGTTAATGCACTAAATACTGGAATCACTCCAAGCCTTTCTCTCACACTCTCTTATTATATCAGTAATTCCATTTCATAGGGTTATCACTTGATACCATTATCAGAATAGGTTGAAGATGAATGCATTTACCTAACATCTACGTCCAGTTACAAGATTGCCTGCCATATTCACATCATGAATGACACTGACCAATAAACATTAGGATGATGTTCAGACACTGTTAACGGTTGCTTATTTCCTCGTTGGTAGTACTTCAGGCAGATGTTTTCATGTGTTCTGTGGTGCACCACGAAGAGTTGGGAGATTAAAATACTGTCACCTCAGCAGGCAGAGAATTTATGCATACTTTTGTCGAATGTGGTTATTATATCAGCTATGATAATGATTTACCGTACCATTTTTCATATGACTATGATCATTACAGCACATCTTTATAGTCCATTCGTCTAACGTATGACTGAATTACACATTGCAAGGAAAACTGATTGTGAGTGGTGCCGCTTACATGTGCGGTCACACATTTACATGCTCATCGATTATTCACCGAACAACATTATCTCACATTATAGCAAGATGAAGACACCATCTCTTCACCACAGGATGCAAAAGCTTCCAGTCATTTTAAGCTCAATTTTATTGATTCATGAATTGTTTGGACATTTATATCACCATTGCCTGTGATATTACTTATGTGATTGGTAAATGCAACATAACGAACATGAAATTATCATTACAGGCTGGAACACTTTTTTTTTTTTTTTTTTTTTTAAATCCCGCGAACCTCGCTTTAGCCCCCGTCACCGAGGTCCGGAGTGCGAGGATATG
Organism: Coenobita brevimanus; assembly: GCF_032717465.1. Taxonomy (NCBI): domain Eukaryota; kingdom Metazoa; phylum Arthropoda; class Malacostraca; order Decapoda; family Coenobitidae; genus Coenobita; species Coenobita brevimanus. Next base: position 41,913,421 of record NC_137050.1, on the reverse strand, counting down.
TGATGTTGGTTGCTGACTGGCTGCTACCAAGACCTAGGTCATAAGACAAGGGCTTGGTGTTTAATAGGAGAAACCCATCTCTCCTGACGGGGGTGGAACCACGTCACACGGATCGCCTGGCGGAAGCGTTAACTACCACGTCACCCACAGTACTGTTTCAAATATTTAATATATATATCAACTATTAAAACAATTGCCGTGTTTGCACTGCAAGCACAGAGATCCACGTAATGATTAAGTGATGAGATGCTTAGGTTTTCTATTGTTAACGAAAGGTTGACTCATGACTAGCTGACTCAAGGCAGTATTCTGCCTCAACGAACGAGTTTCAACCTCCGACATCTACAGCTCCTAACTCTCCTACTTAGTTTAAATTAATATCCTCCCAATGAGTAATCCTGTAACGATTAATGATCTAACTTGTCTAATCATGTCTCGGATCAAGAATGGTATTTCAATGGGTTTAATCGAGACCGGCCCAGGACTGGCTAAATGCAAAACGAACAGTCAGACACAGGTATCTACTTTTCAACCATAAGAGCCGGTCACACGACGTTCTTCCCCCCAAGTATGCAGTAGACATTTTTTAGCCATGGGTTTATCATGTAATAATGAAAAAGAATACTTTTTTAAATATATAATATATGTAAAGATGCGGCCTTTTGAATTAGTTTACTTATTGTTTTCAATACTTGCATTATCCAACACTTTCAAGAAGCTCCTTTGAAATTCTATCGCCTAAAAATTGTCGACTGTTTACTGGGATGAACTTTGACTGAGGTTCACTAAGGAAAACGAGAGGTGATGATCCGAACTTTCATCAAGCACGTACGCACGAACAAACAGATAGCCTACACTGTTGCCAGCACCCCTTACCCACCTCTCGTGGCTGGGTGGCCCAGGTGGAAAGTTTGGCGACTGTACATTAGTGTAAATTAGTGGTTTCAGTATGTGTGTTCATTAGTGTTCTACTGTATTATATGCTCATCAGTGTTGTGTAGTACTATAAATTAGTGTTTTACAGTATTAACGTATGCTTTAGGTTGATAGAAAATTATAGTGTGCTTTAATGTAGTCTTTAGTAGTGTACAGCAATGTTAGTGTGAAATAGTGTTAGGTGTAGTGCTGTTGAGTAGTTTAATATGTTCTGTTGTGCAGTAGTGTACACCGTCAGGACAAGATTCTCTAGAATAGCCTAATAGGTCAAGCCCCTAGAACAAAATCCCCTTTCTAATATAGTTTCAAGATAGGTTAGGTTAATTTAAAATCAAGATTAGGTTATTTTTGATTAGGTTAATTTTTGTTAGGTTTGTTTATTTGTGGATTGGATTATTGTAAGGTTAGCTTAATATAATTTGGGCTCATGTAGGTTAGGTTATTACCAGTACTGGGTTTGGTTAGGTTAGTTTAAGAATTAGGTTAGATTAGGTTACGTTAGATTAAATGTTGGTTAGATTAGGTTTATTTTTGTTATGTAAGAGTTGTTTATTTTTGCACTGAGTAATGATAAAGTTAGCTATGTTAAACTTATGTTAGGCTAGTTTAAGGGTAGGTGAGATTAGATTAGTTTAAGAATTGGGTTAAGCTTTGGTTACTTTTAGCTTAAACTTTATTATTTTAAATTTAGATTACTTAAGTTAAGGTAATTTATTACTGGAATGGGGTGGGTTAAAATTAGCTTAATTTATTAGGCTAGGTTAATTTAAGTTTAGGGTTATGTAGAGTTAGCATATGATAGTTGGGTGAAGAGGGCAAGGGGAATTTTGACATTTCATGGGGGCAAGTAATAATAAAAAATAAAAAAAAAGCCAAAACGGTCATAAAAGCCCGTTGATGTTGGTTAGATTTGATGGTTTTTGGCTTTTGATTTGTGCCTTCTAAGAGTTAAGACAAAATTTGGATCCTCACATAATTGTTATACCCACATAGAAGTACAAAATCATAATATAAACAGAATATACCAAAAATTTCCCTAAAACCATTAAATTGTATGCCATAAAAATTTAAGATTAACTCGAGTATATATTTGTTCAAAACTTCCAAGGAGGGATGGAATCCCCTCTTGAGACTTACAAAGGAATGAATGAAAACAATATATATGTGAATCTCAGACCAAGGTTATGGTTAGATAAATTTAGCATGTTAGGTCAGGTTAAGATTATTATTATTATTATTATTATTATTATTATTATTATTATTATTATTTTGCTGGCTTAGGTTAGCTTGTCCTATGTGGCTCATGTTCAGCAAAGTTCTGTTAGGTTAGGTTATTTAGTTAGGTATGGTTAGGTTGTTAGTTAAGGTTAGGTTGTTAGGTAAGGTGAAGCTGTTTGGTTAAGGTTTGGTTAGGTTAGGTTAGGCTCAGCTTAGGCTGTTCAGTTACCTTAGGTCAGGTTACTTTAGGTTCTTAGGTCAGGATAAGTTATTGTTAAGCAAAAAAATAAATAAAATAAAAAAAACACAAATTTATTTTCTTTGCTGGAGCTTTTATCCCAGGGTGCTTTTTCTAGGGCGCTTTTGTTCGACATAAAATGTCAGGTACAGTACTGTACAGTGTACAACAGTGTCAGTTTAGTTTTGCACAACGCACATTAATGTCGTTAAAAGTGTTGTGCAACTGAAATGTTAAATATGAGAGCAGTTCAGTCTGTACAGTATACTGAAGGTATTGCAACGTACACGTACATTATTGTATAATGGTAATGTACAGTACTGCTGCACAACATGCAGCAGTAGCTATGCTGGTAATAATGTGAGTAATGCTTTCTGCTCACTGCACTTCCCAAACTGACAGACACTTCATATATATATATTTCATTCAAGCCTGTCCTCTGTTTTGTTATTGAGTTCTTCTCAACTGAGAGTCAGTGTCACCAAACACGATGATTGGCTGAAGTGTCTAGGCAGAGAAGCATCCTGTGCTGTGATTGGCCAAAGCGACCATCAGCAGAGCGGGAGAAAATTCCCTCAAACACAGCGAGTTTTTCCCCGCCCTTACCCTTACGGTCACCGTACAATGGTAGGAGAAATGTTAGTACATAGCAAAACACCGACCATCGTACGGAGACGGGACCGTAGCGGTGGCGCCCTTATGGCGACCTTACAGGGACGTGTTAGTGCATCCGTCCTTTTAAGTGTCTGAACCATCACCGGCCTCCCCTAGAACGGTTAGGACGAGGCTAATGACTCGGTCATAACGATAACCATGGCCACCGCACCACAACAACAAAGCCACTGTCAACCAAGACGTTCTCTTGACAGGAAAGATGTTATTAATGAGTTAAGTGATATAGAATCAGTAAAGAGATACCCCTTGGACACTGCCCAGTGCTGATTCAAAAGCAATACTGGGCGAATACCATCGGATCTGATCTGTGCAGGCATAAATTTTGTGAAGGATATCGTGCAGGAGACCCTAACGAGGCTAAAGACAAGAAACAAGGCTCTCACGCCAGAAACGAAAATTATTTGGACATTGCATTATCTTGCAATTGGAAAAATGTGTAGTGGTGACGACCACTTGTGCGTTCTCTGTCCAGTTGGAGTTCTCCATGCTGCTGGTGGCGGTGGTGGTGTTTGTTTACAGCAGGGGTCGGCAACCTCCGGCCCGCGGGCCGGATTCGGCCCGCAGAGTCCGAACTCATGGCCCGTCACCCTGCTTGATATTTATATAACAATCCGGCCCGCAACAGCCTAGCCAACTAAATGAGTAAGTCAGCGCCTCGCGACGTGATCGCAGCGGGTAGCGCGGGGCAAATTTGCATGACTGAGATCTTTACCACAGAAGCACCACGGAAAATCGCCAGGGTGAAAATGACTACATGGCAACATGCGATCATGTCGAGAGGCGCCGACGTGGGACTGACCACTATCGTGGCATCTGGCAACTCTACATTACATGTGACGTCCCATGAGCAGCCTTCCCTCACCGGTCAGTAATGGTCATGCCAGCAGTCAGTCTCTGTGTCGTAGGAATTCGTACTGAGAAGAGGTATGCATCAAACTTTCTTAGTCTGAAATGTACTTTTATCATTAGGAAATGTGGATAATATAAAGTGCATTTCTTGCTGCTACTCTCTCTTTCTCTCTCTCTCTCTCTCTCTCTCTCCTCTCTTCATTCACCCATTTCACCCAGCCTCCAAGCTCACAACAACATTCACACTCACTAGTTACTCGTATTGGTAGGTCCTGTCCCGCCCGCCTGCCCAAATCAGGCAATGGCTTACTGAGCCTTACTCGAACACATGCGCGCACACTCAAACGCGCCCATTCAAACACACGCACGCCCACGCCCAACACAGGGGCGTAACACTATGTCACAAAATACTGTGTGGACATCTGTATCGTAATTTTAATTACTGTATTGTCACAAACTGTTTTCTGCAGTCACTGATTTGCATGTATTTCAATAAATTTCTTGTAATCTAGTCACTGGTTTGCCTGCTTTTCTATATATATATATATTTTTTTATTGTCACAAACTGTTTTCGGCAGTCAATGATTTGCATGTTTTTCAATAAATTTCTTGTAATCTAGTCACTGGTTTGCCTGCTTTTCTATAAAATTTTTGTACACTGTCACTTTTGGGTTCTCTTTGGCACTCCGGCCTGCAGGCTACTCCTAGAAGCTTTCTCTGGCCCTCGCACTGAAAAGGTTGCTGACCCCTGGTTTACAGGATGGTGCGGTGATGTAACATGTCCCCGTCCACAGTAAATCAAAGTGGTAATTAAATAATTTCTAAAGCTTGATATTAATTAGTTGACTTTGCCGAAAAATTAAAGAAAAATATCGTAGTAATTTTAGATTTTTTACCTTTTTTTTTTTTTTCTTGTTTTCAAAACTCGCAAGTGCTACATATAGTATACCCCTATCTCAGCAGCTTATGATCCTGACTTAATAAAGTCGACTTTGTTATCATGAATTCCCCCTTAAGTCTCACATTTCAGACTTTCACATAACTATGACGTAGGTTTTATAAGTACGGCCCCAGATTCCTAAAATTAATCAAACCTTTCAGTTCGATTACGTATTTTTCGTTTTATGATCTACATCCAAACGACTTTATTAGACTCATGAGAGACTATCCGAATGAGAAAGATTACATTTAGTCCAAATGCAACCCTTTCACTATTAGGGATCCTTCCTCATTTGACTAAAGTCTTCTCGTAGGAAGAAGAAAATAAGGAAATACGTCACTAGATTTCAAGGATTCATAACAGAAAATGTATCAGGGACTAAAGGAACAGTAACTCAACATACAAGAAGTGACGGTATAGTACTTTTAGAATCTGTAGAAAATATTAACCCTAAGTTTGCGATACTTTGTATCACCAGGAAGTAGACAAGGGCATGGGAAGGACCAGGAAAGGTAGACTAAGTCATAGAATATTAATTTTCAGTGATAATACACAGATCATGGAATGTTATTAAACTAGTATACGGTATATATATATATATATATATATATATATATATATATATATATATATATATACAGTATACATATATACGGTATATATATATATATATATATATATATATATATATATATATATATATATATATATAAATATATATATATATATATATATATATATATATATATATATATATATATATATATATATATATATATGTATATATATATATATATATATATATATATATATATATATATATATATATATATATATATATATATAATATATATATATATATATATATATATATATATATATATATATATATATGGAGCCTCTGTGGAACAATGGTAAAGTGTGCGTTTTCACACACTGAAGTACGAGGGTTCGCGCCCCACCAGGGTAATAAACTTTGGGAGCGTTCTTCTGGCCACGTAGCACTTAGCCGACGTCAGGGGGTGCTGTGGCTGACCAAGTGTCGCATACTGTAAAATATGCTTGCACCCAGTCAGCTTGCGCGTGCCGATTACACTTGGTTCACAGGCTACACACACATCCAAAGCCACTACAGCACTACAATTACACTTACAAGCACTTCTCACCCTACATACAATCTCTACTAGACAGCCTCAGGCACTTGGTAGAGATACATTGGCTATATCGTCCCCACTTCGGTAGGGATAGGCCGATCCTGCAGTGGACACTTAAACAGCTGATGATACACACACACAAATATATATATATATATATATATATATATATATATATATATATCATCAGCCGTTGAGTGTCCACTGCAGGACCGGCCTATTTCAACCAAAGCGGGGACGATACAGCCAATGTATCTCTACCAAGTGGCTTAGGCTGTCTGGTAGAGACTGTACGTAGGGTGAGAAGTGCTTGTAAGTGTACTGTAGTGTTGGAGTGGCTTTGGATGTGTGTGTGTAGTCTGTGAACCAAGTGTAATCGGCCTGCGCAAGCTGACTTGGTGCAAGCATACTTTATAGTATGCGACACTGGTTCAACTACAGCACCCCTGATGTCCGCCAATGCAGTACGTGGCCAGAAGAACGCTCCCAAAGTTTATTACCCTGGCGGGGCGTGAACCCTCGTTCTTCAGTGTACGAAAATGCACACTTTACCACTGTACCACAGAGGCTCCATATATATATATATATATATATATATATATGCAATGTCGAGTAATTCTAAATTTTAGTTGAGAGAGAGAGACGTGTATAATTTATATCTAAACGTATGTAAAATTTCAGACAAAGGAGTAAAAGGCTAAAATATGAGTTACTGCTCAGTAGTACGATTAATTTCCCTATAGGAAAGCTCCAACACAGTCCTCAACTTAACGCCTAATCCATGGATGTCACATATATCTGTTCTTCCTACCTCCAGTCAGTGTTGTCAAACTTGAGAGGAATTTCTTGTAGTAAAAGGGTTTGTGAAGACTCCATCTAACACTAGATTTGAAACTTCTGTTCTAAGCTTAATATAATCATCTGGAGATAGCCAGAATTCATCGCACTGAAGGTGCTGATCATTCAAATACTGTGAGAGTACTGGCCTGGCGCATTTTCAAACACACCAGTGTTCCTCTACAGTTCCAAGATCTATTTAAACTGATTTGATAATACGTAAGTCATTTTAACCAGGTCAACATGAGATTCTTTTTTTCTTCTTTGGAAGAATCTGTAATAGCGAAGTGGTTACTCTTCTATATTGTAGTCCTGTGTGTGTGTGTGTGTGTGTGTGTGTGTGTATGTGTGTAGTGCAGGAAAACTTGGAAAAATTATTTTGGTGAAACTTGGCAGGATGGCTACAGTTGGGTCCCAGATGGGCCAGTTTCTATATGATGTCGACTGAAATTATCTTAGGGAATGTTTTGTACCCTAATAACTGTTTCCATTGGTGTTACAACTGGCGCACGTAGAAAAGGAGGAGGGGCATTTTTCTCTTGGTAGAGAGAGAGAGAGAGAGAGAGAGAGAGACAGACAGACAGACAGACAGACAGAGACAGACAGACATACAAACAGACAGACAGACATAGAAAACCCGCAGCCATAAAGTAATGTTCCACCTTCCTCGATACCCTCTGCGTTCCTACTGCCCCTTTCCATGAGACAGGGAGACGGAATGGGTGGAGAAGAGAGGAAACGAGAGAGGTGATTTATAAGTAAGAGGGCAAATTAGTAACTATGTCAGACATCTCTAACTGCAATATAATTATGAAAGAAACTATCGAGCAAGCAACCTGTAAATGACAATTAGCCGAACGAGTGGCAAACAATTGTCCCAAGACCATGCTTCTAAATGAACCTACTTGCTCAACCTTCTGTTATACATACGTAAACAAAGGTTCAAATTTAAATGCATACATAGTCAGGAAAAGCTATAAAATGTAGCATACCAACAGTATATTCACTGTTTGGATAATAAAAACAGACAAATGAAATTACTGCTTCACTTTACAAAAATCTTGTTCATACCATTATATAGGGTATGGCAACTCACTGGTTATTACCAGCAAAAACCTAATGCCAAAGTAATTGCCAGATCTACAGAGAAGAGTATTGTACGATATTTAATGCTGGGTTGTTGTGGCAGGACTGTATATGGGCTGTGAGTGTGTCTGTGTGTGTGTGTGTGTGTGTGTGTGTGTGTGTGTGTGTGTGTGTGTGTGGGTGGGGATGCAAGAAATCCAACCCCGATAAAACGATGAATAATGATTGTTCTTGCCGGCCATCACTTACAATCACCAACTATCTAAAGCCGTATGTCATTGACCTATTGTGGTATTACCTGCCAAGTGGTAATCAATATACTAAGCTATAAATGAAATGTATGATAGCCAAATTAATGATCCCCTCTTTCAAGCACCCCCTTCTCCACTTACCACCCTCCACTACTCTCCGGTCGCCAGGTCTCCCACACTCCCCCTACCCCCACTCACACTGTCTCTTCTCTCCTCTCCCCTCAACCCGTCAATCCCCTCCTACCTAATTTAACCAGCCGCACGGAAAGGGACAGGAGGGGCGAGACGATGCAACATTTCTTATGGCCGCGGGTGTGCCTAGACATTTCGGTATCTGTTACTTCACTGATGCCTTGGACAGACATTTTATTCAGCAGAAACTGGTGTTAGATGTAGTGGTAGGGGTGGTGATAGCTGCGATAGTGTTGTTGTTGGTGGTGGTAGCTAAGACAGTGGTGGTAGTTGTGATGGTCGTGGTGGTTGTTATTGTGGTCACGGTGGTAGTAGCTGTAAGGACGGTGAATGTGGTGGTAGCTGTAATGATGGTGGTGGTAGCTGTAATGATGATGGTGGTGGTGATGGTAGCTGTGGTGATGGTGGTGGTGATGGTAGCTGTGGTGATGGTGGTGTGATGATGATGGTGGTGGTAGCTGTCATGATGATGATGATAGTGGTATCTGTGATGATAATGTTGATGGAACTGTCATGGTAGTTGTGGTTGTTGTGGTGGTGGTCGTGGCTGCAGTGACAGATGTTTACAAATGGCTCTCATTTGGACAAGTACTTTTGCTCCAAGACAAACCTCGAATTTGGACTAGTGATGAGCAGCCCGATTGGGCCGTCAGGCTCTTGTGAAAGCTATATCTAATCCCCCGAGCTCGACCATCGACTTCTAAGATGATACATTAATCGTCTTGTGGTACTCAGAATAAAATTACAGAGCTATGCTAGTTCACATTTGAATGAGTAGAATTTTGTTGAGCAAACAAGCTTGATTATGTTATATTTGCTCTCGAACAAAGAGAGTAGGTTTACTATCGTTTTAATAATTCTTAAGAAAATGGTTTTGGTGCTCTCTTTACTTCCTTTTGTTCTTTTTTTCTGCGAAATGATGGCAAATTTTGAAGAAAGACTCCCACGTAATACCAGTAACGGATGTGTGTTGTTCCACTGTAGCCTTAAAGGTTTAAGCTTTGATGGTTAGTTATATAATTTTTCTTCAATATGATGGTATGTATGGGAAATATCTCTTTGCTAATAATACATGTCCACAAGGTTCCCAACGATGTGAGTCGGTCAGCTGTAGCTTTAAGAGTTTATGGGATAACAAGTTTTGCTGTGCGCTACCACACTTGTATATACCTTTCATGTACCTGCTCCATTTACTTACTCGGCTGTTGGGAACAACAACCCATATCTCTAAGGTCTTGATGATGTTGGACAGCGATAACAATACACATATCAAGTTCTTTTGCGTGGTCTTGTGTATATATATATATATATATATATATATATATATATATATATATATATATATATATATATATATATATATATATATATATATATATATATATATATATATATATATATATATATATATATATATATATATATATATATATATATATATATATATATATATATATATATATATATATATATATATATATATATATATATATATATATATATATATATATATATATATATATATATATATATATATATATATATATATATATATATATATATATATATATATATATATATATATATATATATATATATATATATATATATATATCCAAACCCGAGAATATATATATATATATATATATATATATATATATATATATATATATATATATATATAAACCGAGAAAGTAGGCTTACAATATAGACATAACCAAAGTGCCATTTAACTTCTGTATCAATAAATCAAGAAAAAGGAGTTTATCGTTAACTTCATATTCCATGGTAAATGTTATATTCTGATGTGTATTTAGGTACTTTAACCCATCACGTCCCGAGCTATTTCACACCTCCGACACCCCCCAATCCCGAGGTATTTTCGATTTTTTTTTTTTTTTTTTAGTTAAAACCTCTGCTTTTGGTTAGAAACATCGAAAATTCATAGAAAAATCGCTCACCTGAGGTTTAAAATACTCGATCCAGGTAGCAGTACCTCCTTACCTTACTGGGTTTTCTAACAGGCTGGCACCAAAGAAAACGAGTTCTATGGGAGAGTAACTATTTCACACCACTCATAAACGGTATTTATTTATTTACTTGGTACGAATTTATATGTAGCACGAGAGTATAATGGTTTTCAAACAGTAATACAGGCATTATAAACATTGTTTCACTCACCAACTCATCACCATATCTGACCTTTTTTTTGCCACATTACCTGATCATCATTTCTGACTGTTTCTTCCTCTAATGCTATGTAAACTTTGTCCTCCACATTGTCATCAACTGGGGAATCACTCTGGCCCTGAATGTCTTTATTGACCAGGTCACTGGTAACAGGTGAATTGCCGAGACAGTGGCGTGCATGGAGGAGGGAGGTTATGTGGTGTAAGGCATTGTCCCTGCTTGGCATCTTGTAAAGGAATAGAGTAAGGTGTCCCATATATACATATGAAAAATCACTCGCGAAAATTGAAAATTGTGCAAATTATGAACCTTGCAATTGTGCAATGTACCAGTATGTCGTCGGGACTGGCAAATGCAAAATGTTGCAATGTATCCATATGTCGACGGGACACCTCGGGTTAAAAAAAGTGGAGCATGGCTTTCATCTTGAAATATAAGTAGGGTGTCATCCACATATCTACGATAAAGGATGGGTTTAAAGTATGGAGGACAATTAATCAGCCATATATATATATATATATATATATATATATATATATATATATATATATATATATATGTATGTATGTGTGTGTGTGTGTGTGTATGGTATGTATGTATGTATATATATAAGTGCGTTCAAATGCTTTCCACTTTCCTGATGGCAGAGTTCTTCTACTAAAAGGCATTAATACAACACGTGGAGAAGGTTATTTCTTGTGTTCCCGACGTTTTGTAAGTATGTACATTATCAAGTGACTGAGAGTAATGGCACAATGATTACACCACTCACTGTCCTTATACTCTCAGTCACTTGATTATGTACGTAGTGTTCAAAACATTGGGAATACAAGAAATAACCTTTTCCACGTGTTTTAATAACGTGTTTTGTTAGAAGTATTGTAGTATGAAACCAGGAACAGAACTCTGCCATCAGGAAAGTTGAAAGTATTTGGAAGAAGATGATAAAGGCAGAAGTTGTATTTTTCAGCCAACTATACCTGAAGGAGAACTTAATAATAATAATAATAATAATAATAATAATAATGACTTTAGCCTCAAGCACAATACAATATATTAAGACATATCAACATAATACATATATCAAGGCTGAGACCATGAACTGTTTTCATTTTATATGGGATCCATGATAATACATTTAGGAAAGTTAACAACAGTGTTCTCCTGTATATTATTTAGGTTTCATAGAATTACTGGATCTAATATAGTAGGCATTTTAGAAGCTAATACTGACTTAGTAAAAAATTTCTGCAGCTCCACTTAAATGACAAGAGGCTATCAGCTACCTTAATGTCTTCCAGCAGCCTGTTCAATAGATGCCTCTGGAGTATGTTACGAATCTGTTACTGGGGTCAGTCTTGGGTTGTGTGGGTTTAAGAAGGCTTTTATTCCTAGTGTTGAGACTGTGTATATTGTCAGTTTTATAAAAAATATTCATTCTGTACATTGCCTAGTTGATTATACATGTTTAAGTGTCTCCATGTAATATAAATTTCATGAAACTTTAAAACGTGTAATTCTTTAAATAGAGGAGTTGTGTGATCTATAATGCCTACATTGGATACAATTCTGATACCATTCTTTTGTTGTAAGAATATTGGTTTTAAGTTTATTTTTGTGGCTGAAGCCCATATAACATAACAATAATGCAATTAAGGGTAAATCAAACTAATATAAAGACATAGTAATGCTCCTTTGGGAAATAGATTATATTTATATTTATATACTTTGTATATAATGCCTAAAAATTTTGAACTTTTTTCTTTTTTGTATTTGATATGTTCTTTCCAATTCAACTTACCAATATAAACTCCTAGAAACTTTGTAGAATTACATCTTTGTATTTTTTCATAACCTAACATAAAAGTGGTGTCATTCTGAATATATTTGTTACCAGCAAATACAATATAATGTGTCTTACTTGTATTGAGAGACAATATATTTACTAATAACATCTATGATATTTTTAAGAGTTCCTTATTAATATATCAGGGAGTATTTTTACGTTTGATTCTGAACAATAAATATTTGTATCGTCTCATTAATGTATATAGACAACCGTAATGGGCCAAGATTCGATCCTTATGGTACACCTACTGAATTACTTTCCAAATTCGACATCACTCTGCTCAATTCCGTGTATTGTAGACGATTTGACAATGTGTGCAGTATCCGTGACCCCATAAAAGAATAGTTTATTCATTATAATTTTATGATCATCTGTATCCAATGCCTCTCTTAGATCTGGAAACACCCCAGTAGTGAACTGACCTCTATCAGTAGACTGGACAACATGATTAATCAATTATAAAATAACAGTTTGTGGCGAGGCACCCATTCGAAACCCGTACTGCTCATCCACCAAGATGCTATGTTCCTTCAAAAAGGCTGACAAACTGTCAAAAACTAGTCACTCGATAACTTTATCGAATGTAGGCAGGATGGAAATAGGACGATAATTTGAGACCTGGAGAGGACCACCATCTTTGAAGACCAGTATAATTTTTGCTGATTTTAAGCCAGTAGGAAAAATACCCTTTTGAATTGATAGAGTAATTAATTACACTAGTACAGGTGTTAATATGCAGTATGTATTTTTTTTGTATGTGCTTTTATATGAATGTTGTCATATCCTGGACTGGTAATTTTTAATTCACTTAACATTATTTTTTCATTAGTTGAGACGGGTGACAAATTAAAACTCGGATTTTTGCCTCTTCAATAATGCAAAGGGGAAATATCACAGACTGGTAATTCATTTGCTGGTTTCTTCCTATTGATGAAAAATATTTGTTCATATAATTACATATCTTTAGAGGATCTGACTCAGTATCATTAGAGATTGAACCTCATTCTTTCTGTTAGCTTTACGGCACAACAGTTCGTTCAACACTGCAGAGATACACGAAAACACACACACACACACACACACACACACACACACACACACACACACACACACACACACACCGCTCGCTGGTGCAGTGGTAACGTTCCCGCTTGCCAGCTGGTGGACGGGAGTTCGCGCCTCGCTCAGGTTGCGAAAAGTTTCACTGACGAAGTGGGTGGTTACTGTCCCCCTTGAGCAAGGGGACGGGTGTGTGCGTGTGTGAAGGTCACAGCCTTGCCCTTAGATCGGACTATATGAGCTCTCAGCTCCCTTCCGGGAGGGTAAAAGCTGACCATCACGACCATCAAGTGATCCTGACCGACCCGGTGAATTACACACACACACACACACATATCTGTATCTATATCTATATCTACAGTATATCAATCTGTATCTATCTATCTATCTATATAGATATAGATAGATGGATAGATAGATGAATAGATAGAGAGATAAATATCAGTCATCTAATTTATCTGTCTGGTGTCTGTCTACATTCTTATAAATTTTTAAATATTTTTGTACTTGAGCAGCTGCTGTCGCAAACGAAAATACACAAAGGCATTAACCCCCTTTGTTCGGATTATGTATTTTATATGTTATTCTTGATATCTCCAGAGGAGTATATCTAGATTATGACAGTCCCCTTCAAGTGAATGTGATAATAATGGTGATATGAAACTCTCCTAGTTCCACAAGGCCACATTAATTTTTTATATAATCATGTACTTCACTGGCTGAATGAATGATAATTTGCACTAATTTTTCAGAAACAATATTGTAACTTTTCTTCATTGGATACATTACAAACCAATATGAGCCTCTTGAGTTTTTCTTTCTCGAGGAGGGATAAACAAACAAACAAACAAAAAGAGCATGAACTAGTAAACTAAAATACCTAGTTAAAAAATATTCAATTTACCATTAAACTCAGGGTGACGTGGTATCATGTACGGTAGGAGGTGTTCTGGGAACTGCAGGTGACATGTCATGCACACTCGTTCCCGCCATGGTTTGAAGCCTGTCCGAATGTGTATTATTTCTGACGACTTGAGGCCACCCAGTAGTATGCTCTGAGATAATGTGGTGTCCAGTTCGATATTCCACGGTATCCAGTTCGTTGTTTCCACGTGCTGGACACTTCACCTCTGTCTCTCACCACCAACCCACACACGAAATAGTGCGTCACACAGACGTATAATAATGAAATTTAGTTAACTGGCCTTCGCCTCTAACTTTCCCATCTGACTGTTCTCAAAGTTGAATCTCTTCATCATTGCCTTACCCTGAACCGTTCCATAAAGCTTGGTTAAAATTATATATACAGTGTTAAAGTTGACCTTGCCATGATTCCTTTACCCTTTTACCTATTGTCTGGAAACAGACGGGTAGCTCCTTGGCTAATCCTTAACTCCTCCACCAAGTTTGGTCCAAACCAAATTCAAATTATATCTGTCTTTGTTATTCAATTGACAGACTTTCACCTTTGATTGTCTTCAAAATTGATTCCCTCCGTTCTTGTCATACCTCATCCTAAGTCTGGAAAACTAATGAAGCTGACCTTGATCGGTGAGAATATGACTTTTATTTATTTTTTTTAATGTGAGGAAGAAGGAACCAAAGACAACGAGCCCGCAAAACTGTTCCCTCCAAGAGAAAAACAAAATGCAAGAGAGAGCCAAATTCAAGATCCGATCATTTCGAGATGCCTGGACACACTGCGTTTGAAAGACTGGAGATCATAGGAAGCAGGAAATAAAGACAGAGGGAGACAGTTCCAGAGTTGATCTGTTGCATAAATGAAGGACTGGGAGTAATGGTTAACTCTTCCGTTAGAGAGTTGGACAGAAAAGAGATGAGAGTTTGCTGCTAGACGGGTGCTACGCGCCCGTCGTAGAGGTGAAGGAATGCATGCAGACAGTTCAGAGGAGTAGTGACCATTGAAGTAGCGATAGAAAAGAGATAACGATGCAACAGTTTGCCGAAGTGACAGAGGTTGAAGGGAATCAGTAAGAGGAGGAGAGTTAATCAGGCGAAAAGCCTTTGATTCCACCCTATTGAGAAGAGCTGTATGTGGGAAGCCTCCTCACACATGAGAGTTGTACTCAACGCAGGGGCAGATAAAACCCCTGTATAGAGTCAACAATTGTGCAGGAGTAAAGAAGGAACGGGGTTGGCTTAGCACACCCATTCTTTTGGAAGCAGATTTTACAAGAGATGTAATATGATCTTTCCAAGAAAAGTTCCGAGTAAATGAAACCCCAAGCATGTTCAAGGATGATGCAGGATTAAGCTGAATATTATTAAACATTAGTGGGTATACCTGTTGAAGATTTTGTCGGGTTGATGGATGCAAAAACTAAGTCTTTGATGCATTAAAAACAACCAGATTATTTTTACCCCAGTCAGAGATACGAACCATGTCAGACATTATGTGTGCCATAGCCTCATCCCTTGTTTGTTGAAGTAACTGCTGAGATTGACATTGCGGGAATCGAATAGAAAGGTGAAGGGTGGAGTCATCAGCATCTGATTGGATAAGGTTAGATGTGCAGCTTGGAAGGTCATTGATGAATATAAGGAAGCGGGTTGGTGATAGGACAGAGCCCTGAGGAACACCACTGTTAATAGATCTAGGAGAAGAACGATGGCCGTCTACAACAGTGGCTATAGAACGACCAGAAAGGAACCTAGAGATGAAGGCACACTTAAAAGGATAGAAACCGTAAGAGAGCAGTTTGGAAATGAAATATTTATGCCACACTCGATCGAAAGCCTTTGAGATATGAAGTGCAATGGCAAAGCTTTCGTCAAAAGTCCCGAAAGGAGGATGACCAGGAGTCTGAAAGGTAGGTGAGAAGATCGCCTGTGGAGCGTCCCTGACGGAACCCATACTGACGATCAGAAAGAAGGTTATGATAGGAAAAATGCTTTTAAATTTTTCTATTAACAATGGACTCGAAAACTTTTGAGATACAGGATGTTAAAGCAATTGGACGATAGTTAGAGGGTTGGGAATGGTCACCCTTCTTTGGGACTGGCTGAATGAAAGCAACCTTCCAGCAAGAAGGAAAGGTACAAGTTGATAGACACTGGCAAAAGAGTTTGCCTAGGCAGGGTGTAAGCACTGATGCACAGTTATTGAGA
This sequence comes from Coenobita brevimanus, assembly GCF_032717465.1. Classification (NCBI taxonomy): domain Eukaryota; kingdom Metazoa; phylum Arthropoda; class Malacostraca; order Decapoda; family Coenobitidae; genus Coenobita; species Coenobita brevimanus. The sequence goes on along the minus strand of NC_137050.1, from coordinate 41,896,818 downwards.
ACAACAGGAGGGATTCCATGAGGCCCATATGCCTTTATTAGTATTGAGGCCTATGATGGCAGAAAATACATCAGCTGAAGAAATTTTAATGTCAGCCATGAGGAAGTCAGAGGGGGGAAGTGATGGAGGAACAGCACCGGAATCATCTAAGGTGGAATTGGAGGAGAAAGAGCTACAGAGCCATCAGAATAGAAAAGAGGAGGGAAGCATGATGAGGTAAACTTGTTAGAAAGGTTTTTGGCAAGGTGCCAGAAGGAGTGGGAAGTATTTGAGTTAGAGAGTTGACAGCATTTAGTACAGATGAAATTATTTTTTGCATAGTGAAGAACAGACTTAGCATGATTCCGGGCAGAAACATTTGAAAGATGTGATTTAGGGATGGGTTGGCTCCGGTACCTTTTATAGGCCCTCTTCTTGTTGCGAACGGCATTAGAACAAGCGTGATTAAATCAAGGCTTTCATGCATTAGTCAGAGGATATGAGAACGGAATGTATGCTTCCATGCCCGAGAGAATAACCTCCGAAATGCACAACGCACACCCAGATGGCTCCCGGCCATTGATGCAATAATCATTCCAGGGAAAATCAAAGAAGTACTGCCTGAGGGCCTCCCAATCCGCAGCTCCAAAGTGCCACAGACGACGTTACTTTGGAGGGTCCGCAGGCCATACTAGAGTGATAGGACAGGTTAAGGTGATAAGGTTGTGATCGGAGGAGCCTAATTGAGAGAAAAGATTAACAGTGTAAGCAGAAGGATTAGTTGTAAGGAAGAGGTCAAGTATGTTGGAGCTCTCTCCAGGGCAGTCAGGGACACGGGTAGGGTGCTGTACAAGCTGCTCTAGGTCATTAAGGATAGAAAAGGTGTAGGCTTGTTCACCAGGTGGATCAGTGAAAGGAGAGGAGACCCAGTGGAGGTGGTGAACATTGAAATCTCCTAGAATGGAGATTTCAGAGAAAGGAGAAATGGATAGAATGTGTTCCATCGTAGAAGTAAGATAGTCAATGAATTTTTGATAGAGTTAGGAGATAAGTAAACAACACAGATATATTTAGTCAGAGAATGACAGGAAAGGCGAAGCCAGAGTGAGGAATCGAGTTCAGGAACACGATAGCAAGATAAGTTGTTGCGTATATATACACAACAGCCACCTTTGGCTTTGAAATGAGTATAGAGAAAGTAGGAGGATACAGAAAAGGGTCTGCTGCCAGTTGCCTCAGACAGCTGAGTCTCAGTTAGAAAAATAGGTGAAGTTTAGAGAAGGAGAGGTGGTGCTCAACTGAGCGAAAGTTAGAGGAAAGGCCACGAATGTCGCAGAAATGAAGAAGAGAGTCAGGCAGTGGTTCCAGGCATCTTGAGTCGTCAACGGGAAAGGGGCAGAAAGTGGGGGCATTTATGGTCCCACCCCTGGGGACTCCGAGGCTATGTTATTCAACGCCATTTTTTTTTCCAAATTTTGAAAAGGAAGTGTGGTGTGTATTGTGCATGTAGTTTGGTGTAGATAGAGAAACTTGTATTGGAGAGCATGCTGGCCTACTCTCTGTGTTACTGAGACACTGAGAAAGTTCAGGAAAGGGGGATGGTTGGGACCTAAGGGGGTCGGGACCTAGTCCCGAGGGCTGATGGAACGGGAGCTCCAGCTCTCCCTGTCATCAGCTTTCCATCCACCTTGGGAGTACTGCCCTGCTCGACTGGTGCTACAGTCTACTCCTTGTATTTGAACTACCGTTTTAAAAAACAATAAATCAACTTCTCGGCTGAGTCTTAACCCTTAAACAAAGAGTGGTAAAAAAAATTATATTTTGCAAACACACACACACACACACACACACACACACACACACACACACACACACACACAGTGAGAGAGAGAGAGAGAGAGAGAGAGAGAGAGAGAGAGAGAGACATCATGCATAACATACTACCATTGTATTTTTGTTAACGTGTTTGAATACAGTGTCAAAATATACAGATGATGGCCACGAGCATTGTAAAACAGAGCGTTAATGGAGGAAAACCAGAAAAAGTAACGAGATGTTATAGAAAAGAATCGCAAAGCTAAGTTAAAACGTTCTTTTATTAGTTTTATGTATGGAGTCATAAAAATGTAAAGGTCAGCCCTGGTCCTCAGTTAATCTCAGAAAGGGAACTTCTGTATGCAAACGAGGCAGTAGCACTAATACTGAACAAGTCCTTTACCGGTGTTTTCATAACAGAGAACTGAGTATGAAAGTCCTTTACCGGTGTTTTCATAAGAGAGAACTGCGTATAAATACTCACCCCAGAGTCAGTCTGTTCCGTACCAGAGAATGATAAATCATCGATCAACGAAGAAATAAAAGGTACTAAAATATCTTGACAAAGTCAACCTGATCTACTGAACCATCTCAACTGTCTCTCGGAGCGCTCCTAGAATTCCACAGACAATGTACCTTTCCTATAATAATTTTTACAATAATTCAGCAACTGAATGTAGAGTACTCAGCTAATGGCAGCTCACTAATATATAACGTTCAGTTTAAAAGAGTGATTACAAACGAGCCACAAATTACAGCAGCAATAATCTACCTTCAAAATTATGCAAAATACTGGGAAAAAATGTTAGAGATTGCATTACATCACTCCATTGTAGGTATATTGATGCAACATGGGCTCCGTAATTATACACATACATTGTGCCTTACAAATTTGTGGAAATAAATGAAAATAGATGATAGTTATACTTAGGGAGGAAAAACACCGTTGGACGTCATCTATCAAGATTTTCAGAATCCGGGTGATGAAGTTTCCCCTTGAGGAATAAAAAAGAAATTAAAGTCATGGCTACTCAAGTTCACCACGTTCATGAACCAAAGATTGACAAGGGATAGTAATAAAATGCTAATCTTTCAGCTGACTAGATGTAGCTAAGAGAGTTACACATGGTTCAGGTCTTAGACTGATTTTTTTGTACTGTTTGTATTAATTATCTAGAAAATAGGCTCGTTTCTGAGTGGGCGAATTTTGTTGACAACACAACAATCACTGGTTAAGTATATGCTACAAAGTATTGTGAATCGATCTAAAATGACACGGATTAGTTGATAAAATCGAATAAAAAATGAGTGGAGATATGAAATTGTAAAGTAATCCGCAACTGTGATAAAACAATAAATATAAGTATCGAATATACGGTAACTCACTGACGAGACAACAGGAAGAAAAGAATGTAGTGGTTATCAATAACGCTCTAAATGACTATACACTGTGCATAGGAGTGAGTAACAACTAGCAAGATGCCCATCTTCAGGGCAGGGAACTTCAACCACAAAACATCCAAAATTATATATATATATATATATATACACACACACACAAGTGCTTGTGGGCCCTTTGGGCCCTTCACACTTGCTCCTGCGGAGGGCTCTCGCACTGCTGTAGTTTATTTTAGTTGTACCTATTTAGCAAAAATTTCTATGGAGATCCAATGCCGGGCGCCTGGAGTGGCATTTTTTGGTCAAAATGTGATCGCTCATTAAATATAGTAAAAGTTTTTCAATCGTGATGGGACCAAGTCTTCTCACATCACCGATTATTTTGCGATTTTTGTGCCAATTTTGGTGCGATTTGAATGTGTAGTTTCGGCAGCCCAAAATACACACACACACACACACACACACACACACACACACACACACACACACAAACACGCATGCACGGCTATTGCTATAGTATATTAGACAAGTGCTCATGGGCCCTTCAGGCCCCTTGCACTTGCTCCTGCGGAGGGCTCTCACGTTAATGTGCTGTTCTAGTGAAACGTTGTCACTTGGATTTTTTTGCAGCTAACCAACTGATCGTGTTTTTTGCAGCATCGGGAATGGAACCCAAGTTGTCCAAACGCAAGTCCGAAATACAGTTGTACCTGTGGGTAAAAAATTCTACGGAGATCCTATGCTGGGTGCCAGGACCGACGTTTTTTGGTCAACATGTGATCGCTTATTAAATATAGTAAAAGTTTTTCAATCGTGATCAGACCAAGTTTCTTCACAGCAGCGAATTTTTTGCGATTTCTGTGACAATTTTGGTGCGATTTGAATGTGTAGTTTCGGCTGCCCAAAATACACAAACACACACACACACACACACACACACACACACACACACACACACACACACATGGCTAGTTCTATAGTATATTAGATATATAAATCTTCGTCACTACATTACAGCTAGCATACTAAGTACAGTACTGTGCCCCAAACACTGTTAAGGAAAAGGACAAACTCCAGACAATGAAGCAAAGAAACATTAAAATAACCCATCTCTGCTATTTTCTCCTACGAAGAATAACCCCTGTCTCTGTCTCTGTCTCTGTCTCTCTGTCTGTCTGTCTGTTTCATATATATAAATATATATATATATATATATATATATATATATATCCCCTTACCCTGAAGATTGGGTCTATGAATGTGCGTGGATGTAGTACGATTGAGGCTAAAAGGGAGGAGATTGGGAGAATGTTTGTGAGAAGAAAGTTGGATGTGTTAGCTTTGAGTGAAACGAAGATGAAAGGGAAGGGTGAGTCTATGTTTGGAAGTGTGAATGGAAGATTGTCTGGTGTTGATAGAGGAAGGGCAAGAGAAGATGTGGCCTTGTTAGTGAGTCCGGAAGTACAGCAGTGTGTGATTGAATGGAAGGAGGTGTCATCGAGACTGATGTGGGTGAAAGCGAAATTTGAACGGGAGTTCTGGGTGTTTGTGAGTGCATATGGGCCTGGTAGTGAAAGGGATGAAGAAGAGAGGGAGTCTTTATGGAATGATGTTGATGAGTGTCTGCAGAGTTTTGGGGCTAATGTGAATGTGGTAATAATGGGAGATCTGATTGATAGAGTGGGAAATGTAGCAGTTGAAGGCGTAGTTGGTATGCATGGTGTGCCTGGAAGAAATGAAAATGGGGAACGAATGATAGGGATGTGTGTTGAGCAAGAGATGGTGATTGGAAATATGCTGTTTGAGAAGAAAGATATTTATAAGTATACATGGGTGAGACAGGAGGGTGGAAGGGTTGCTGATAGAGCTTTGATGGACTATGTGGTTGTGTCTAGGAATGTAATAGGAAGATTGTTGGATGTGAGAGTTCTGAGAGGGGAGGGTGGAGGTATGTCTGACCACTACCTGGTGGAGGGAAAGTTAAAAGTAGGTATGAGATGGGTGAGAACTAGGAGGGTTAGGTGTGGCAGGGAGGTTTTGAAAGTGAGTGAGTTGGATAAAAGAGAGAAAATGATAGAGTATCAGGAAATATTGAAAGATGAGTGGAACACAGTGAAAGATCAGGAAAATGGCAGTGTGGAGGAGGAATGGCAGTTGTTTAATCCCTTAACCACGGGGCTTCACTTTCGTGATGCTTGGGAGCAAGGGATCATACCGCGGGGTGTCACTTTTGCGATTCTGTGTTATTTTGAATTCGCCCTGGCTTTCAAGTGGTAGCTTGTATCATCTATCAGTACTGCCAATGTCCAACACTAGTCAGCACTCCTAATCTCATCTGTACTCCCATCCATTGTTGACAATTTAGACATTTCTCCCCGTTCTTGACTCCCCTCCCGACCTTCCCTCCATTACCCTCTCCTCTCACCTACCCAGCCGTGCTACGCTAAGTAAATCTTCCCTGGAATTTTCCACTGATTTCATCCATTGAAATGAGCCCTATGCCCAATTCTTATACCAAATAATATACACCAAAAAGAAATAAGGTAGGTGAGATTGCCATACACCTGGAATTGGCTAATTATCACCTGACGACACCTCACGTGCACTCGTTTGCTAATTTTCGCTGTTTATTTCCCCTTGAAATATACCATATAATCTATTCTCGTACTAAAAATATATATAAGGAGGGAAGGGAGAAGCCTAAGTGATATTTACATTCACCTGGAACTACCTAATTTATAATGTATTGTCTAGATTTCCTGCCAATCATTTCACTGCTATATATTAGCAGCTGTCAAGAGGCTGACGTTGGCAGTAATGCATTTCCCTAGGTAGGCCACCCCGGCCCACCCCTATCAGTTCATTGTCATCTTCCAAGGTGAAGGTATGTCTGTTTGCTCCTGCTAACTTCTGCCACTTTTTACCCCCATGCAAAGGGCCCTGTGACCTTTACCCCCTACTAAACCTCGTGTGGAAAGAGGTAAAGGGCTGACAATTGAAAGAGAGTGACTACGATCTTTCTGTTGAGTAAAACAGTGTAAGTGGAATTGTAAATATTGTGTAAACAGCAAGTGAATGCAATGAATGTAAATATAAGTGAACAGTGGAAAATAGTTTTATAAGTTACTTCAAGTGACAGTGCATAACACAGTGTAAATAAAATAGAAATGTAAATAATGTAAATAAAATAGAGAACGTAAATAGAAATGTAAATGAGTAGTATTGTAAGAATACGAGTATATATACTAGGAGTAATGAAAGTGAAAGTTTCACTCTAGCATGTATGAATACTATGAGTTATGAGAGTGAAAGTGAAAGTAACAGATTCACTCTCAATGCTAGTATACAGGACGAGAAAGTGAATGCTACGTATTTTACTGAAAGAAATTGAATGCCTACAGTGATAATAAACTACTATTACTGAAGGAAACCTATGGATAAAGACTGTAGATATATATAAGTGTTATATAGTAATAGAAATATAAACTATGAGTGTTTTTATGAATAATATATGACAACACCAGCGGCGAACTAGCTCAAGTGGGAAGGTCACACGCCCTCGTAATTTTCATTGCTTTCACAGTGTTTTTTTTCTTGGAATATGGATTCCAAACTATTTGAGAATCATAGAATAGTGTTTCTAGTGATAATATCAGGCTGTGCTAATCATATTACGGGTTGTTGGGAGGTGTAAAGTGGAGGCTTCATTACCCAACTTCAGAGGTCTCCACAAGTCCTACGGTACTCGACGAAGGCTCAACAAACACCCCAGGAGAAAGCTGAAGGTATGTGTCATAAGCATATGTGATTTTAATATTCTAGGACTAATAACTGATTTTTGGCAAATATTTTTAGAGAGTCTGTCGGAGCGTGAATATGCCCACGGGTGCCGCAAGAAAAAGCAAATCAAGCCCGCGGTTAAAGGGTTAAGAATGTTGTGGTGGGGCATGCAGAAGAGGTGTGTGGTGTGAGACGTGTGGGTGGTGGTGTAAGAAAAGGAAGTGAATGGTGGTGCGAGGAAGTAAGTATGGCTGTGGCAGATAAGAGACGTGCATATGAAGTGTGGCTGCAGAGGAAGGATGAGGTGTCATACGAGAGGTATAAGGAAAGGAGGAATAGGGCGAGAAGAGCTGTGCGTGATGCTAAAGTGGCAGCAGATGAGAGGTGGGGTAAGCGGCTGACTGAGAATTTTCAACAGAATAAGAAAATGATTTGGAAGGAGGTGAAAAGGGTGCGAAAGGGAGAGTCGGGGAAGGAAGAGCAAAGAAAAGCAGAGGATGGAAGGATGTTAATTGAGATTGATGCAGTAAGGAGGAGATGGGCAGAGTATTTTGAAAGATTGTTAAATGTAGAGGTGGAAAGGGTGGCTGAGATTGTGGCAGATGGAAGGGTGCAAGGAATAAATGTGTTGGGAGAGTTGAATGATTCTTTGATCACGAAGGAGGAAGTGGAGAAGACAGTAAAGGAGATGAAAAAAGGGAAAGCTGCAGGTATGGATGGGTGTGCTGTGGAATGCCTGAAGGGTGATGGAGTGACTATCGTTGACTGGTTAGTAAGATTGTTGAATGTGTGCTTTGTGAAAGGTATGGTGTCAGTTGACTGGGCAAGTGCTTTTGTGGTCCCGTTGTATAAAGGCAAGGATGATAAGTATGAATGTACTAGCTTTAGGGGTATAAGTCTGTTGAGTGTTGTAGGTAAGGTGTATAGTAGAATGTTAATTATGAGAGTTAGAGAGGGTACAGAGGAAGTAATTGGTGATGAGCAGTGTGGCTTTAGTAGAGGGAGGGGATGCGTGGATCAGGTATTTGCTGTGAGACAAGTGTGTGAAAAGTATTTAGCGAAAGGCAAGGATGTGTTTTGGGCATTCATGGATTTAGAGAAAGCATATGACAGAATTGATAGGGAGGCTTTGTGGACTGTTTTAAGACTGTATGGACTTGATGGTAGGTTACTAAAAGGGGTGAAACGTTTTTATCTAAATAGTAGAGCGTGTGTAAGAGTGGGAAATGGTGTGAGTGATTGGTTTCCCGTGAGAGTGGGGCTGTGACAGGGATGTGTGATGTCGCCTTGGTTGTTTAATATTTATATGGATGGTGTTGTAACAGAGGTGAATGCAAGTGTTTTAGGTGGAGGTCTGAGTCTGGTGAATATCGACGGTGGAGAGTGGAATCTTAAGCAGCTACTATTTGCGGATGATACTGCACTGGTGACTGATTCAGAGGAAAGACTGAGACAGTTGGCAGAGGAGTTTGGAAGGGTGTGTGAAAGGAGGAAATTGAAAGTAAATGAGAATAAGAGTAAAGTGATGAAGTGTACGAGGTTGGTAGATGGTAGGGGGATGAATATAGTTTTGAATGGTGAGTTGCTTGAGGAGGTGGAGTGTTTTAAATATTTAGAGTCGCATGTTGCTATGGATGGAAGAATAGATGCAGAAATGAAGTTTAGAATAAATGAAGTAGGAAAGGTGTTGGGAGGAATGAAAAAAGTGTTTAGATGTCGTTCACTTAGAATGGATGTAAAGAGAAGACTGTATGAGGGAGTTGTGGTACCGACTGCATTATATGGGGCTGAAACATGGAATATGGGTGTAGCAGAGAGGAAAAGTTTGAATGTAATGGAGATCAGGTGTCTGAGGAGTATGTGTGAAGTGACGCGCATGGATTGAGTGCAAAATGATGATGTGTGAAGAAGAACTGGAGTTGTTCAGGAGATGGCTAGTAGAGTTGAGCAGAGGGTGTTGCGATGGTTTGGGGATATGGAGAGAATGGATAATGAGCGACTGGTGAAAAAGATAACTAGATCTGATGTGAGAGGTGTAAGGCTGAGAGGGAGACCACGAATAGGATGGATGGACAGCGTGAAGAAAGCGCTGGATGCGAGAGGGATGTCTGTTGAGCAAGGAAGAGTGGCTGTGCGTGACAGAAATAAATGGAGAGAAATTGTGAATGAATAAATGATGACGCAGCCCTGAGGGGATATTCTCCCGCATTTGGTCTGATTAGCTAGTCAGGTCAGATGCGGGTAAGGGGATGGGTCTATTATGATATGGCAGGGGTAAACCAGCTCTGCTGTCGGGCCCTGCCGCGGATGTCACTGATTGCACTGCTCAGTTGACCCATGTGTGGTGTGGTGCGGTGAGGATCTGTCCCTTCTCCCCTTTGGGGCTAAGATGCGAATGACTGTTTGAATGGATGAGTTAATGGGGAGTGTGGACGCGATCAAATGTAAGTCGCTGAGGATGGCATGAGATGCTCTAACTCCTCACAATAGAGATGGTTTTAACTGAGGCTTTACTGATACTTGTATCGTTAAGGGTAAGATTCCTTAAGAATGTTATCATATCTGATGTCCTCCACCTTGCTTGACCTCTTCGATCTTCGCTCAACGAGATCAGGGAGGACCACAATCCCAGCTCACATGTCATTAGTTGACACTTGTCTGCGCACTGGGCTGCAAGAACTGGTATTACACCAACCTGTCCAGTCAAGACGACTACAGACCAAAACACTCTGCAGCCACAGGCCATCCTTGTGGCATATGCAGTGATGTAATCCATTATACAAACCACTGTCCAATGTATACATCAGAACCCTCATGCTGGCTAGCTATGTGGTCGGGAGAAAATTGTACCACAAAAAATCCAAACAAGGCATTGCCATCCAGATGCTGGATGATACAGGCCTATTGAGTTCCTGTTTGACAGCACCTTCTATACCACAAATCCCTGGCAACTTGTCTCTTTTCAGTTCATATTGATCCACCCTGCTGCAGTGGAGGGCTCCATCAGTTCTGTAGGTTGGCATCACAAAGATTATCCCTCTCGGTAGAAGGTACAGCATTGACACCGTATGACATTTATTACTACGTTATTAGAACAATTTTTCCCACTACAGACAAATAAATAGGCTTTCACTTAGATTATGAAGCCACTGCAAACATCCCAGAGGAGAACATACATTGATGACTAGTTAGATGCACACTCTGGTTTGCAGATATTTTACTCTCTGTTCCTTCAAGGAGGACTGATGTAGCCACAAATACAAAGAGAAGTACTGATCTTACACAATGAATCATTTGTATCAATTCATGGTACTGTCCTCAGGTCTCTTGAACGGCTCAATCACCTTCTTCCACATTAAGGAAACCATACTCCACAGCCCAACCTGGAAAACCTATCCCAGCTACCTAAACAATCATTATTCTCACCTGTATGTGGCAACAGCCTGCACATGCCTTTCACCACAGCCCACTCTCAGGACTAAAATTCAGGCCAAGAAAATACACACTGGTGAAGCCATTTTTCCCATATTTGAGCTGTCTTATCTCGCCACACAGAATTAGCCACACCTTATCAAAATGGTCACTATCAGGACTATATCACCGCCACTTAGCTCTGTAATATGGAGAGGCTATTTCCACAGCTTGCCTGTAACTTTGGCCTCCACATTGAAACACCACCACTCGTCGCCTCCACAATGGTAATGCAGTTGGATTACTGTTCTTAGCTTGCTGTTTCTGTTTCGCTGTTGCTTACATAAGCTAAGCAGTGGACCACGGCACTATATTTTCCGAATTTTATCGGCTGATTTCGAAAGACGCGGGCGTCGGTGGTGTAGATAAATAACATCAGCCCCGCCCTGGGCCCCTGGCGTTAGTTACACAAACTACGTGGTGCTACCCATGAGAAAGCCTCTCCATACTATAGAGCCCAATGATCACCACCCACAGATCCTTCCAAAGATCATTTCCTCCCCGGCCTGGCATTGTAATACAGATGATGTATGCAAAGTTTTGCCACCTTCCCCTTCACTATCTTCTTGAAAAGGGATTATCCTGTGACTGCAACAATACTTGTCAAATGCTTCCTCCAGCGTAAGCAACTGCCAACACAGATTACAATCTCCCATTCAGACATTATATGGATGTGGCAGACACTGGCTTGGGGTCTGTATTCGCCCAGGCTATACGTGACTGTGAACACATTGCACCGTGTGCCAGCCATGCACTGAACAATGCTCTGGCCAGTTACAATATTAACTAAGAAAATACTTAGCCAGACACACAACAGAACAGTACTTATGCTCAAAATTATCTCAGTGACATTACACTCCATTTCATAGCAGGCCAACAGCCTTTGCAAAGTTTTGCCACTCGGATGCAACTGCCTCCCACCACATAATATGGCAAACAACTCTAGAGTTATTCTACAGTTTAAACATCAAGCAAATGCTAAAGTCTTATCTAAAATATCATTAATCCAGTCGAATGCTATGGGTGCCAGAAATGCACGTGGGCAAATAAAAAAGGTGCTCTTAAACTGCCATATTAGATACCTGCTGCTAAGAGGCAATGGCATCATTACCTGCAGTTGATTCCACTGTCAGGCTCTCAGGTCACGTTCAACTATCGCTAACCAATGACATGCTTCTCAGTATAAAAAAATAAAAAAAATAAAATGTTTATTTTCCAAGGGTCAAAAAAGATTCCCTAGTTTTCACCACCATCCGTCACTTTATATGTCCTATGGTATGCACTTTGGATATGAACAGTACCAGCATCACAAGTCCTTCACGCCACATCACGATGCACGGCGAGAATAAGAGCAGTTATGAACCTTCCATAGACATCTAAAAACAACTCAAACCTTGTTACATCAGTCTCTTTGTGATATTTTTGGTCTCCATCCACTTTCAGTCAGAGTGACAGTAACAGACAGATGCAGATAATCCAGAGGTACAGCAGTTCCTTCATTACCAGTTCTAACACACGACATCCCTTCCCTTCCAACCACACCCTGCCACCCTTCCCACTTACAAAACTCTGTCCTCTTGCCCAGGCATCACCACTTCACATATTCAGGCACAAAACCCAGTAACACCTACCACTACTTTCCCACTCACAATCCCTTGCAATGCAATTCTGGTTACCACCACTTCATACTCCTCATTAATGATATCTACGCCAACCACAAAGGCTTCCCATATAGGCTACTGCATTGGCCTGGCAGGACAACTGACCACCATACCACGTTCACCTGAACTTGTCCGTTCGTTAATATTGTTTTCCCACACTGCATTTCTACAGTGTCACTCAACCCCAGAAACAAAATCAATGACAGTCTTTCCTCTTGTTCCAGGTGAAGATGATCGTGGATTTGTAAGTGAAGAGTGTGGGTGAAGTAGCAGCTAATTTTAACCTTCGCGGAGTTACCTCTGACTGCAAGATGTACAAGATTCTGTATGTACTGGGAGCAGTGCTGCTGGTATATCTGGGGACTTCGGTACCTTCGGTAGTGTTAGAGAGCCTGGCACCCCCTTATCGAGTGCTGGTGTTAGCGCCATTGGCCAGTCGCAGCCTGTACCACCTGTGCCGGTCACTGTCTGCAGCACTGGGCGATGCAGGTCACTCTGTCACCCTTGTGTCATCCTTCCCGGCTTCCATGAAGTAAGTCTATCACTCCTTATTTTATTACTAATGGCAGCATTCTTTATCAGCCTTTAAATGTTGATGATGGATTAGTGTTTACTGTGTTTTAAAGTGAATTTTTCACCGAGTACTGAAACTGCTTTAATAAATGACTGCTCCTGCTTAGTCATCTCCAACATGGTTCTTCATGTAGAGTTGTAATTCAGAAAGTTTTATTTAGAGCTGTTTCATTTAGATAATGAGAACTATATTAACAAGGGATTCCTGTAATTATCGCTTACAGAATTAACGCCTGCATGAGAAAGACAATTGGATGTGTTCATTTCGCTCAGTGTTCTACGATTTTATAATTCGGCTGTACTTAATAGCAACAGCTTATCTCCTATAAAAAGAAAAAATTCTTTCCGTCTCATGAGAGTATAGTGTTACATGACAACTCATGATTATATGATACTTTCCTGATTAAAAGGCAAACCTTAAATTAGTTGAGTCCTTGGCTGTACGTTATCAGTGAGTAATGAAAGAAACAGATTCTTTCTCATATCGGTTTACCTGCAGTAGTTTCCCTATTTTCTTCACCAGACAGAGGATAAGTACCTTATAGGATCAATGCTTTTCCTTTGTACAAATTATGATGTACTGTCACTTCTTACATTCTTTTTGTTCTCTATCAGAAATTAACGCAAAGTAAAATTCACTGGTGCCATGGTGGCTCAGTGGCAGTGTATTCATCTAATGTGTGTGTGCCCTGAGTCGTAATTATCACCTAGGCCTTGGTGGACATTTTCGTGAGTGCTGGCAGCATGTCTTTTCATAAGCTTGCATATTTTTACCATAACTTTTGCTCCCTGCCGTTTCTAGCCGATGACATGCAGGGTGGTCCATCAATACCGCTCCACTGAAAACTCACTTGATTGTATCTCTTATGTCTTGCGGGAACGACTCAGTGTGCTTAGTGGCTGTACAGCCTCATGCCAAAACATTGCAGTTCACACACACACCTGACACAGTTTTGTGGTCCATTTGGTACTTTCTAAATTTTCAGCATTATATTAGTGAATCTCAAGAAATACAACTCATATAGTAATTATTCCCTTAGCTGTGATGGTCCTTCCAGAAGGACAATGAAGATCCTGTGATATTTTTTAATTTTGCGTACTTAACACTTGCCACCAAATGTGTGTTTATGCCTAATAGGTGGACACTGGACAGCATAGATATACCCTGGGCTGCCAGCATAAACATAACCCATTTGTCATCCCCTAACTTCTTTGAAGTCACTCTGTTTCTCCTGATTCCTTCCTTTACCTTAAGCCCAACTAGGCAGGAAGCACACGCACCTATGCATGACATTCCTTTTACCAACGAGGGAGAAATTACTACCGCATGACCCAGCCCAATTGTCCACCTTAGTCCTCACATTCAGCTGTCCATGCTATTGTGTTGCGACGGTCACCCGTTCATTCTGGCAAAGACTGCTGTTTGAGGACAGCAGCTGTGAAAGCAAGGCAGACCCCAGTAGTTTATGGATTAATGGCAAGGTTGATGATGGTGATAGAGTAGCATTGATTCATGAAGTACCAAGTACACGGGCAGATAGTGAGAAGGAATTTAAGACCAGGAGCAGGGTGAGTACGTTCCACCACCACCATCTCCACTGCATTTTGCATTGTAATGTATCTAGTCACCACATGATTACCATCACCTTTAACTTCACCAACCTCACCATGACCTTCACTGCCTTCACCATCAAGTCCTGCAGTCGAGGTAAATTTGTTAGAAAGGTTTTTGGCAAAGTGCCAGAAGGAGCAGGAAGAAATTGAGTTGGAGAGTTGAGAGCATTTAGTACGGATGAAATTATTTTTAGCGGAGCGAAGAACAGACTTAGCATGATTCCAGGCAGAAACATAAACAAGATGTGATTCATGGGTGCGTACTCTGGTACATTTTGTAGGCCCTCTTCTTGTTGTGGACAGCGTTAGAGCAAGCGTGAATAAACTAAGGCTTTCTTGGATTAGTCAAAGGATATGAGAAAGGAATGTATGCTTCCATGCCCGAGAGAATAACCTCAGTAATGCGCAAGCACACCCAGATGGCTCCCGGCCATGGAAAGAATAATCATTCCAGGGAAAATCAAAGAAGTACTGCTTGAGGGCCTCCCAATCCGCAGCTCCAATGTGCCACAGATGACGTTTCTTTAGAGGGTCCACAGGCCATACCGGAGCGATAGGACGGGTTAAGGTAATAAGGATGTGATTGGAGGAGCCCAACAGAGAGGAAAGATTTAAAGTGTAAGCAGAAGGATTAATTGTAAGGAAGAGGTCAAGTATGTTGGAGCTCTTTCCAAGGCAGTCAGGGATACTGGTAGGGTGCTGTACAAGCTGCTTTAGGTCATTAAGGATAGAAAAAATGTAGGCTTGTTCACCAAGTGGATCAGTGAAAGGAGAGGAGAGCCAAAGGTGGTGGTGAACATTGAAATCTCATAGAATAGAGATTTCAGAGAATGGAGAAATGGATAAAATGTGTTCCATCTTAGAAGATAGTCGAAGAATTTTTCAGTCAGTAGAATTAGGAGATAAGTAAACATTGCAGATATATTTAGTTACAGAATGACAAGAAAGCCTACTCCGGAAAGTAGAGAATTCAGAATAATCAAGTTCAGGAGCACGAAAGCAAGATAAATAATTGCAAATACCGTATGCAGACAATAGCCACCTTTGGCTTTGAAACGAGTATAGAGAAAGTTGGAGGAAACAGAAAAGGGTTTGCTGTCAGTTGCCTCAGATAGCTGAGCCTATGTCAAGAAGTGAAAGTTAGGTTTGGAGGAGGAGAAGTGGTGTTTGAGAGAGAGAAAAATAGAGGAAAGGCCGTGAATGTTGCAGAAATGAAGAAGTGAGTCAGACAGTGGTTCCAGGCATCTACAGGAGAGGGGTGGATGATGGGGGAATTTATGGTCCCTCCCATGGGGACTCCGAGGCGTGATTTACTACAGCCATGTTTCTTTTTTAATTTTGAAAAGGAAATGTAGTGTGTACTGTGCATTTAGTTTGGTGTTGACAGTTAGAGAAACATGTATTGGAGAGCATGCTGGCCTACTCTCTGTGTTACTGAAACACTGAAAAAGTTCAGCAAAGGAGAATGGTCAGGAACTAGTCCTGAGGGCTGATGAAACGGGAGCTCCAGCTCTCCCTGTCATAAGCTTTCCATCCACCTTGGGAGTACTGCCCTGCTCGACTGTTGCTACAGTCTACTCCTCAAACTGCAGGACTTCTCGTACAATATTGTGTACCAGGTGCTGTAGAAATACAGAACATACAGGGCAGCTAACATGGGGCAGAGGAGATTCACCCTGCCTGACACAGTTCTATCATCAATGGTGTGCAGTCATGGCTGCAAAAGCAGGCGCATTGCAAAGTGTGGCACAAACACCATGAAATGTGCACAACTGAGGAGAAAGCTGATGGTAATGTATATTGTCTGTTACAATCATCAGTGTGTGGGATGGTGCATCAAAGTATACGACTCAGAAGAATGAAACATGCCAAGAGTACAGATATATTTAATAATAAGTAAGAAATATAAAATCACTGAAGATATGGGCCCTTCAGTGTGGAAAACTATGAAAAGTTACACTAACCTGTACTGCAAATTCGACTCAAGTAAAAGTGTAAGAAAAGTACAGATGATAGGCTGTTTCATCAGCCCTCAGGAGTAGCTTTTGACCATCCCCCTTTGCTGAACTTTCACAGATTTTCAGTATCACAGAGAGCAGACCAGCATGCTGTCCAGTACAAGTTCCTATATTTCAGCACCAAACTACATGCACATTACACACTACATTTCCTTTTCAAATTTAAAAATATAATGGCATCTTAAAACCAAGCCATGGAGTCACCAGGGGGGGGAAATACCATATAAGCATCCACCTTCCACCCCTCTCCCGGTGTCGACCATGTGTGATGGTGAAACCACTCTCTGACTCACTTTATAATTTCTGCAACATTTGCTGCCTTTCCTCTAACTTTCTCTCTATTGAACACTACCTCTACTCTTTTAAAACTCACCTTCTCTTCCTCACAGAGATTCAACTGTCTGAGACAACTGATAACAAACATTCCTCTGTTTCCTCCTACTTTCTCTATTTTTTTTTTTTTTGTGTCCAACTCTGGGCATAGGCTTCACAGCCTGCTATCAAGGCCCAGCAGTCCTCCTACATACCATACACCTCTACATGTCACCACTTCGGCGCTAACACCCACCGTCCATATTGAATACATGCTAGGGCTGTCTCATACAGGACTGGTATATTGGTATTAGCGGGGGTATTTTTACGACATGTCGGTGGGTCTTCTGGTAGATCAGTAAAGCCTGATTTAATGAAATTCAAATCCTTAAACTGTTCCCTGCCCCAGCCGGGATTCGAACCTGGGTCTGTAAGGACTGCAGGCCACCTCTCTACCGATTGAGCTCACATCAGCACCAAATGTGGCTGTTGTGTACATGTATGGAACAACATACCTTAATCTCATGTTCCTGAACTTGAATGCTCTGAATTCCCTATGCTTTGGCTTCATCTATCCTGTAATTCTCTGTTTAAATGTATGTGCTGTTTACGTATCCCGAAATTCTAATGATAATGAAAAATTTTTGACTATCTTACCTCTAAGATGGAACACATCCTATCAATTTCTCCTTTATTTGAAATCTCCATTCTAGGTGATTTCAATGATCATCACAATCTTTGGCGCTCTTCTCCTTTCACTGATCCACCTGGTGAACAAGACTACACCTTTTTTATTTTATCTTTCATGACCTAGAGCAGCTTGTACACCACCCTACCTGCATCCCAGACCGCCATGGAGAGAGTTCAAGCACACCTGACCTCTTCCTTACAACTAACCTTTCTGCTTACAGTGTTAATCTTTTCTCTCTGTTGAGATCCTCTGACAACAGCCTTATCAGCTGCAGCTGTCCTACTGCTCCAGTAAGGCCTGTGGACCCTCCCGTAAGGTGGAGGCTTTGGCACTTTCAAGCTGCTGATTGGGAGCCCCTCAGGTAGTACTTCTTTGATTTTCCCTGGAATGATTATTGCTTCCATGGCCAAGAGCCAAGTGACTCTTGCACATTATGGAGGCTATTCTCTCGAGCATGGAAGCATACCTTCTGTTCTCTTATCCTGTGACTTATGCAAAAAAAAAAAAATAATAATTTAATCACACTTGTTCTAAGACTGTCTACAACAAGGAAAGGACCTACAAAAGGTACTGGAGCCAACCCACCCCTGAATCTCATTTATTTTATGCTTCTGCCCTAAAACATGCTAAGCTTGTTCTTCAACCTCAAAAAAAAAAAAAAAAAAAAAAAAAGGAAATGATCTAAGTTTTCAACTCGTTTTCTTCCCACTCCATCTGGTACCTTTACCTCAGCATCCTTTCCTCCTCTTTTCCACTTTGATGGCCCTGTTGCTGTTTCTTTTACTGTTAAAGCAGAACTCTTTGCTCAGACTTTCTCCTCCAAAATCCATCTTAGATGATTCCGGTGCTGTTACTCCGTCGCTTCCTCCCTCCGACTTCCTCATGGCTGACAGTAACCCCTAAAAGAAGGGCACCGGGATATTCTGACACATGCTCAGGTCAGGAATAATCGCCGGGTGCATTATAGTGAGAGATTTGTGGGAGTTGGTGGTGGTGTGTGGGGGGTGGGGGGGTTGTGGGATGATGTGGGAATAGGGGCTGGATGCTTGGGGGAGGTGGGGATGGGAGTGAGGGGGTAATGGGTGAGGATGGGAAGTGGGGGGTGAGGAGGGGGGTAGAGGATGAAAAGGGTGGGGATGGCAGTGGAGATTGGAGGGGTGGGGAGGTTTGGGGTCTGTGGGGGGTTTGGGATGTGGGGGTGTTGGGAGTTTGGGGTGTGGGGGTGTGAGGTGTGGGTGGTTGGGGGATGGGAGGTGTGGGTGGTTGGGGGGTGTGGGAGGGTAGGGGCTAGGGGGTTGGGGTGGTGGGGGGATGGTGAGGGAGTGGTGGTGTGTGGAGTGCCGGGTGAGGGTGGTGGGAGGGTGGGGTTTAGGTGTGGTATAGGGTGATGGTGGGGTTTGGGAATGGTGGGAGTAATGTGGGGGCAGTGGGGATTTGGGGGTTGGGTTGTGGGGGGACAGCAGGGGGTTCGGTGTGGGGGGTTGAGGGCGGGTGGTGTGTGGGTGTGATGTTAGGGGGGTGGGCGGGATGACCACTTATGTGGACACCTATCTTTTTGGCCCCAGTACCCTCGGTCAGCATATGCAGTCATCCATGTTTTAGGGGTTCAAATTCTTCAAATGATGTATTTTCTTCCATCACTGGTCTCATTACTAACAAAACATATGTGCCTGATAGAGGCCCTCCTGTTGTCCTTAACCCGCTGTGTCCTGTTGACGTATATATACGTCCACACATTTTGTCACTGTCGGTCCTCTTAACGTATATAAATGCACATCAATTGCAAGGTCCCTAATTTGCACAATTTTCAATTTACGCGCGTGATTTTTGGTACGTATACACAGGACACTTTCCTCTACAAGATACCAGGCAGGGACAATGCCTTACACCACATAACCTCTCCCCCCCCCCTGCACGCCATTGTCTCGGCAATTCACCTGTTACCAGTGACATGGCCAGTAAAGACATGTCGTGCCACGGTATGAAATGCGGGGGCAGAGTGATTCCCCAATTGATGACAATGTGGAGGACGAAGTTTACGTAGCATTAGAGGAAGAAACAGTCAGAAATGATGATCAGGTAATGTCGCCAAAAAAGGTCAGGTATGTTGATGTGTTTGGTGAGTGAAACAATGCTTATGTTGCCTATATTAATGTGGGAAAACAAATATACTCTCATACTGCATTTAAATTCATACCAAATAAATAAATAAATACCGTTTATGAGTGGTGTGGAATTGTTACCCTCCCATAGAACTCATTTTCTTTGGAGCCAGCCTGATAGAAAACCCAGGGTAAGGGGTACTGCTACCTGTATCGAGTATTTAAAACCTCAGTTGAGCGATTTCTCTATGAATTTTCGATGTTTCTCACCAAAAGCGAAGGTTTGAGCCAAAATTTTTTTTTTCCAAAATTGGTCGGGATGGGGGGGAGTCAGTGGTGGAAAATCGATTGGGATGGGGCGAGTTAAGAACTGTGCTTCTGTTCGTACACCCTTCCCAGGTAAACATTTTAGCCTTTGTCTGACTACCTGTACCTTTGCTTCCTGCTGTAAGTTGGTTCTCATTCAGCCTGTCTCAAAGATACGTGACCATTCCCAGCCCTCTGACTGTTGCAAAATTGTTTTATCATCCCGTATATCAAAAGATTTTTAAATTCTATTCTAAAAAAGAAAAATTAAAGCACCTTTCCTATCACAGTGTTCTTTCTGATCGTCAGTATGCTATACTGGCAATTTTCTCACCTTTCAGACTGCTGGTCATCCCCCTTTCGGGACTTCAGCAAAAACTTTGCCATTACACTTGACATCTCAAAGGTTTAGCATGGCATACATCTTTAATTTCCAAACCCCACTCTTACTGTTTCTATCCTTCTGCTGCATCTGTGCCTTCATCTCTAGCTTCTTTTCCAGTCGTTCTATAGCTGCTATTGTAGATGCCCTCCGTTCTTCTCGTAGACCTATCAGTCTTGATGTTCCTCCAGAGCTTAGTCCTATCACCAGCTGTCCTTCTATTCATCAACGTACTTCTAAGGTGTATGTTTAACTCTATCCACTCAAAAGCCTATGACTCCAACCTTCATCTTTCTATTTCACAGCATTCATCTCAGCAGTTACTTCAAGAAATAAGGGATGAGGCTACGGCACACCCACTGTCTGACTTGGCACATGTTCCTGATTGAAGTGAACATAATCGTGTCTTTAATATGTTAAAAACTCATTATAACATCATTTGACTGCAAGATTATTCTGTAATTTTTAAGAATACGCAACTCAATCTTGCATCACCTTTAACCCTTCGTTAGTCCTGTGGAGTATTCAAACGTGGTTAGTCCGGTGGGGTGTTACAACACCCAAATACAAAAATACATGGAGTGTTACTATCATGTAAAATATATTCATACTACTGCTTCAGCATATCTCTGCAATCACTAATAAAAAGATTGAATGCCTTGTAGGTGGTGTTTATTAATTAACCCGCCCCATCTCGACCACTTTTCCACCACTGACTCCCCCCAATCCCGACCATTTTAGGAAAAAAATTTTTTTGGCTCAAACCTTCGCTTTTGGTGAGAAACATCGAAAATTCATAGAGAAGTCGCTCACCTGACGTTTAAAATACTCGATACAGGTAGGAGTACCTCCTTACCTTACTGGGTTTTCTATCAGGCTGGCACCAAAGAAAACGAGTTCTATGGGAGGATAACTATTTCACACCACTCATAAACGGTATTTATTTATTTACTTGGTACGAATTTATATGTAGTACAAGAGTATATTGGTTTTCAAGCAGTAATATAGGCATTATAAGCATTGTTTCACTCACTAATACCTGACCTTTTTTTGCCACATTACCTGATCATCATTTCTAACTGTTTCTTCCTCTAATGCTCTGTAAAGTTTGTCCTCCACATTGTCATTGACTGGGAAATCACTCTGGCCCTGAATTTCGTACCGTGGCATGACATGGCTCTACTGGCCAGGTCACTGATAACAGGTGAATTGCTGAGACAATGGCATGCAGGGGGGGGGAGGAGGTCATGCTGGGTAAGGCATTGTCCCTGCCTGGCATCTTGTAGAGGAAGGTGTCACGTGTATACGTACCAATAATCACTCACGAAAATTGAACATTGTGCAAGTTAGGGACCTTGCAATTTTTTCGCGTTTATGTACGTCGACGGGATTGGCAGTGACAAAATGTGTGGATGTTAAAGAACGTCGATGGGACGCCACGGGTTAATAATAAAATACAGTAAATTATAATACCAGTAAAAAAATAACAAATGGACTCAAATCTCATTTATCAAGTACACACACACAGGAAAATACATTTTGTGATTTTTAAAATCAGTATAATAATAAACAGTATGCAAAAAAAAGATAAAAAAATCAATCTATATCAAAAATATGATCTAAATGGTTAGTTTGATGGGGTGACTGGACACCCCAAGGGGGAAGGGGGAAAGTCCCCCTCTCTCTCACTACACCAGAGGCAGGACTAAACCAATCCACATGCTCCCTCCCCTCACTGAATCAGGAGAGTACTGGAACAGAGAGAAATATTCGAATTACCTGCTAGGAAATATGAGCTTTAAAACAAAAATTGGGATGCCAAAACACCCCACCTGACTAACGAAGGGTAAAACATGCTTGGGGTTTCATTCTCTTGGGATTTACTTTGGAAAATCATATTACCTCTCTTGTACAATTTGCTTCCAAAAGGTTAAGTGTGCCAAGCTGACTTCATGCCTTCTTTACCCCAGCACAGTTGTTGACTATATACACGGGTTTTATTCCGTCCTGTGAAGAGTACAACTCTAGAGTGTGGGGGAGGGTCTCCACATATGGCTCTTCTCAATAAAGTGGAGTCAAAAGCTCTTCATCCAAATAACTCTCCTCATCCTACTGGCTCCAGTAACCCCTGTCTCTTCGCTGCACTGTTGCATCATTATTTCATTTCTGTCTCTACTTCAGGTCAGGTGTGGGTAAGAGGATGGGTCTGTTATGATGTGGCAGGGGTAAACCAGCTCTGCTGTCGGGCCCTGCTGCAGATGTCACTGATTGCACTGCGCAGATGACCCTTGTGCGGTGTGGTGCAGTGAGGATCTGTCCCTTCTCCCCTTTGGGGCTAAGATGCGAATGACTGTGTTTGAATGGATGAGTAAATGGGGAGTGTGTCGTCCTGTCTCGGCTACCTCCCTTTCACTGGGGAAAGCAGCCTAGGTATATAGATGGATAGATAGAAAAATAGCTCTCTACTTCAATGGTCACTGTTCTTGTGAAATGTCTGCTTGTATTCCACCAATACAGTGGGCACGTAGCTCCTGTCCAGCGGCAAACTTGCATTCCTTTTCTGCCCAACTCTCTGATGCAAGAGTTATTGCCTGTGCTTCATGTTTGCAACAGGTCAACTCTGGAACTGTCTTTCTCTATCCGTATTATTACTGCCTATGATCTACAGTCTTTTAAACACAATGTGTCCAGGCGCCTTGAAAGAACGGACCTTGAATTCGGTTCTATTGATATCTATTTTTTTTTTCTTGGGAGATAAAAATCAAGAGTTCTGACCTTTGTCCCTTGTTCCTTGCATAAAAAATCTAAATGCCAGTCCCAAGCCCAGATAAGTACAGTAGGTAAGCTTTGGAAGTAAAAACCGGCCACATCCAAAACTGAGATCAATGGCGAAGATTGGTGAAACATATGGACCCCACATAGAAATGGGAAAAGACGTACTTCGTAAACTGACCAAAGAAACCGCAACGCACACAAGATCCAACGACTAAAACATTTGTTTAACAAAATTTAAGTATGAAATTTTCATCCAATCATTGCCAATTATTCTCCTGGCTAGTCATTGTCAGCCTCATTAATGAAAAATAAAAATGAAATGTTACCCTCTAGGTCAGAGTACTTTGGATGGTTCGTGTTGTCTACGACTGTCTAAATTTGATCAACCATGGTGGAAGAAATTAGTAGTAGCAGCAGCAGCAGTAGTAGTAGTAGTACTAGTAGTAGTAGTGATGGTTATGGTGGTGGTAGTAGTACTAGTAATAGTAGTAGTAGTGGTAGTAGCAGTAGAAGCAGTAGTAGTAGTGGTAGTAGTAATGGTAGTAATAGTAGTGGCGGTTGTGGTGGTGGTGGTAGTAGTAGTGGAAGAGCAGACGCAGGAAAACAAGAATCAATTACAGAAGGAATATTGGAATTAGGGACAGTAAAAGAGAAGCAGTAGCAGAAAATATAGTAACAGAGATGTAAGTATTATTGGGTAATGGTAGAGCAATAGGAGAATAAAAAGAGTCGAGCATGGAAGAAGTATTGAATACATCTGGTGTGGTATCTGGATGATATCCCTGGATGACATATGAATATTCCGGAAGAGGAGTTGTAGTAATAAGATATGTAGTTGTGGTAAAGGTCGGAGATGTAGAAAGGGAAGAGTATGTTTGTTTCTTTATTGCCACTGCGCAAAACTGTAGGACTTTATTTTTACTTATAAGGGGCTTTTTTTTTCTGGAGCAGGAAACAGATTTTCATCATCAGTAAGAACTGATTGAGGTGTAGCAATAGGAGTCAGCGGTACTGACTAGAAGAAGGGGAACATAAACACACAGAGGAAAAAACACAAACAATAAACAAAGGGACAAAAAGTTTATGGGGAAAACAGTAAAATGTTTACAAAATTTATAAGAAATATAATCAAAACCACAACAATAAATAATGAAAAATATTTACTGAGTTAATGCTTACGGTTGAGACACAAGAAAAATCAGAAAATTTGAAAAAATGAAGGATACAGATAAATTAAGCTTACTATTTGCAGGAAATTGGTGGTGGAGCTGGAATTACTGGGAAGTGTTACTGAGCCATGGTCAGTACCAAGAAAATTATCAGTGCCGGGAACGGGAAATATTCGTAAAAAAAAAATCTTGTCCACAGGTCACTTACTTCCAAGAATAAAAATAAGAAAACTCTACCACTGAACCCTGGAACTCAGCACACTTTGACTGAAGAGTCCACCAGAGAGTAGGTAACAGTTGGGCTGGCCACAGATAATTAAGAGAATGGCTTGGTGTTGGGCAATATCAAGAAAAGTCAGCGGACACCAAGGGGATTGTGACTGCTGTGAAGTGAACCTGGTAGAACAGTCAACAGATAAGGGGAGAGTTCAAACTGGAGTGAGTGGTGAATGGAGGACAGCCAACATGGTGCAACTTATGGGAGGGGTGCATTGAGAGCCCCACCCAATTGAAGACAAGCAGAGGCAGGGAAGAAGACGCCTGACTGAATGTAGAGGGAAGTGTTGCTAGATGTGCAGATCTCGATTGCGAATTAACACGATATTTTGAGAAGTATTAAGTAAACTGCTAAAGTATTTCTCCAAAGAAATGAGGAGACTCACAAGCAGGTGGGTACAGAGGACAGTCTATCTATCTATCTATCTATAGCCCGACGCCCTAATCCCGCAAAGGGTGGCCGCAGACAAAACGCCTCCAAGTCACTCTGTCACCCACCATTTGACTCCCCTCCCCCCAACTCACCCCCCCCTCCCTCATATACCTCTCAACTCCATCTCTCCACCTCATCCTCGGTCTACCCCTCCCTCTCCCTCCCTCCACCTCACCTACATACACCCTCTTAGTCAGTCTTTCATTCTCCATTCTCTCCACATGTCCAAACCACCTCAGTGTATTTCTCCTAATCTTTTCAACCACATCCACATCTACCCCACAACGTTCCTTCACTTCTTCATTTGTCAACCTGTCCCTCCACGTTACTCCACATGCTCCTCTCAAGTAACTCATTTCCACTGCTCTCACTCTTGACTTGTTCCCCTCTTGCAATGTCCTCGCCTCGCTTCCATACGTCAGGGTAGGGATCACAATACCATCATGCAGTGACTTCTTAACTTCCATACGGTCATGCTGTTGAATTATGGGTTACTTTTCCGAAACTGCTGAAGTGGCAGTTTTATAAAGTTGAATGGTGTTAAACGGAGGATTCGTTGGTCTGCAGACTGTTGCCACCATTATATTATGGGTGTCTGTCAGTTTAAAGGCTAGTATTCTCTTTTTTTTTTTTTTTTTTTTTTTTTTTTTGTCGTTTACTAGCTAGATGTTGAGAAAACTAGATTGTGTCTCCCTGTCTCTGTGAGATTTGGCTTGGAACTGTCTGCAACACAAAGGTGGCATCATGGCATAGACATCAATCATGCCATACTGCAGCTTAAGTCGCCTATCCTGTTGCTTTTCAGTCAGCAGCACGCAATCAGCAGAATAAGTGAAAGAGAGAGAGATTGTCCAGGTGCTTGAGGGTGCGAAAGTTGATGTATGCGGAATAACTGAAACGAAATGGAGAGGTGAGAGTGTGACAGAATGGGAGTATGGATGCGGTATATGTGCAGGAATAAGTGAGAATGAGAGGGCAAAAGAAGGAGTATTTATACTTGTGAGTAAAAGATGGAAGAAGAGCATAAGAGAGTATGGATCAGTTGGGTCAAGGATTGTGTGGGTAAGATTGAAAGTTGGAATACAAATGTGGGCAATTGTGTGTGTGTATGTGCCAACGCAAGATCGTGCAAGCAGAGTGAGAGAAGAGTTCTGGACAAATGTGGAAGTGTGCATGGAAAAGTTTGGAAGGAATGAGAGAGTGTTTTTGATCGGTGATATGAATGGTAAAGTAGGGAATGTGAAGGTGGATGGAATAGTTGGTGAGTGGGGTGTGCCTGCTGAGATAGATGAGAATGGCAGTGCATTAGTGGACATTTGTACTGGGAGGGGGTTGATGATAGCCAATACCTCTTCAGGCACAAGATGATCCACAAGTATACATGGCGAGTGATGAGAATGGTGGGTGGTGAACTGAATGAAAGGAAAGCAATGATTGATTTTATGTGTGTGGATGAAAGGATGCAAAAATGTGTAATGGATGCAAGAGCTTATAAAGGTTGGGGGAGTGGACTTTCTGACCACTACTTGGTGGTGGCCAGAAACAAGGTCCAATTAGGATGGAGAAATAGAAGAAGGAAGGGATGGGAAGAAGGAGTATTTGTAAGGAGAGTGGAAAGGTTACAAGAGGATGAGAAAAAGGCAGAGTATAAGAGAGAAGTGGAGGAATGATTGGGCAAATATGAATTGGAGCAGATGGGGGACGTGGAAGGTGTGTGCAGGATATTTACAGAAGTATGTGCAGCATGTGATGTGGTGTGTGGGATGAAGAGAAGACGAAGGGGGGTGCAAGGAACAGCGTGGTGGAATGAAGAGATGAGACAGGCTGTGGCACAAAAGAAGAAAGCATGCAGTGAATGGATGAGAAATAGGGGTGTGGAAGAAGTTGAGAGGCGGAAGAGAGAGTTATATGTAGAAAGAGAGAGGTGAAAAAATTAGTAAGGGAGAGTAACAAGAGAGCGGATGAGAAATTTGGAAGGAACTTGAGTGAAAAGTGGAGAGACTGTATGAAAATGTTCTGGAAAGAGGTGAAAAGAGTAAGACAGGGTGGAAGTGAAGTTAGCAGGGGAGTGAAAGATAAAAATGGTAGATTACTAGTGGGGAAGGGAGAAAAAGTGAGCAGATGGAGAGAACACTTTAAGGAATTGTTGAACATAGAAGATGGAAGTAATGCGAGTATAAGTGGCTGGAAAATGGCTGGGAGAAGGAGGGAGGTGAGAAGACAGGAAGAAATCAGAAGGATAGAAGCTGTGGAAGCAATGAAGAAAGGTAAATTGGGGAAAGACCCAGGAATTGATGAGAGATAGTAGTAGAATGGATGTGGAAAATGTGCAGATTGGCCTGGGAGGAAGGTAGAGTCCCGGAGGATTGGAAGTCAGGTATAACTATCCCCTTGTACAAAGGAAAAGGGGAAAAAGAAGTGTGTGGTAATCATAGGGGCATCTGTCTTCTTAGTATAATAGGAAAAGTGTATGGTAGGATACTTATTGACAGAATTAGAGAAAGAACAGAGGAATTAGTTGGAGAAGAACAGGGAGGCTTTAGGAAGGGAAGAGGTTGTGTAGATCAGATATTAACTCTTAGATCTTTAGTGGAAAAGTTTCTAGATAAGGGAAAGAAGTTGTATGTGGCTTTCATGGATTTGGAGAAAGCATATGACAGGGTGGATAGACAAGGATAGTGGAAAGTATTAAGAATATATGGAGTAGATGGGAAGTTGTTGAATGCTGTGAAGAGTATGTATGATGGTGCTAAGGCTGCAGTGCGTGTGGGTGGTGAACTGAGTGAATTTTTCTCTTTGAAGGTTGGGTTGAAACAGGGATGTGTCATGTCTCCATGGTTGTTCAATCTGTACATGGATGGGGTAATAAAAGAGGTCGAAGGTAGGGTAGTGGATGTTGGAGTGGCCCTGGTGAGAGAGGGTAGTGTTTGGAAACTCCCTGTACTGTTGTTTGCAGATGATACTGTGTTGTTGAGTGAAGACGAAGGAGAGCTGCAAGGCTTGGTGGATGAATCTGGGAGAGTGTGTAAGAAACGGAATCTAAAGGTGAATGTAGGAAAGAGTAAAGTGATGGTCTTTGAGAGGGGTGAAGTCAGTGAATGTACAGCGAGGTTGGATGGTGATTGATTGATTGATTGATTGCAAATAATTGAAATCTGGTGGCGCAACTGCCAGGGTCATATGCCGCCGGACGACAAAGTAAAACGCACAGCAAAATAAAAAGTGCATATTCAAATTAAAGTTAATATCTGGTAGTAGGAACAAAACACTGAAAAATAATAAAAGAATAGTTTATAAAATATCAAGTACTTATAAAAGTGGAAGGAGGCGCGCATCCTGAAGAAAACTAAAAACATCATTAAAATCGCTAGAGGCTTTGCCAAGCATCGAGGACAAACAGTAGGCACCATCTGCCCCCTTATGCCTATGGAGGAATCTCTGACGTAGGTCCCCCAGACTCGGACACTCGACCAGCAAGTGACGGACAGTAAGGGGAACAAGACAGTCATCACAGTATGGTTGAGATTCACCATTCATCAGGAACCCATGTGTAAGCCGCGAATGCCCAATGCGAAGCTTAGCAAGAGCCACCTCCAATCGCCGAGACATAGAGGGAAGAGCCTTTGGCACAACCACTCTCTGAAAGATTTCTTTTAGTTTATTGTGAGAAACAACATCCCAGTGTCTCTGCCAACACGTATGAATTGCGTACCGCAAGTAAGGTGTTACATCTGAAGCAGGAAGTGGGTAATCGGTTGGGGGCTGTTGAGAAGATGCAGCTTTGGCTAAAGTATCT
Organism: Coenobita brevimanus; assembly: GCF_032717465.1. Taxonomy (NCBI): domain Eukaryota; kingdom Metazoa; phylum Arthropoda; class Malacostraca; order Decapoda; family Coenobitidae; genus Coenobita; species Coenobita brevimanus. The sequence goes on along the minus strand of NC_137050.1, from coordinate 41,868,267 downwards.
GCCCTCTCATTGCCCACCACACCAACATGTGCGGGTACCCAACAGAAGTCTACATGGCGGCCACGACGGCCAAGAAGAAAAAGCCACTCTAAAATTGATAAAACCAATGGATGGGATGCATTAATAGACTCCAGTGCAGACAAAGCACTATGCGAGTCACTAAAAATCACAAAAACGGATTGGGGGAGAGTAAAAATAATTCTAACAGCATATAAAATTGCAGTCAGTTCCGCTGTATACACTGAAGTAATGCCAGGAAGGCTACCACCCCTACTAAAGGAAGGGAAGACAACACTAAATCCTACTCCAGTATCAGTCTTAGACCCGTCAGTATAGACGGGGACAGAACCCTCATGAATGGAGGCATGTTCTAAAAAGAGGGAGAGGGACACATGAGAGGGAAGTGAGCCCTTTTTTTCAACAACGGACCTACAGTATGTCACACGAGGGAGCAGCCAAAAACCCACCCTTGAGATCCGATGAGGACAAATTGCCAGTCTCGGGACAGAGAGGGCTAACATAACAGACCGGACCCTGTAACCAAATGGCTTTGGGAAATTAGGACGGGTGTCAAAAGCAGAAGATCGGGAATCCTGGGAGACGATGGCACAAGAAACTGAGTCTGGAATGTGGTGAAGACGATACCAACACCTCATCATTAGCAACTGGTGATGCAAGTCCAAGGGGAGTATACCAGCATCCACCAATAAGCTTGGAATTGGGGATGATCTGAATGCCCCGGTTGCCAGATGCACACCAGCATGATGTACAGAATTTAACAACCGGAGACGTGCATCTGTAGCAGAGGAGTAGACCTCACACCCATATTCAAGTTTGGGAAGAATAAGAGACCTATGCAAGAGGAGGAGGGTCTGACGGTCAGCACCCCAAGAGGTATGAGCTAAGGCCCTCAAAAGACTCAAAGCTTTAAGACAAGCCACCTTAACAGAACGAATATGAGGAACCCAGGTTAGTCGTCTATCAAACAAAAGACCCAGAAACCGCGTCTCTTCCACACAAGATATTCTCCTACCATAGAAATACAAGTCAGGGTCAGGGTGAACCCCTCGAAGACAACAAAAATGCATAGCCACTGTCTTTGTTGAAGAAAAATGGAAACCATGAGTTTCTGCCCAGTCAGAAATTCGATTGAGAGCCAGCTGCACCTTCCTCTCTATCAGAGACATTCTAGACGAGGTAAAGGAAATCGAGAGGTCATCGACATATGGTGATCCTCGTACACCATCAGGAAGTACACTAATGACACTGTTAATGGCTACAGCAAACAGAGTAACACTAAGGATACTCCCCTGTGGTACTCCATCTTCTAGAGCTCAGGCAGTAGAAAGCACTCCTCCCACTCGCACCCTTAAAATTCGGTTAGATAAAAACTGTTGAATAAAAATAGGCAAGCGTCCATGAAGACCAAACTCATGAAGAGAGAGTAAAATACCATGACGCCAGGCAGTGTCATATGCCTTCGCCAGATCAAAGAAGACCGTGACCTGGTGTTGGTTAGTGGAGAAAGCCTCAGTGACAGAAGATTCCAAGGACAGTAGTGCATCAGAGGTAGATCGCATTTTTCGAAAACCATACTGAGCAGAGGATAAGAAGTCACCTCTTCTAACACTGACCATCTTTTCCAAAACTTTACATATACAAGACGTCAAAGAAATAGGCCGATAATTCGTCTCCTGTAAGTGGTCCTTACCTAGTTTGGGGATGGAGATAACTACAGCAACACCCCAACAAGCCGGAAACTCCCCAGAACACCAGATCTTATTAAACAGTGAAAGCAAAAACAACAGGGACTCATCAGACAGGTGGCATAAAAAGGCATAAGGAATATCATCATAACCAGGAGAGGAATCATGGCACTGTGACAAAGCCGCCTGGAGTTCAGAAATTGAAAATGGAACATTGTAAGGCTCTCCTCCAGAAGATGCAAAACTGAGACCACGAGACTCTAGGCACCGACAGTGGCAAGCCGAAGGCGTATCTGCATCCTTCTTTGACACACTGGCAAAATGATCAGCAAGCAACTCTGCAACAGCAAATGGATCAGCCACAGTTCCACCTGCTGCAGATAAAACAGGAGGGGAGTGAACAGTAAATTGTCCTGAAATTTTCCTTACCCGGTTCCACACCCGGGTGATTGAAGTCCTCAAATTCATGGAGGAAACATAATCCTTCCACGATGAACGCCTGGCCTCCTTTAAAACCCGCCTCATATGAGCTCGTGCCTTCTGATATGCCACCAAATACTGAGGATTCCTATGGTGACGACGAAGTCGAGAGAAGGCGACTCGTTTGGCTCTCACTGCGGAACTGTACTCAGAGTTCCACCAAGGAACTGGACGTTTAGGAAATTGACCCTTCATTTTTGGAATAGATAACAGGGCTGCTGAGTGCAACACGGTATTGAAATATGACACAGCCTCAGTAAGACAGCCAAACTCGTTGACAGAAAGGGAAATGGAACTTAATTCCCTGAAACTTGGCCAGTCAGCCTTATCCAGAAGCCAGCGAGGAAGACCTGGCTGAGGTCCACCAGCACTAGTAGTTAAAAGTAATGGAAAATGATCGCTGCCATACACATCTGGCAACACATCCCAGGTAAAATCTAAAACAGCATCAGCTGAGCATAAAGAAAAATCAATGGCAGTAAAAGTTCCAGTCTGACTATGGAAATATGTCATTTTATTAGTATTGAAAATGCCTAACTCCTCATTTTTCACTAAAGAGGCCAGCATTACACCCCAAGGGTTGGCCTCACTATTTCCCCATGGAGGATGGTGACCATTCATATCTCCTGGTAACAGAAAGGGAGAAGGAAGGTCATGAATAAGGCGTTCCAGATCCGCCCTTTCAACAGTAGCACTAGGAGGAAGATAAAGACTGCAAACTGTATACTGTTGACGTAAAAACATCTGGACAACTACAGCCTGCAGGGGAGTGGAGATGTCCAGATGACTGTATGGAATATCCTTGCGAAGGAAGATAGCAGCACCTCCATGATGATCTTGGCCTGGCACAGGATCAGAATAAAAGGCATGGTAGCCAGAAGGACTGGAAGGAACAGTATCACCCACCATGGTCTCCTAGACGCACATGCACAGAGGAGTAAATTGAGAAACAAGATGACACAGTTCCTCATAGTTTGCACGTAAACCCTGACAATTCCACTGGATGATAGAACCCATAATGGAGGAATGATGATTAAGTGTGGGACTGTACACCTGACGAGCGAGCGGGTTTGGATTGATGCTTATGAAGACCCTTCACAGGAGCTTGCCTAGCACCAGAAACTCGCACCCTCTGTCTAACATCTGAAGACAGACGTGAGGATGGGGAAGTAAGTTTTACAACACTCCTTCTTGGAGTGGGCATACCAGTTTGTTTGGTAAGTAGCTTGGGGGCTGTCTTTGGAGGTGTAGTACGGCCAGTGCCCCCACCAGAAGCCCCAGAAGTGGAAGTAGAGCCCACAGGTCTAGAGTCATTTGAGGAGGCCATCCTATGCTTCAGATCTGAAGCACTAACAAGTGGTCCAACATCCCCAGGTGGGGACTGGACCAGAGCTGAACCATCAGCTTCAGCAGTCTCCTGGCTAGATCCCTCAGCCTGCTGGACAGAGGGAACAAGAGAGGTGTCAACAGAAGGGTGAACAACAGAGACTTTAGGTGGCCGGTCTTCATGTCAGAAGACTCTGATGGACAACGGTGATGTTTACCAGGTACAGATGGAGCCTCGGGCATACTGGCTTCAACGGGAGAAGAGGTCTGGTCAATGTTGTCGTCTGCCACCACCACAGAAGTGTGCAAGGCGTCAGCCGCCGAAGTGGGGGCAGAAACAGTCGGAGTAGCGGTCAGGCAAGCATCATTCTCACCAACAGTAGTAACCATGGGGACAGCATTCTGTATATCATGAGTTGAAGGAGTGGGTACTGGAATACGTCGAGGCTGCCTCTGAGATACAGGGCGGCGCACAGACACTCCAGTAAGGACAGCGGCATAAGTAATTCCGGGCTGGAAAAAGCGAGTCTGGGCTATCTTCTTAGCTTCAGGAAACGAAACCCTCTCAGTTGTTCGAATAGACAAAATCTCCTTTTCTAGACAGTAGCGTGGGCAGTTTTTAGAATTTACAGCATGCGGACCCCCACAGTGATAGCATTTAAGGGGGCCTGGAGAGTCATTGGTATGACTTTGTCTGCCACAAGAGACACATATAGCAGGAAGGACAGCCTGTGCATGACGGCAAAAGCGGCTAACATGGCCATAACCTTGACAGTGGAAACAACGCTTTGGGGTTGGCACATACGGCTTCACTGGAAGAGATAGCCAAGCAAGTTTCACCGATGCAGGCAAAGTTAATCTATTAAAGGTCAGGAACAAGGTCGGAGTAGGGGTCAGGACACAATCTATTTTCTTCTGTAGATGCTCAACTTTGACAACACCTGATGACTGCAGTTCCTCCAACAACCATCCCTCTGAATATCGGAGTAGGTCACGAGAAAATATGACGCCCTTACAACTGTTGAAAGAAGCATGTGGTACACAGCAAATACCAGAACCCAAGACAGACTTCAGAGCCATGAGACTATAGCTCTCTTCTGAGGAGGACATCTCAACCAGAATGCTTCCGTCTCCCTGTGTTGAGATTTTCGGTTCCCTCCCACATGTAGAAACTATGGCCTGGTGCAGGTAAAAAATATCAATGTCCAGCACTGACTTCCCCTCAGAGGATTTCATTACCAGATATTTGGTGTATATTACAGGCTCAGACTCATCTAGACCTTGCCTCATAGCCCCAACAACCTGGTGTGACCGCCTCCCAGTCCCATCTGATCGCCGGGGTAGAGGAGGATAAACGCCACGGGTCTGGAAAGGCTCCAGAGTGGCAATATGTGAGGTGGAGTCCGAAGAATGGCCAGGGACAGATGCCGTGTCGTCAACAAGAGGTTTGTTTTTTGAAATCTCCATATACAAACAAAATACCTTCATTCCCCCACCCCCCCACCCACCAAGGAGCCCAACAGGGGGAGGCCATATGTCAGGGACAGAACCACTGACGACCCCAGGGGTAGCAGAGGAGTATACGCAGGTAACCACTGAGGGACCCGGACAAGGGTGACTCCAGGACAATAGGAGCCACCAGGCCCCCCAGTGCCCACATGACCCTAGCCAATGCATGACCAGCCACTTGACCTGGTCGGGCCCAACCAGGCCACCCGTCTAGCCAGAATAAGGGACCAAAGAGGTGTATTGCTAGTTGCAGGACGCACCGTGCAGCATCGCTCAACATCCAGGACTCCCGTCTCCCAGCATTACGGGATGCCACGCACGGCAAACACGTGGGGAGGCAACAGTCCCGCCCTAGATGGCAAGTGGGCAGGGATTAACATCACCAGCAGGCCTCCTCCACCAGTGATGTAGGGGGTGCTTGGTCCACGACACTGACAAATGCCGAACCCTACAAAGGTAGGCATGCCTCCAAAGTAGGTGGCACTGCCAGCCACGCTTCAAGCCCCGCCACCACGTCAAGGTGACCCCCCTCAGCGGGGGGTTGGATGGTGAGGAATTGGAAAATGTGAGTACGTTTAAGTACTTGGGTAGTGTGATGAGTAAGTATGGAGGTTTGGAGGGTGAAGTGCTTGAAAGGGTACAGCAGGGAAGAAAGGTTGCTGGTTCCTTGAAAGCAGTGATAAGAAACAGGGAAGTAGCATGGAAGTGAAAAAGTTACTACATGACAGTATTGTGATACCAACTCTAACATATGGAAGCGAAGCTTGGACGTTGTTGGAAGGACACAAGTCAAGAGTGAGAGCAGTGGAAATGAGTTATTTAAGAGAAGCCTGTGGAGTCACATGGAGAGACGGGCTGACAAATGAGAATATAAAGGAGCGTTGTGGTGTGGATGTGGATGTGATAGGAAGCATTAAGAGGAATACACTTAGGTGGTTTGGCCATGTGGAGAGGATGGAGGGTGAAAGACTGACGAAGAGAGTTTACGTGAGTGAGGTGGAGGGGGGAAGAGGGAGGGGGAGGCCGAGGATGAGATGGAGGGATGGGGTGGAGAGGTATTTGAGAGAGGGGGGGGTGAGTTGGGAGCGGGGCAGTGAAATGGTGGGGGACAGGACGACGTGGAGGCGATTTGTTTGTGGCCACCCCGAACGGCATTGAGGCGTCTGGCAATAGATAGATAGATAGATTTAATAGTGCACCTATTATTTAGAGATGGCTTCATGTATAAAGTGTACACACTAATATGATAGTAGTACCACAGGAGAATACCTTCCAAGTGCATGTAAAGTATACAGTGATAGAGAAATAAGTGAAAATACGACGAAATACGTAGTCTGGACTAAGTGTACCATAAGAAACGTAACAATAAGCCAATAATGAGGCAGTGCCACGGCATAGTAGCGGTCCTGTAGTGTGCAGAGTACTGAAAACAAGTGAGATATAGTCTATCTCTATCTATTGCCAGACGCCTCAATCCCGTTTGGGGTGGCCACAAACAAATCGCCTCCAAGTCGCCCTGTCCCCCGCCATTTCACTCCCCTGCTCCCAACTCACACCCCCCTCTCTCATATACCTCTCCACCCCATCCCTCCATCTCATCCTCGGCCTCCCCCTCCCTCTTTCCCCCTCCACCTCACTCACATACACTCTCTTCGTCAGTCTTTCACCCTCCATCCTCTCTACATGGCCAAACCACCTCAGTATGTTCCTCATAACGCTTCCTATCACATCCACATCAACACCACAACGCTTCTTTATATCCTCATTCGTCAGCCTGTCTCTCCATGTGACTCCACAGGCTCCTCTTAAATAACTCATTTCCACGGCTCTCACTCTTGACTTGTGTCCTTCCAACAACGTCCAAGCTTCACTTCCGTACGTTAGAGTTGGTATCACAATACTGTCATGTAGTAACTTTTTCACTTCCATGCTCACTTCCCTGTTTCTTATCACTGCTTTCAAAGAACCAGCAACCTTTCTTCCCTGCTGTACCCTTTCAAGCACTTCACCCTCCAAACCTCCATCCTTACTCATCACACTACCCAAGTACTTAAACGTACTCACATTTTCCAATTCCTCACCATCCAACCTCGCTGTACATTCACTGACTTCACCTCTCTCAAAGACCATCACTTTACTCTTCCCTACATTCACTTTTAGATTCCGTTTCTTACACACTCTCTCAAACTCATCCACCAAGCCTTGCAGCTCCCCTTCGTCTTCACTCAACAACACAGTATCATCTGCAAACAACAGTACAGGGAGTTTCCAAGATATAGTGATTATATTAAAGTGGAAATAAGTCAAGTCACCTTAGGAATATGTGTTCTTGTGGTGCGGCAGACATTATCCTGGCGGTTCCCGTCGAATAAGTTGAAAATGTACTCTGATGGCAAAATAGACTTTGTCTACAGCTCGCCAGTATTGATCAGGATACTCAAGATTACACACTTCCAGTATATTCCAAAGATTAGTAGAATAATTAAAGTTCTTCTGACTCAAGTTTTAGCTTGATTGGTTAAATATAACTTGGTCAGAGCAGTTGGTGAAAACATCCCACTTTGACCGGAAATTGAGCACCAGACTCCCCCCCCTTCCCCCTCCAAAAGCCCAAAGTATAGTTTTCCATAAACTTTCTGACAATGTGCATAAGTCTGCTGTCGCTTTATTAAATTCCTAAAGATGCGGGCTAAATGGGGCCTCTTGCAACTGTATGGTGGCGAGTTTTGAGAAATTATTATTTTTAAAACTTTTTGATAAGTTTTTCAACGATGTCCGTATATACACTTGAACTCTGACATTTCTGATATAAATAAAAAATTTTAAAGTCTCAACACCAAAGTGTGAAGATCCAAAATTTCTCCCCATTATTTTTAATTTTTCTATACGCTTTTCTACTTGATGTCAGCCTTTTTTTTTTTTTTTTTTTCACAGATTTACTTGCGCTTGGCACAATTTCTTCTTGGACCAGTAGCCACAGACACTTTTTTTTTTTATTCAGGCCTATTAAAAGGAATTATGGGGTCAAATATCAGGTCATATGGCCTTTACACGTACATTTTGTGATCCTATGGTTTTGTATGTTCATGAGTTATCATGGCGCTTTGCAGAGAAGTGTTGTTTGTGCGCTGTACTCGTGTGGAAACCATCTTGCATTCCTTTGGGAATGTAGTCTTTTCTTTATATCTATCTAATACTCTGTCTGTCTGTCTGCCTTTCTGTCTGTCTGTACCAGGGCCTGAATAAACAGCATTATCATCATAATATATTTAGCTGACGTTTCGATAACGTACCAACTTCAGAGCCTATAACATAAGAGGTCGACATTATAGAACAAAATGAATTAAGACTACTGTTAAATTTAAAATTGAAATAATTAATCATACAGCCCTTATAAACCCTTGTTAAAAATTTGCTACTTCAAAATAGAGCTGTGTTGCAACCCTAATAGTGATTGCAAAATTTGAATAGAGAAACAGGTAAATAAAATAACTAACAGTTATCAGAAGACGGTAGCTAAATTGGAAGGGAAGTGGTCTGCAGTCCTAATGAACCTAGGTTCGAATCCTTCCTGTGGCAGGGAATAGTTTAAGGATTTGAATTTCAGTAAAGTTGACTTTATTCATCTACCGGAAGACCAGTCAACATGTTGTAAAAATACACCCATACACCAGTCCTGTATGAGACAGCCCTAGCATGAATACAGTTTAGATGGTGGGTGTTAGCACCGAAGTGATGACATGTGGAGGTGTATGGTCTGTAGGAGGCCTACTGGTTCTTGAGAACGATCTGTGAAGACAATGGCCACAGTCGGACACATCAAAAATAAAAAATGCCGAATAAATAAAAAGTGGATAATTACAGGTAACACTGTGGTTGCACCAGGGTAAAATGGGTCATGGATTTTAAAATGAACAGAAATTATCACACGTAAGTGTGAAAAATGTATAAATTTAACTGCTGTGAACTGCTTTAAACCGGAATCAGCAAGAAAAAAAAAAAGAAAAAAAAAGAAAGAAAAAAAAAATGATATATAAGATAAACATGAGTCGCTGCAACTTGCACGTAAAATCAGGGCGGATAATAAACAATGCAGTCATAATTATAAGGCCATAAAGTATTACCAATGAAGTGCCTAAGATAGTCGGAATAAAACAGTATAGGTCAACAAAAGTAATGCACCAAATTTATTGGAATAAAATATAAAATGGTGCATAGGATTATATTATACAAATAATTTAAAGCTAGACTAGTCGAAACAGAGAAAAATCCCGTATAATATATCAATAAACTAGGTTATGAAGAGGGACAGCAGTTCCAGGTCCGTTGCCTGGTGGGTGGGGTGGGGGGTGGGGTTCGAGAGAGTTGAACGACCTCCCCACCTGCCTAAAGGTTCACTTTCTCACAGTCTGATTTTTTAATACCAGTACAAAAAGGGTCACTCTCTTTTGTTCAGAAGTTTTGTGCTACTTCTCAACGTCGCTTATCTGCCAGAGGGGATGGCGCCCTCCTGTAACCTAGCAGGGCTAAATGATCAATTGTGGTCTAGATCGGGAGATTATTATTCTTCAACACTGCTTATGCATCCACCCAGACACCTACAGTAAGCATGCAGCAGAGTAATCTGTGGCATCAGTTGCACAGGGCGGTACTCACAAGGTGGATGGAAAGCTGATGACAGATGGTGCTGGAGCTCCTGCTTCATCATACCTCAGGACTAGCTTCCATCCCTCCTTTACTGAAGTTTTTAAGTGTTTCAGCAAAACAGAGAGTAGGCCATGCTCTCCAAAACAAATTCCTCTATCAGCGCCAAACTACATGCAAATCACACATCATATTTCTTATTCAAAATTTTACTACAAATGGCATCAATTCACCAAGCATCGGAGTCCCCGAGGTGGTGTGGGAGGGGTGACCATCAATGCTCCCACCATCTACCCCTCTTTTGGTGACATCCAAGCGAGATGCCTGGAACCACTGTCTGACTCACTTCTTCATTTCTGCAACATTTGAGGCCAATCCTCTAACTTTCTCTCTGTTGAGCACCACATCTCCTCTCAATCTCACTGTCTTCCTCACTGAGACTCAGCTTTCTGAGATGACTGGTAGCAAACCATTCTCTGTATTCTCCTACTTTCACTATACTCATTTCAAAGCCTAGGGTGGCTGTTGAGTATATGTACAGTCGCCCATTGAAGTGATGACTAGTTTTCTTTATGTTTCGGACTAAACCCTTTGGATCTGGCAACCTTTCTTTAGTGTGTTCCACAACTTGCCTGTCCTCTGAACTTAATTTACGATGTTGAAGAAATAAAAGAAAGTATCTTAAGAAAATATAACTCAGGGTTCGTCTTTAGTATAACTGATTATTTACTATAATTAAATGGTATGTGATAACTGGCACATTTCCAGTCATGCCTCATGGGCCTGCCGCCCAGCGGTCCAAGGAATTACTTTAGTCATGATCACACAATGAGAGGAAGTCAATTTCTCCACCCTTCAGTGTCATGCTTCCCCCCCCCCCTTTTTTTTTACCATCAACTTGTCTTTAGTTCTCTTCATTGTCATTCCTGCTTTTGACCACCACCCTTTCCATCTTCTTTCATGAGACTGCTCTATTGACTCTCTTCATCATCATCATCATCATCATCCGGACCTCCTTTCCCACCGTAGGGCAGGTTGAGGAGTAGCAACGTCCAGACAGCCCAAGTTTGCCCAGTCCAATGGGCCACGCTTCCATTCACTCATCATCCAAGCCCCCGGAATCATGGCTTTCTCTGTTATGCCAAAAACATTCAATGCATTCTGTGGCTTCGCATAAACTTATCCGAAAGAGTAAATCTGGATGCTGTCACGTTAAAAAGAGGTGCCAAATCCATAACATTCACTTCTTCTCGCAACATTCATCTAGCCAGCTCGATCTCTTGTCAGTCCCTTAGCCTCACCGATTTCTATACCTCTCTTCCTCACACACTCATCCACCATACCCCTTCACCTTCTCCTTGGCCCACCTCACCTCCTCCCTCCTTCATATTACTCAGATATACCTTTTTCACCACACTGTTGTTATCCATTCTCTCCACATAACTATACTATCTCAGTACACTCTCTTCGATTCTGGTGTCCACAGACATCCTCACTCGATATCTTTCACGAATCACATTATATCGTATCCTATCCACTCTCTGTACTCCACATACATTCCTCAGCAGTCCTGTCATCACTGCTCTCACTCTTGACTATTCATTTTCATGCCACACCATAGTCTCTCATCCATATGATAAAGTTGACATTAACGCTTCTTCATGTAAGCCTCGTGCAACTGCAACACTCAAGGCCTTCTTAGCACCAGCTACTTTCCTTCCTTGTGTCACTCTACTCTCCACTTCTTTTGCATGTTGAAATTTCATCACCAGCAAATTTGGCTACCGTTTTACTTTAACTTGGTCTATAATTGCCAATATCCGCCTTGCATACCCAGTTGTAAAAATATATGAATACTAAATTATGTTGTTTGTCTGATAAAAGTGCCATGGGAATACCATGGAGCCATAGTATTGTCTTTTGCCTCCACTGGAGTACGTGAAATAAGCTGCAAAATCTGGGCCAGAGAAGTAAAAGAGCTTAGTTGTCCTCCAGTTCTACAACGTTTTCAATAAATTCAGTGGATAGTCTTCGTTGTTGCCTTTTACTACACTGTTTGCTCACAGCGCTCACGGTTTTGCACTTATGGTTTTGTTTTCCCGCCTGAATTCCATCCTGCATAAAGATTTAAATGTGGATGAGAATATACATATAGATGTTTATTTTGTGATATCATGGCACTTGTGATTTGGATATTACTTTTAACTACTGATTTCGTTTTATGCAATGTTTCCCCCTTAGTATCATTGATTTAGGATGTAAAACAAGCATTACAAGAATTTTTCTGCATTTTAACCCAGAAACCGTTGTGATACGCTGTGCGTTTCATATTCTTTTGTATGGTTAGAGCCTCAACTTTAGTATATTATGGTTTCCTTTCAAGTAATGCAAGATATACACATTACACTTGTATATTAAAATTTGGTGTTGTTTGCTTGAATACTGTTCTTCCCGGTGTGCAGTAAAGGAAATATAACTTTATCGTGGCAATTGCCAGATGCCTTTTTCTGAGAAAGGTACTGGGAATCGGGTCATAATTTCCTTGGGCAACATATCTTGCTCTCATGTTCCTGAACTTGAATATCCAGAGTTCTCTTCTCTCTGGCTTTGGCTATCTAGTAATTTTCTGACTAAATATATCTGTCTGTTCACTTATTCCCCTGTCCTACTGACTATAAAAAATTCTTCAACTGTTATACTTATAAGATGGAACACATCCTATCAATTTCTCCTTTCGCTGAAGTCTCCATTCTAGGTGATTTCAACGCTCACCATCACCTTTGGCTCTGCTCCCCTTTCACTGATCCACCTGGTGAACAAGTCTACATCTTTTCTACCCTTAATGACATGGAGGAACTAGCACTGCACACTACCAACATCCCTAACTGCCCTGGATAGAGTTCAAACATACTTCACGTTTTCCCTAAAATTAATCCTTCTGCTCATGCTGTTAATCTTTCCTCTGTGCTGGGCTCCTCCGATAACAACCCTATCACTTTGACCAGTCCAATCGCTCCAGTAGCCTGTGGACCCACCCAAGAAGCAACGGTTGTGGCACGTAGGAGGTGGTCATTGGCAGGCCCTTAGGGAGTACTTCTTCGATTTTCCCTGGAATGATCATTGTTTCCATGGCCCAGAGCCATTCGAGTGCCTTGTGCATTAGGGAAGTTATTCTCTCTGGCATGGAAGCATATATTCCTTTCTCATATCCTTTGACTAATGCAGAAATACCTTGATTTAATCAGGCTCGTTTTAATGCTATCCACAAGAAGAAGGCCAACAAAAGGTACCAGAGCAAAACCACCCCTGGATTTCATATCTTTTATGTTTCTGCACGGAATATTGCCAAGCCTGTTCTTTGCTGTGCTAAAGATAATTTTAACTCCTACTCAAATTCTTCCCTCTCCTTCTGGCACCTTGCCAAAAACCTTCCTAACAACTTAACCGCATCATTCTACCCTGCTCTTTTCTGCGCTGAGGGCACTATAGCTATTTCTTCTAATGATAAAGCAGAACTCTTTGCTCAGACTTTCTCCTCCCATTCCACCTTAGACGATTCTGGTGTTGTTCTTCTATCACTTCCCTCCTCTGACTTCGTCATGGTTGACATTAAAATGTCATCATTTGATGTATTTTCTGCAATTACTGGCCCCAGCACTAACACGGTGTCCCTCCTGTTGTCCTGCAGAACTGTACATCTGTGCTTACACCCGGCTTAGGTAAACTCTTTTGCCTTTGTCTGTCAACTTGCACCTTTCCTTCTTGCTGGAAGTTTGCTGTCATTCAGCCTGACCCAAAGAAGGGTGACCATTCCGATCCCTCTAATTATCGCCCAATTGCTCAAAAGTTTTGGAGTGTATTCTTGACAAAAAAAATTTTAAAACATCTTTCCTATCACATCCTTCTTTCTAATCATCCATATGGGTTCTGCCAGAGGCGTACATTGCCAGGGATATACACCTGGACAACCAGTGACACTCAGTGCAACACCATGGACCTCTTCTGTGTCCTGTCAATTGATGAGGGAAACGCAATCGTAATGTTTTTTTTGTTGGCGACAGCATCACAACATGCAACGACCGCATCACGACGCATCTGATTGAGCTAAGACTGCTTCACGACCGACGTACGACACTCCTGACTGCGACGCAACTGTGACACAATTTTGACAAGTAGTGAGGCTCGTTGAGTCGTCCCAGCAGCTCACGAGCGCCCTAAAGAGTCCGGGCTTTGTCAGCGAATCAAGGGACGATTGATGAAAAAATGCATCACAACCTTGAGTCGCGCCACGGTCGGCCCTTGAGTCACGTATGTGTGACAGGGGCTTTATTCCAATGGATAAGTGAGGTCCACATTCCTCACTGTCGCAGTTATGTTGGCAAATGACATGGTCACATCATGGCATCTTGGTCACTGGGTTGGTTGCAAAGCAAGAAGTGGTCTGTTTTCCTTGCCTTGTAGTACATGATGAAAGCAATGTGTTTTTCAGTGTCTGTAGGGTGTACTTTTATGTATACAGTCCTTGATGATCTTGATGATTTTCTCATCCATCTTGTAGTCTGTAGACATGTGGTTTCTGTAGTATATCTTGATGTGTTTGCCAGTTGTGGGTGCAGTGGTGTCTTAGTGAGAACACCATTTGCCCATGTGTCTGTTAATTACATCGGATTCGTCGGTGTTAGTCTGGCCGTTGTTAATGAGGACTTGAGTCACGCATTCTAACTTCTGGTGGACATCTTTCCAAGTGGAGCAGAGGGAGAGGGCTCTCCTGTTGTAGGCACTGATGGTGGAACGCAGGTAACGTCTGGGGCACTCACGATCTCCATTCAGGCAGAGTCCATTGTTCGTGGGCGTGTTGAAATACTGTAGTCTTGAATCCTTCATTGTGTGTGGTGATGAGTTTGTCCAGGAAGGAGAGGCGTCCTATGCTGGCTTCTTCACAGATGAAGTGTAGTGCAGAGGCAGTGCTGAAGCACTGTTTGAGTTTTTTTTTTTTATGCGAGGAAGAAGGAACCAAAGGCCATGAGCCCGCAGTAACAGTTCCCTCCAAGAGAAAAACAAAATACAATAGAGAGCCAAATTCAAGATCCATTCACTTTGAGATGCCTGGACACACTACGTTTGAAAGACTGGAGATCATAGGCAGCAGGAAATACAGACAGAGGGAGACAGTTCCAGAGCTGACCTGTTGCATAAATGAAAGACTGGGAGTAACGGTTAACTCTTGCATTAGAGAGTTGGACAGAAAAGGGATGAGAGTTTGCTGCCAGACGGGTGGTACGCGCCCGTCGTAGAGGTGGAGGAATGCAAGCAGACAGTTCAGAGGAGCAGTGACCATTAAAGTAGCGATAGAAAAGAGATAAAGATGCAACAGTGCGGCGAAGAGACAGAGGTTGAAGTGAGTCAGTAAGAGGAGGAGAGTTAATGAGACGAAAGCCTTTGACTCCACCCTATTGAGAAGAGCTGTATGTGGGGAGCCTCCCCACACATGAGAGTTGTACTCCAAACAGGGGCGGATAAAACCCCTGTATAGGGTCAACAATTGTGCAGGGGAAAAGAAGGAACGGAGTCGGCTTAGCACACCCAATCTCTTGGAAGCAGATTTTACAAGAGATGTAATATGATCTTTCCAAGATAAGTCCCGAGTAAATGAAACCCCAAGCATGTTCAAGGATGATGCAGGATTAAGCTGAATATTATTAAACATTAGTGGGTATACCTGTGGAAGATTTTGTCGGGTTGATAGGTGTAAGAACTGAGTCTTAGATGCATTAAAGACAACCATATTATTTTTACCCCAGTCAGAGATATGAGCCAAGTCAGACATTAGGTGTGCCATAGCCTCATCCCTTGTTTGTTGAAGTAACTGTTGAGATGGGCGTTGCGGGAACCGAATGGAAAGGTGAAGGGTGGAGTCATCAGCGTATGAGTGGATAGGGTTAGATGTACAGCTTAGAAGATCATTGATGAATAAAAGGAAGAGAGTTGGTGATAGGACAGAGCCCTGAGGAACACCACTGTTGATAGATCTAAAAGAACGATGGCCGTCTACAACAGCGGCTATAAAACGACCACAAAGGAAGCTAGCGATGAAGGCACAGATAGAAGGATAGAAACCGTAGGAGGACAGTTTGGAAATTAAAGATTTATGCCAGACTCGATCGAAAGCCTTTGATGTGTCAAGTGCAATGGCAAAGCTTTCGCCAAAGTCCCGAAAGGAGGATGACCAGGAGTCTGAAAGGTAGGTGAGAAGATCGCCAGTGGAGCGTCCCTGACGGAACCCATACTGACGATCAGAAAGAAGGTTGTGATAGGAAAGAAGCCTTAAAATTTTTCTATTAAGAATTGACTCGAAAACTTTTGAAATACAGGACGTTAAAGCAATTGGACGATAGTTGGAGGGTTGAGAGTGGTCACCCTTCTTTGGGACTGGCTGAATGAGAGCAAACTTCCAGCAAGAAGGAAAGGTACAAGTTGACAGACAAAGGCGAAATAGTTTGCCTAGGCAGGGTGTAAGCACAGAAGCACAGTTCTTGAGAACAACAGGAGGGACCCCATCAGGCCCATATGCCTTGTTAGTACTGAGGCAAGTGATGGCAGAAAATACATCAACTGAAGAAATTTTAATGTCAGCCATAAGGAAGTCAGAGGGGGGAAGTGATGGAGGAACAGCACCAGAATCGTCTAAGGTGGAATTGGAGAAGAAAGTCTGTGCGAAGAGATCTGCTTTATCAGTAGAAGAAATAGTTACAGAACCGTCAGAGCAGAAAAGAGGAGGGAAGAATGATGAGGTAAAGTTGTTAGAAAGATTTTTGGCAAGGTGCCAGAAGGAGCGGGAAGAATTCGAGTTGGAGAGTTGAGGGCATTTAGTATGGATGAAATTATTTTTAGTAGAGCGAAGAACAGACTTAGCACGATTCCGGGCAGAAACGTAAAGATTATGTGATTCAGGGGTGGGTTGGCTCCGGCACCTTTTGTAGGCCTTCTCCTTGTTGCAGACAGCATTAGAACAAGCGTGATTAAACCAAGGCTTTCTTGCGTTAGTCAAAGGATATGAGAAAGGAATGTATGCTTCCATGCCCGAGAGAATAACCTCCGTAATGCGCAAGGCACACTCAGATGGCTCATGGCCATGGAAGCAATAATCATTCCAGGGAAAATAAAAGAAGTACTGCCTGAGGGCCTCCCAGTCCGCGGCTCCAAAATGCCACAGACGGCGTTTCCCTGGAGGGTCCACAGGCCGTACCGGAGTGATAGGACAGGTTAAGGTAATAAGGTTGTGATCGGAGGAGCCCAACGGAGAGAAAAGATTAACAGAGTAAGCAGAAGGATTAGTTGTGAGGAAGAGGTCAAGTAGGTTGGAGCTCTCTCCAAGGCGGTCAGGGATATGGGTAGGGTGCTGTACAAGCTGCTCTAGGTCATTAAGGATAGAAAAGATGTAGGCTTGTTCACCAGGTGGATCCGTGAAAGGAGAGGAGAGCCAAAGGTGGTGGTGAACATTGAAATCTCCAAGAATGGAGATTTCAGAGATAGGAGATATGGACAGAATGTGTTCCATCATAGAAGTAAGATAGTCGAAGAATTTTTGATAGTCAGTAGAATTAGGGGATAAGTAAACATCACAGATATATTTAGTCAGAGAATGACAGGAAAGCCGAAGCCAGAGTGTGGAGAATTCAGAAGAATCAAGTTCAAGAACATGAGAGCAAGATAAGTCGTTGCGTATGTATACACAACAGCCACCTTTGGCTTTGAAATGAGTATAGAAAAAGTAGGAGGATACAGAAAATTGTTTGCTGTCAGTTGCCTCAGACAGCTGAGTCTCCGTTAGAAAAAGAAGGTGAGGTTTAGAGGAGGAGAGGTGGTGCTCAACAGAGCGAAAGTTAGATGAAAGGCCGCGAATGTTGCAGAAATGAAGAAGAAGAGAGTCAGACGGTGGTTCCAGGCACCTCGAGTCGTCACCGGGAGAGGGGCAGATGGCGGGGGCATTTATGGTCCCCCCCCCCCCCTGGGGACTCCGAGGCTGAATGAATTGACGCCATTTTTGGTGAATTTTGAATAGGAAGTGTAGTGTGTACTGTACATGTAGTTTGGTGAAGATAGTTAGAGAAATTTGTACTGGAGAGCATGCTGGCCTACTCTCTGTGTAACTGAGACACTGAAAAAATTCAGCAAAGGGGGATGGTCAGGAACTAGTCCTGAGGGCTGATGAAATGGGAGCTCCAGCACTCCCTGTCATCAGCCTTCCATCCACCTCGGGAGTACTGCCCTGCTCGACTGGTGCTACAGTCTACTCCTGCCATAGCTGACATAGCTTTCAACCTCGTATGCCTCCAACAATATATCTATCTATCTATCTATCTATCTATCTATCTATATATATATATATATACACACACACAAACACACACCCTGTGGTGAGGAGACACAATCTGGCCTCACTATGGGGTGATACGACTACTTTGCAGCTAAGTTATGTTAGGAAGATTACTGCCACGGTATTCCCTGCGTGTCGTAAAAGGCGACTAAAAGGGGCGGGGTGAAGGGACTACGGACCCCCTCCACTGTTTTTTAGTTCCTAAAGAGAGACAGCCAGAGAAAGGGATAGGGGACCGAGTTATCCCCGTACCTTGAAGATTGGGTCTATGAATGAGCGTGGATGTAGTACGATTGATGCTAAAAGGGAGGAGATTGGGAGAATGTTTGTGAGAAGAAAGTTGGATATGTTAGCTTTAAGTGAAACGAAGATGAAAGGGAAAGGTGAGTCTATTTTTGGAAGTGTGAATGGACGATTGTCAGGTGTTGATAGCGGAAGGGCAAGAGAAGGTGTGGCCTTGTTAGTGAGTCCGAAGTACGGCAGTGTGTGATTGAATGGAAGGAGGTGTCATCGAGACTGATGTGGGTGAAAGCGAAATTTGAATGTGAGTCGTGGGTGTTTGTGAGTGCATATGGGCCTGGAAGTGAAAGGGATGAAGAAGAGAGGGAGTCTTTGTGGAATGATGTTGATGAGTGTCTGCAGAGTTTTGGAGCGAATGTGAATGTGGTAATGATGGGAGATCTGAATGCTAGAGTGGGAAATGTAGCAGTTGAAGGTGTAGTTGGTATGCATGATGTGCCTGGAAGAAATGAAAATGGGGAACGAATGATAGGGATGTGCGTTGAGCGAGAGATGGTGATTGGAAATACCCTGTTTGAGAAGAAAGATATTTATAAGTATACATGGGTGAGACAGGGGAGTGGAAGAGTTGCTGATAGAACATTGATAGACTATGTAGCTGTGTCCAGGAATGTAATAGGAAGATTGTTGGATGTGAGAGTTCTGAGAGGGGAGGGTGGAGGTATGTCTGACCACTACCTGGTGTAGGGCAAGTTAAGAGTAGGTAAGAGATGGGTGAGAGCAAGGAGAGTTAGGTGTGGCAGGGAGGTTTTGAAAGTGAGTTGGATAAAAGAGAGAAAATGATAGAGTATCAGGAGAAATTGAAAGATGAGTGGAACGCAGTGAAAGATAAGGAAAATGGCAGTGTGGATGAGGAATGGCAGTTGTTTAACAGAGCTGCATGAATATACTAGCTTTAGGGATATAAGTCTGTTGAGTGTTGTAGGTAAGGTCTATGGTAGAGTGTTAATTAAGAGAGTTAGAGAGGATACAGAGGGAGTGATTGGTGATGAGCAGTGTGGCTTTAGGTGAGGGACGGGATGCGTGGAGCAGGTGTTTGCTGTGAGGCAAGTGTGTGAAAAGTATTTAGCGAAAGGCAAGGATGTGTTTTGGGTATTCATGGATTTAGAGAAAGCGTATGATAGAACTGATAGGAAGGCTTTGTGGACTGTTTTAAGATTGTATGGACTTGATGGTAGGTTACTAAAAGGGGTGAAAAGTTTTTATGTATACAGTAAAGCTTGTGTAAGAGTGGGAAAACTGTGAATGATTGGTTTCCCGTGAGAGTGGAGCTGCGGGAGGACGTATGAGTCGCCATGGTTGTTTAATATTTATATGGATGGTGTTGGAAGGGAGGTGAATGCAAGAGTTTTAGGTGGAGGTCTGAGTCTGGTGATTGTTGATGGTAGTGAATGGAGTCTGAAGCAGCTGCTGTTTGCAGATGATACCGCACTGGTGGCTGATTCCGAGGAGAGATTGAGACAGTTGGTAGAGGAGTTTGGAACGGTGTGTGAAAGGAGGAAATTAAAAGTAAATGAGAATAAGAGTAAAGTGATGAAGTGTACGAGATCGGCAGATGGGAGGAGGATGAATATAGTTTTGGACGGTGATTTGTTTGTGGAGGTAGTGTTTTATGTATTTAGGGTCACATGTTGCTGTGGATGGTAGAATCGATGCAGAAGTGAAGTTTAGAATGAATGAAGTAGGAAAGGTGCTGGGAGGAATGAAGGAAGTGTTTAGATGTCGTTCGCTAGAATGAATGTAAAGAGAAGGCTGTATGAGGGTGTTGTGGTACCGACTGCGTTATATGGGGCTGAAACATGGATTATGGGTGTAGCAGAGAGGAAAAGTTTGAATGTAATGGAGATGAGGTGTCTTAGGAGTATGTGTGGAGCGACGCGTATGGATCTAGGGAGAAATGATGAAGTGCGAAGGAGAACTGGAGTTGCTCGAGAGATGGATGATCGAGTTGAGCAGAGGGTGTTGCGAGGCTGGGCATATGGAGAGAATGGATAATGAGCGATTGGTGAAAAAGATAACTAGATCTGATGTGAGAGGTGTAAGGCTGAAAGGGAGACCACGAATAGGATGGATGGACAGAGTGAGGAGAGCGTTGGATGCGAGAGGTAATGTTTGTTGAGCGAGGAAGAGTGGCTGTGCGTGACAGAAATACATGAAGAGAAATTGCGAATGAATATATGATGACGCAGCCCTGAGGGGATCTCCTGCATTTAGTCTGATCAGCTGATCAGGTCAGGTGTGGGTAAGGGGATGTGTCTATTATGATGTGGCAGGGGTAAACCAGCTCTGCTGACGGGCCCTGCTGCAGATGTCACTGATTGCACTGCGTAGTTAACCCTTTTGCGGTGTGATGCGATGAGGATCTGTCCCTTCTCCCCTTTGGGGCTAAGATGTGAATGAATGTGTTTTGAGGGGATGAGTAAATTGGAAGTGTGTCGTCCTGTCTCGGCTACCTCCCTTTCCTGGGAGGAAGCAGCCTACGTATATATATATATATATATATATATATATATATATATATATATATATATATATATATATATATATATATATATATATATCTATATATATCATCAGCCATAACTAGTCCACTGCTGAACAAAGGCCTTTCCCAACCTTTTCCACGAATTCCTTGACTGAGTCAATTTTTGCCACGTTTTCCCTGCAAATTTCTCCATCTCATCTCTCCAACTCCTGTCTGGCCTTTTTCTGCTACGCTTACATTCTCTTTGTGTCCAGTTCGTCAGCCTCTTATTCCATCGGTTATCCCTCATTCTTGCTATATGGCCTGCCCACCTCCATTTCTGTTCCTTTATAACCTCCACAATATCTTTGACTTTAGTCTGCTCTCTCACCCAAGTTGATCGTTTCCTATCTCTTAAAGATATTCCCAACATTGACCTTTCCATTGCTCTCTGAGAACGGATTAATTTATTTTCCATTGATTTTGTCAGTTTCCAGGTCTCACAACCATACGTCGTAGCTGGAATTATACATTCATTATATACTTTTCGTTTCATACAAACTGGCAAGCTACATTTCATAATGTCTCTGTGTTTACCGAAAGCTTTCCATCCAATTGTAATGCATCTTTTTATTTCGCTATCATGATCTTTCGTTAATTTTAGTGTTTGTCCCAAGTAGTTGTACTCCTTAACTTCTTCAAGAATTTCATCACTTATTCTGATAACGTTCTTTGGTGTTTGTAGATTAAACATTACTTTAGTTTTACTTCGGTTCATCTTCAGTCCTACTTTCAGACTTTCTCTGTTCAGGTCATTTAACATTTCTTGCAATACCCCCGCTGTTTCTGAGGTTAGGACAATGTCATATGCAAATCTTAAATGGTTTAGCTTTTTTCCATCAATGTTCACGCCTTTGTTTTCCCAGTCTAGCTTTCTGCAAATACTTTCTAGGCATGCTGTAAATAATTTTGGTGAAATTGTATCTCCCTGACGCACGCCCTTCTCAATCTTAATCTTTTCTGAGTCCTTATGTAATTTAACTGTAGCAGTTCCCTCTTTATATATGTTTTCGAGGAGATTTACAATGTTCTCATTCACTCCTTGTTCTCGCAATGAATGTATAGTTACTATGTGCTCCACTGAGTCGAAAGCCTTTTCGTAATCAACAAAACCTAGGCAGAGTGGTTTATTATATTCTATAGTTTTCTCAATTAGCTGGTTCATTGTATGTAGATGATCAATGGTCGAATACCCGCTTCGGAATCCTGCCTATTCACGAGGTTGGTTTTCCTCCAAAATTATTGTTATTCTGTTCGTAAAGACTTTAGTGAAGAGTATGTAAATGACTGATAATAAGATAATGGGTCGATAGTTACTAAGATCTTTTGAGTCACTTTTTTTGTAGAATAAAATAACTTTTGCATTACACCATTTTTGGGAATTTTCTTCTGTTTTATACAGTGGGTAAATAAGTAAGCAAGCCTATTATGTACTTCTACTCCGGCATCCAACAGTAAATCTGTTACTATTCCATCTTCTCCCGGAGCCTTCCCTCTTTTCATATTTTTAAGACAAATATTTACTTCGTGTGGTGTTACCTCAGTATTTCACTTGTGTCAACTGAAAAGTTAGATATTGGTACTACTGTCTTTTGATGCATACAGTTCTTTGTAAAATTCTTCAACTCTCTTCACCATCTTATCTCTGCATTTAATGATTTCACCGATTTTTTCTTTCAGTGATATCATTTGTTGCTTTCCTAGTGCCATTTTACTTCGGACCTGTTTTAGATTTTTTCCATTTTTGATGGTTTCTTTGATCTGATCCATGTTTCTCTTTCTTTTTTCTTCTCTTTATCTTTTATTGATAAGTTTATTTAATTCTGCTTGTTCTGTTTCGTCTTTCTTTGTCTTTCCTTTCCTTTCATTTCATTTTTTCATAAGCTCGAGTGTCTTTTCGGAATACTTCTTGGCTTTGGTTGTATTAGGTTTTCCTATTACCTCTGCTGATTCTATTAGCATTTTTGTTAGTCTGTCATTCAGCTCATCATTGTCACATTCAGCATTACTTAGAGCCTGAAATCTGTTTCTTATTTCCAAATGAAAGGCTGCTTTGTTTTCATTTACTGTTATTGGCCATATCTTTTTATCTTAAATCATCTTCTTTCTTTCATTTCTGAAATTGAATCTGGCTGTGCAACCCACCATTCTATGATCACTACCTATATTTACATTGTTGATAACTGTGACATTTGTGATCGTGTTACTCTTATCTGCTATAATGAAGTCAATTTCATTTTTTGTATCTCTGTTTGGGCTTCTCCAGGTCCACTTTCTTCCTGTTTTTTTGTGGAAGAATGTGTTCATTATTCTCATGTTAAACATTTCAGCAAAATTTGCCAGCATTTCTCCTCTTTCATTCCTTTCTCCCACTCCAAATTTTCCCATTCATGCTTCTCAATTTTTCGACTTGCCAACTTTTGCATTGAAGTCTCCCATGAGTATAGTATATGTTGTCTTTTCTTCTTCCATAATCTGGGAGATGTCATCATAGAATGTTTCTATTTCTACATCTGGGCTTTGAGAAGTTTGTGCATATACTTGTATGACTTTCATAGTATATTTTTTGCATAGTCTAATGACAACAAATGCTGCTCTGTCAGATACACTGCTGAATTTAACAATGTTGTCTGCAAGATTTCTGTTAATTAGAAATCCTACACCACTAACTCTTTCATTTTCCTTTCCTCTGTAGTAGGTGTTTGCTGTCTTTGAGCTGAATTACTTTTTCTTCTTTTCTGCGGATCTCACTCAAACCCACAATATCCCAACTAATGTTTTCCAGTTCAGTCATCAGGTTATCAAGTTTGTAATATTCTGCGAGGCTTCTTACATTATATGCATAGATCTTCATCGATTTCATTTTCTTGAACATCCAAGAGTCTAATTTTCCAAAACAGTGCCTACTCACTTTCGGTGGCACACTGTCCTTAACCATAGGAGGCAGTGCGGTTGGACCTTTGGTAGACGATGATCCAACAAGAATGCCCGTCAAATCATTTGCAACGGAACTCATGTTTGGCTGGGAGGATTGTGGCAAATAATCTCACCTCCCTGCCATATAGTTTCTGGTGAGATGTAATTTTTTCTGCCACCTTATTTGTTATATTCGGTGGAGCCCTATATATCTATAGGGGGTCCCATGGTCAGCGCGGTCTAAGACGGTACCTTGTGTGTATATATATATATATATATATATATATATATATATATATATATATATATATATATATATATTTATGTATATATATATATATATATATATATATGTATATATATATATATATATATATATATATATATATATTGCAGTTTCTCACTAAATATATCGCTTATTACTTCAGTCACATAAAAGTACTGTAATAACAGCTTTGCAGTGTTGCCAGATGAGGGAAAGCAATGTAGCGCTTAACGTCATCGAAATTACTCAGTTACTTTTCTAACACATATTACTACTTATTTACTTTTTACTGGGGAGAGAGAGGAAGAAGGCAGTGTGGGGAGAGATAGGCGAAACAGGGGCAGGGTAGTGTTAGAAAAGTGAAGGGCAATGTAGGGAGAGGCATGAAAAGATAGGAAGAGGGAAGGTAAAGTAAGGAGAGGCAAGGCAGGCAAATGAGACGCCGTGTAGGGTAAGAAGAGGTAGGGTAAGGCAACGATAAGAAGGGTAAGGTGAAGAGAGGCAGGGAAATGAAGAGAAAGTCAAGGTAGATAAGGAAGATAGGAAGATGAAATGCAGGGTAGGGTAGGGAAGGGAGGGACAGTGGGCGATATGGAGACGCAGGGTAAGGCAAAGAGAAGTAGGGTAGAGTGAAGAAAGGAAAGGACATGAAGAGAAAATCAACGTGAGTTAGAGAGGTAGGAATAAGGAAGGCAAGGTAGGGAGAGGCATGGTAGGGTAAGGGGAGGCAGGGGAGTGGAATGATAGGCAGTAGGGTAAGAAAGCAGGGTATTGTTGGGAAAATCAGGGCAGGGTAGGGATAGACATAGAAAGATAGGAAAAGAAATGGTAAGGTAGGGAGAGGCTGGGCTTAAGTATCAAAAGGCAGGGTAGTACAAGGACAGTCAGGGTCAGGCAAGGAGAGGGGGGCTAGTGTAAAGAGAGGCGGGGTAGCGTAAGGATAGTCAAGGCAGGATAGGGAGATTGGAAGAGAGAAGGCAGGGCAGGGAGAGGTAGGGTATACCAAGGAGAGGCAGCGTATACCAAGGAGAGGCAATGTAGGACAATGAGGGGCAGACTAACGGAACGAGAGGCAGGGTAGGGTAAAGACTGGCAGTGTAGTGTAGGAAAAGTTAGGGCAAAGTAGAGAGAAGGAAGTAGAGTAAGGAGGGCAGGGTACGGCAAGGAGATTCAGGGCAGAAAGGGGAGATGCATAGCAGGGAAGAGAGAGGCAGGGTAATGTGCTCCAGTTTTAGTACTTCCTTTCTCCTTATATCCACCTCCCCAGCTGGAAGCCACTCGGTGGTACTGGCGCTTTGTAGGCGGCTTGGCGTGCTAGTTGACCAGCTGCGTGGGGGATAAAGGGAGGTATCTGGGAGAAACTGAGTAATGTGCCTCTGTGGGGGCGAGTGGGCCACTGAGTGACATTTCACGTTCAAGCAGGCTGGGGGGAACCATGTAATCCGCTCAACAAGCATAAACAAGCCTTACCCAGGAATAATTGAGCTTGTAAAATACAAAATTTCCGGCATGACGTCCTACTGCAAGGACCATTACAGTCTAAAGATTAATCTTGTAAGGACTGTTGATGCATCACAACCTGTAGGGTAGTTTCTTTACAAGGTAATGTCCTGTCACTGCCAAATGCCTTGACTGGAAATAAAGTCTCTTCCGTCTCCACTTGCCGATAATCACGAAGAAGGTCAAAAGCGAAGACGCACTTGCTATCCACCAAAGGCTCTTCTAACTGTGTTAAAACCAGGAGTGGAAAATAGTCCACCAGGGTTACCACATTTACGCTATGGTAATTCACAACCAGACGCATTTCACCCTCTTTCTTTGGAACGAGAAACAGAGGGCTATTCCATGGACTATCTGATTTTTTGTTTGTAGTGCCACAAATTTAGTATTCATGTATGTGTTTAGAGGTACTGTAATTTCTAAGTTAGATAGGGTGTAATCCTGTCCTAAGTAGTAATTCATATGTTAATGATTGATGTAGGGTTAACTTTATTTTTATATGTATACATCTCCGTATCTATGCATTGGGTGATGTAATTGTGTGTTGAGCTATGGGAATTCCTCCGTCTGGTCGAGTGATGAATAACAGATGCGAGCAGCCTTTCTCCTTGTTTATGCGTCGTTGTTGGGCACCAAGTTTAAACCTTAAACAGAGTAATGATGGGTATACAAATCTTTCCGTATCCTAGTTGTGAAATGCTTACTAATGAAGCTGCTAGAACCCAAATATGTAAGATTAATAGTCAAAAAGGCCAAAATAGTGTCATTTGTGAGGGATTTAATAGTCCTGCTTGCCTCAGCCATCACTAGATGGCATAAGCTGCCCCGAACTCAAGGTGCGATAGTGGTAAATTCAGTATTTAAATTAAGTAAGGGTTGAATCCCAAATTTTCCCCAATTCAATCAAAAGTCCTAACGTCATGTGTACACTACTATATAAATAGTGAAGAGAATTAAAACCCACCATATTGCAAAAACACAATCTCATTTGATCTAGCAGTGGCGTCTCTTGCGTGCCTGGGAGGCCCACTCGCTGCTCAGACATCGTGTGTAACAGACGTTGGTTCAGGTGAGCTGTCCACATTCCTCTTTTTCCCCCCTTTTTTACTTGTTTGATCCTTACTTGGCGTGAACCATATGAAGTAATGTTGTTAAAAGCTTAACGTAGACTCGATGCTCAGACATCGTGTGTAATAGACGTTGGTTCAGTCCCCAGAAACCGTGACGTCAGAGTGTGCACGAGGCTATCTCGTGGTATTGCCCATAGACTCGTCTTACATACACACTTACACTACCCATGAATTATTTTATAAACTGAATGTAATAAAATGGTATTATTGATCTGTCAGGTGAACTTTTTTTTTTTTTGATAAGGAATAGAAATTTGAAAAGTGATGTGATCATGTCACGGAGAGTCGAAATTCAAATTCATTAACCGTTTTCTTTCTCTTATATTAATATGTTAGAAAATTAGGAGCGTGGAAGGGAACTTAGTGGTTGTGAGCAAAAAATGTGATTTTTGAATTGTTTCTCGAGGCTAAACAAGCCCGAATGAATATGTATTCTTGGTGATTATGCGATTTTGAGTTGTTCCTCGAGGCTACACAAGCCCGAGTGATTATGTATTTTAGGGGATTATGCATTAATGATGATTATGAACTATTTATATTTATGAATTGATAGTGTTTGTGAATTATAGTGAATTGCATGATGAAATTATACTACGCAGATGAAATAGAACACGAGTGATTATTTTTATTGGTTCTAGGCTATGCCAGCCCGAAAAGACAACCCAAGCTCATAAATGTCCCAGTCTTGAGGCTATTGTCGAGCCCAAGAATAACCGACAATAAAGAGTGAGGTACGATGACCTCAGAAATCGTTTGAATGTTCCAAATTGTTTCGCCTGGTGACTGTGTTGTATGAATGATCGCCCAAACCATGGATTTAATTTACAACCCTTTTTCTTATGACTAAAGGACATGTAATTAAAAATGTCTGTTGAAAACCAGTATAGAATTATTAAAGTAAAGTATATGTCATTTTCTTTTATACCCAATCAAGGGAATTATGTCCTCTCATGCATAACTCACTCCCCTTCCAATTCAAGATTCCTCCGCTTTGGGAACGACGACCACACGTGGTACTGACTTAATCTCGACTCGGCCATAACTACAAACGCTACCAAAACTATCTTAAACAATTAACCTTTATCATACCAAGTCAAAACACCACCCCTCCCCCTTCTGTTTTACTGAAGTGAATTTTCTATCAATCACGGAGGGGAGACTAAGTCGAGTACCATTTGTATTATCAGTGGGTAAGCTGAACATAACCAACAACCGGTAAGATTATAAATCCTAACATTACACTGATGGAACAATGACGGTGGGATTGAAAAATACCGTCGTTACACTGGTGGCAATAGCGGTGGGATATTCATCATTCCCCAATTAGTGGCGTTGGTGAGAAAGTGAAGGGAAGTGAATAGTAAAAAGAGAAAACATTTCAAAATTTAATTTTCTTTTTTGAGTAAGAGTAGAAGAAAATTAGGGTCACCATGTCTCTGTATGGACAGTTGTTTGCTCAATCACAGCCGGAAGTTGATCGTCCGTCACAAGCGGGGAGAGATCATGTAACCATTCAGTTGGATGAGGCGGAGGAACAATTCGGTACTACAAATAGAACGTTGCCTTCACACTCGACCCCTTGTTCACACATTATGAATTCACATCTCTCTCTCACGAAACCGCGCGATATCCCAATTTTGGAATTAAATCAGCTTCAAGGGATAGAAGCTACATCTCGCCTCGAAATGTTTTGTGAAGCGATTGAACAAACTCATACCAGTAACGCAATCAAAATCCAGGTTGCCAAAAGTCGAATGGGTTCCGAATTGGCCACTTTCATAATTACCAAAAGAAGCATTTTGCACTGTCATGGCCCGAGCTAAAAAAAATTCTTGAGTGCGGAGTTTACCATCGAGTTAAGTGTAGATCGAGCTTGGCAAGAGCTAGAGAGCATGACCTATGACTGGGAAGAATCACCCCAGGCGTTTGTACATAGGTTCATGTGTAAGTATGCGGCTCTTGAAACAAAGTTTCCAAAAGAAAAGTTTCCTTCACGAGATAAACAAATTAAGAAGAAACTGTGGTATGGTCTTACGCTCGAGTCTAGGGAAAAATTGGAAGGTTACCTTGATGACGGATATCCATTCCGTAAATTCATTGACAGGATCGAAAATGAAAGGCAGCTTCTCGAAGAAAGGTAAACACCACCAGAGTTAATGCAATGCCGGATAGGGACAATAAAAGTGAAGATCCCTCAAATACAAATGTAGTTGATACTCCACCAAGACCATCCCATGATAACCGTCAACTCGAGTCAGACAAGGAAGTGACTGAATTGAGAGCTGAATTAAGGGATTTGAACACAAATTTGGAACAACTCAACCAAAAACAATCTACTCCTGTAACACCGAGGCGAAAATACTGTAGTCATTGTCTGAAGAGTTCACTCACGTTGCAAGAGTGTTGGTCCAAACCACCACCAGGCCACTGTTTTGATTGCCGTAGGTTGGGATGTCGTAGAGGCAGTAATGATTGCCCAGGTCGCATAAACCACAGTGCAGCGACGCGGAGCAATAACAGATTTCACCCACCCAGTCCAAATGCGAGGCAGACCACCACACAAAGTTCCCCCATCAGTCTATTTGACTAACCGCAGGTATAACATCGCCCACAATAAGCATCAGCATAACAAGATAGTGGAAGCTGTGGTTGATACAGGGAGTGGATATACTTTACTTAAAGAGGCCACCGCGAAGCGGTTAGGAACAGAAATAAACATGAGGAGAAATCCACCGAGATTACAGGGAGTCACAGGAGCGCCACTCCATATCCTGGGTATGGTCAAAGTAGAAATCAGAGTGGGAGATGAGAAAGTTCATCAACAGTGGTGTCCAGTCATCCTGAACGCCTGCTTGACTACTGAAATGTTGTTGGGATGTGATGTCCTCGGACAATCTCCGTTGATCTGGAATGGTGCGCAACGAGTGCTGATGTGGGGAGGAGCCCCGTACGTCGTAAACTATGTTCCGTGGTGGAAAGGAAAAGCTGAGCGAGTCCAGGCCACACCTATCAGAGCCGTCAGGAACCCTCAACAGTTGAAACAGATTAATCTCGTAACAGTAGAGAGACTCACCCCATATCAAACCAAATTCATTGCCGTGCCAGTCAGGGAGGAGCCTAAAACCACTTTACTGTTCTACCCACAAGCGCATTTCAGTCATGATAGTCACCCTTACATATTACAAGTGAATTCAGAGAGCTTAGTCTATTTACCCCTCAATAATAGAGCCACACAAGATAAACTGTTTCGGATAGGTACCATTCTAGGCTCATACGAAATTATTGATGACCCTCCTGTAAGTACAGTCAGCTCAGTTACCAAAATTCATAATGACCTGATTCCTACCAGTGATCGAACTGATGAAAGCGGAACTCGTGTTCAACGACTCCGAAAGCTAATTGACGAACAGACATGGCCTCACTTAACTTCAGCTCAACAAGAAGAATTAGCTAACGTAATTCTGCAACACGATCCCCTCTTCATTTTGGAAAAAGGAGAACTAGGAACTATCAGCGGTTCCCCCGTTCACATTAAAGTAGCAGATCCACAGCCCAGCCGTGGACCGATCTATCGATATCCTGAACAAGCTAAACAGGTGATCGCTGAAATATTGCAAGACATGGAAGAGAGAGAAATTATTGAAAGATCAACAGCTGCCTGGTTATCTCCTATTGTATTAGTTAACAAGCCGGACGGCAGCAAGCGCATGTGTTTAGATTATCGCCAAGTGAATCAACATCTAGCCACGGATATCTATCCACTGCCCAGACTGGAAGAAGTAGTCGAGCAGGCCGCAGGTCATAATTACTATGTGACTCTTGATATGCGTGAGGCATATTTTCAAATCATGTTGGAGGAGGAAAGCCGTGATTTAACCACATTCAGTGATGGAGTCACACTTTACAGATTTAGGCGCTTACCATTTGGACTAAAATGTTCGCCAGCCATATTTTCCCGACTAATGCAAGACATTCTTACTCCATTGTTGAAGCAAGGCTGGGTAAAGAATTATTTGGACGATTTGATAATTTGGCCTGATGACTTCCCCATGTTGTTGAGTCGCTTACAGCAACTATTCACTTTACTCACACAGAATGGGGCCAAGCTAAATTTAAGCAAATGTACTTTTGGGTTAAAAGATGTAATGTTTCTTGGCCATAAAATCTCAGTGGCCAGGAGTACGCCGGACCCAAAAAACATAGAGGCTATCAACAAAATGAAAAGACCCACAAAAGTAAAAGAAGTCCGGAGATTCCTTGAGATGTGCAGGTTCTACCGAAAACACGTACCTTCGTTCGCAAAAATAGCAGCTCCCCTTACTTAACAAGATCCGGAGTAGCGTTCGAATGGTCAGATGAGTGCCAATCCGCGTTTGATTAATTGAAGTCGAGCTTAGTGAATGCGCCAGTATTGGTAAGAGCCAACGTGACTCGACTATTCATTGTAACCACCGACGCTAGCAACACCCATATTGGTGGCGTATTGAGCCAGATACAACCAGATAACTCCAACTTGCCTATTGGTTACTTTTCCAAAAAGCTCAATTCTTGCGAAAGAAAATATTCCGCAACTGACAAAGAAGCATTAGCAGTCGTTCTCACATGCCGCAACTTCCACCATTACTTGTGGGGTTCCCACTTTACTATCTTGACAGACCATCAACTGCTTACCAGCATTTTTAAGCGAAAAACCAAATCCCCACGTATGAACCGAAGGATTCTCGAGATGCGTGAGTACGACTACAACGTGCAATATGTCAAGGGTAAATATAATGTAGTCGCCGATCAGCTTTCTAGACCTGTCAGAGTGATATTCCACCAGTCAGAAACCAACTGGCTTGGATTTAGCCGAGACGAAATGAGAGATAAGCAGTGAGAAGAACCAATGTGAGATGAGTTAGCTAAGTACTTGCGTAGTGCGAAGCTCCCTGCTAAAAGACTACCGAAAGCTATGTTGAGCCAGTTTGCATTGATTGACGAACTATTATATTTTGCTCGTGAAACAAATGATGGTAGCATCCAATATTGTTTGGTGATTCCTAAGTCATTAACAAAAGAAGCTATAAAACACGCTCATGAAATCTCAGGGCATCTAGGTCAGAAAAAATCCATTAAAAAAGCCAAAGAACTATTCTATTGGCCAAATCTAAAAGTAGATGTATGCGAGTATGTGAAACAGTGTCCCACTTGTCAAAGATTCAAAGGTGAAACTGGGCTGCAGCAACCTTGGAAAGGTTTCCCGCCTGTAAGTAAACCATTGGAATGTATCGGGATCGACTTGACTGATATGGTTGCTGGAGCTCAGGGCTACCGATATGTCCTTACTGTGATAGATCACTACAGTAGGTTTGTGAAATATTATCCACTCAGAGACAAACATACACATCATACACTGTCTTGGGTAATACTTCACCGACTTTGGGATGCCACGAGGAATTGTACTGGACAACGGCGGAGAGTTCACGAGTGGAGAGTTCAAGAAATTATGCCGGAGGAACCAGGTGGACTTGTTCTACGTCACCCCTTATCATCCTCAGGGAAATTCCACCACTGAAAAGATGCATAGGACTATGAAAAGCATCTTAGCATCCCTCCGCAACGGACACCCCTTGCGTTGGCCTCAGCTGCTCCAGTCGTGCCAAACCGTCATAAATCAAGCGGTGCACTCGAGAACAGGACAACAGCCCTATTATGCCTTCTTCTCACGCCATCCCCATCGCCTCATTGGTACCTTATTGCCGTCCGTGGACGCAGAGGAGGATGACCTGGCGATAGCACACATTCTCATCAAAGGTACCCACCAGAAAATGACCAGGCGATATCGGGAGGTGGCCAACAGGCAGAGGAGAGCGCAAAAGGTTGGAGTCAATAGCTTGGTGTGGGCGAAAAAAGAGACCATACAGCCGGGTACCTGTAGGAAACTGAATGCCAAATGGGACGGCCCATATAAAGTGATCGAAGTGCTGCTAGATGGAAGTGTTTATATCATTGAAAATGTATTTAGTGGCAAAAGAATACAAAGGGCTGCTGAAAAGGTAAAACCATATTACGGTACCGAGAAATGGCTCTTAGAACCGTTGCAACAGGAGCTCGTCCCTGAGCCCGAAGATGAGCGATTACCACCGTGAGTGAGGAATGCCCCTCGGAGGCTCATAGAGGAGTGTTAGCTAGAAAAGTATAGATAAGTGCATGAGACGAATGTTGTGAAACATAACTGCTTAAAGTTATGTTCTGGGTGGACTCATCCCCGAGGAGAGGGTGTAAAAAGAAAAAGAGAGAAGAGTTCCTGTTGGAACCGGGAAGTGCCTTACTTCGAGGGGAGTAATTAATCCCCTCACCTTACAGCTAGCACGGTTTGTGAGGTAGTGGAGTCTTCAGGACAGAATGAGCGCTCATCTTTTTGCGGGCAGAATGCTGGAAACAAAAGAACAGAGTGAATGCGAATGCAAATGGAAGAGTAGAAGGAAGCGCCTCCCGTGGTGATCTCACTCTCGAGAGACCCTGTCAAGCTCAGGTGAGCAACAAGCTATCCTCCAAAACCTGAGGCTGACTGGGGCATAAATTCCCTCATAACATCACGTGTAAGAAGTGATCATACCTCCTAATGAAGTGAGTAAGCGACCTTCTGAGGTACGCATCAGGTGTTTCATGTGGACCGACAGGTGCCACCGATTGTGGGAAAAGTATTCCAATTCAAAATGTTCATAGCAGTTATAAGAGTAACAACATTCCATCCATGCACATGTCATAGATGATTGTCTTGGGTAGAATTTGTTTTCCGAACGTGGGAGCCATGTAGTGCCACAAATTTATTATTCATGTATGTGTTTAGAGGTACTGTAATTTCTAAGTCAGATAGGGTGTAATCTGAATACTAGTCTATAAATTCCTGTCCTAAGTAGTAATTCATATGTTAATGATTGATGTAGGGTTAACTTTATTTTTATATGTATACATCTCTGTATCTATGCATTCGGTGATGTAATTGTGAGTGTTGAGCTACAGTATGTGAATTCCTCCATCTGGTCGAGTGATGAATAACAGATGCGAGCAG
Organism: Coenobita brevimanus; assembly: GCF_032717465.1. Taxonomy (NCBI): domain Eukaryota; kingdom Metazoa; phylum Arthropoda; class Malacostraca; order Decapoda; family Coenobitidae; genus Coenobita; species Coenobita brevimanus. The sequence goes on along the minus strand of NC_137050.1, from coordinate 41,834,536 downwards.
CCTTTCTCCTTGTTTATGCGTCGTTGTTGGGCGCCAAGTTTAAACCTTAAACAGAGTAATGTGTCACGAATCAAATTCGCGACATTTCCCTTTTGTGAGAAGCCACGAACTATTAGTGGAAAACTCACTGTGTATCGCTCAGTTAACCGTTTCTACATTTCGGGGTATACTTTTCAAAACATTCGTCACTGTTTCAAAAGTGACCGATTTAATGCACGTCACTAAGTGCTCTACTGAGCGATAATATTGTTTCTTTATTGTTCGCCCCTGCTTGCCTCAACTGTTAGCCACGCCTTCTTCCGGTGGCTTGTGCATCCTGCCCATACATCGTATTTTGAAAGCAGTCGAGTGTTTGCTGTGACGGAGTGAGGTACCGTGCTCCATAAGTGTGAGAGAGAGAGGTCAGCAGCACCCAGACTCCACTGACTACAGTTTCTCCAAGCTCCCACCTTAGTTGGTGATACACAGCATTCATTGACCAGTATTTCCTTTCGTTTTCCTAGTCTTAAGAGTTTAGTTAAGGTGTTTTCCCTAGGCGTAAGGATTTAGCTCTTGTGTGAGTGAGTGAGTGCAATCTCATTAATTTGATTTTGAAATGTACGTTAAATTTATTTTGTAATCAATAAATTTAACAGTTCTTTTGCTTGAGCTTAATGTAATGTAAACTCTTGTTTCATTTCTCCATAATTAAGCTTATTTCCCTTATAGCTCCTAGCTTGCATAAACGTTTGCCTTTCATAACTGGTACTTAGGCCAGTCTTGTGTATTAAGCTTAAAATCCGTTGTGCCTCCTAGGAGTTAAGCATCAGCAGGAACCTGATATTATTATTAGTATTAGTTATTTATTGTCAAGGGTGAAGTAACTTTCTCCAGAGGCTAACAATACTAAAAAACAGCAATTGAGTAATTAGTCTCTGCTGTGTACTGTTGAGAAAGTTTATAAATTCTTGTTCTGAGAAAATCGGCGAAGTAAGCCAGCGTAAAGAATCATTGTTTGATGTAGCAAGACAATCATTGTCCTTGCTCTTCAATATTATTGAACATTATCATCATTTAAATAATATTTAACATTTATTAAAAAGAAAAAATGTGATATTTTAAAAAAAACCGTGACAATTGGCGACCTCATTCCAGGATATTAACTCCTAGCTCTAAAGCTATTCACGAGATAGTACTCACTCGTTCATATTTAGGAATTTATCATTAAAGTTTATAGGCACAAGTTTACTGGTGGTTACCGTTAATTTAGCAAGTGAATTTTTGCTTTATTGATCAATAGAGTACTTAACTCTAGTTTATTCTTGGTAACGCCAGACGATTTTATTCGCTCCTGGGTACCCGCCGTACCCATTGTGTTAATTATTGAGTCTTCCCAGTTATTTGCATTTTTGCTTTATTCCTTTCCAGTTAACTAGATAAGACTGGTCACCACTAGCTTGTGTCTGTATTCTTTACTTGTGTCATTAGCATTCGTTTGCGAAGCAGTCAGTACTCAGTTTCGTTTGCTTAATAAATTAGCGCCATGGCTACCACTGTATTTTTACAGGAAGCCAAAGAAATGGGTCTTTCGGACCCAACCGAAATTAAAGAGTATATACTCTCACGGCATAATCAGGAGCAGCAGGGCGAGAATGATGTCCGTGAAGAGCGTAAGATTCAGCACGAATACGAGCGAGAACAGCGTGAGGAACGCGAAAAGGAGCGCGAATACGAGCGAGAACAGCGCGAACACGAGCAGAAACAACGCGAGCTCGAGTTAGAAAAAGAGCGAAAACAGCGCGAACACGAGCAAAAACAGCGCGAACTCGACTTGGAACATGAGCGAGAACAGCGTGAGGAACGAGAGAGAGAACGAGAACACGAACGTGCCGAGAGAGAAGCACGCGAAAAACACCAATATGAAATGCTGAAGCTCAAGCGAGATTCCTTGGCTTCAGATACATCTGGTGCAGTTGGTCAAAGCTCTACGAGCGTTCTCCCTGCACATGTCCTGGCGACCCCACGCATCAAGCTTCCTTCATACAAGGAAAGCGAGCGAATCGAGCCGTACATAGCTCGTTTTGAGGACATGGCAGACATGTATCAACTGGATGAGGCAGCTAAGCAGATCCAATTTCTTAGTTTATTTGAGGGTCCTGCCCTCGATATTCTCCACAGAATTCGTGGAGACAATCTCACATATGAGATGATGAAAGCTGCACTCATTAAGGCGTATGGTCTCACAGTAGACGACGCCAAAGTTCAGTTCATGCGAGCTAGTCTCCAAGACAAGGAGACAGCTGTTCAGTTCCTTGATCGTCTCACTGCTTACTTAAATGAGTGGATGGAGAAAGATGAAACTCCTTCCATGCGTGAGGGGATAATTGACCTTATGCTGCGTACACAGCTGGAGAGGTCGTGGCCTGCTGAGCTCATACCACAGCTTAAGATCTGCCAGGTGAAAGATGCCAGCCAAATGGCAGAAAAGGCTGACGCATTCTTTACTGCATACGGGTATCAAACTCGTAAGCAAAACACCTGGAACAGAAAACCTGATAAATCTGGGAAATCATCTCAGACTGAATCCCAGCACCAAGGCCGTTCTCAGAGTAATGGCCAAGGTCCAAGAAAACCGCAGAAGGACCAGGGGCAAAATACACAGCAGCCTGCTTGAAAGTGGTACAACAAGCACCCCAACCAGCAGCAGTTCCCCAGGCAGCAGCAGCAATACAAGGACAAGCCACGTAATCCTCAGTCAGGTCAATTAGTGTATCGGAGGCAGGAGACAAATGCAGCCTTCATTCCACAACAAGTACCCGGTGGTGCCATCTCTACCAGTACAGGTACTTCCCAACAGTTCACAAGTCCCCCTCCGATCATGAACTCTACTTAGACACCTAGTTCCCAGGGCGCCACGTTTGCTGCATCGGTTGTTCCGCAGTCTCATGAATGACTGGCTGCTACCTCCTCAAACCCTTCCACCAGCAACAGTGCCTTTCTTGTTCAGCCAGGGTCTGTGGGAGGTGTTTCTGTAAATGTTCTGAGGGACAATGGTTCCTCAGGTTGCTCTGTTAAGCAGAGTTTAGTTCGGCCTGATGAGTATACAGGTCGACAGATCCAAGTTAGACTTATTGATGGATCAGTGAGATTGTTCCCTGAGGCACGTATCCATGTGGCATCTCCATTTTATACTGGTACGACACTTGCAGTTGTCATACCAGAACCTCTATTTGACCTCATCGTAGGAAACATTTATGGTGTCAAAAATAGTTGCGCCGTAGATGTTGCTACTCAGACTTCGGCTGCTGCGGTAACACGAGCCATGGCCAAGGCTCCAAATCGCATCACCCCATTGACCGTCACAACGCCACAAGATCTGATGTGTAGTCAACTTGTTGTACAAGAACAACATTCTGACCCGACACTTGCTGCCGTGCGGAACAAACAAAAGGGTCGAGTGATTAAGTATTCACGGGGAGGTCGAGCCAAGTTCCTTCGCAAACAAGGACGGCTCTACCGTGAGTCACGAACACCCAAGGGTGAGGTTCGACTGCAGTTTGTCGTCCCCGCCAAGTACCGCCAAGCAGTGTTAGAATGGGGTCATGGTTCAGCCTCAGAAGATCACATGGGCAAAAGGAAGACCCAGGGCCGTATCCGAGCTGACTTTTTCTGGCCAGGGATGGGACGGGACATAGATAGTTTTGTCCGTTCCTGCAGTGTGTGTCAAAGTAACACCACTAATCAGGGATATGTCCTTCCTGTGCCGTTCATAACCACACCTGTAATCTCTGAGACAGTTGAGAGACAGGGTAGTGGTGAACTGGGTGCAGACCTGACGTCTCGCCCATTGGCCCCACAGGACACAGTATGTCCAGGGTCTGTACATACATATTATGTACCGTAATTTAAGGGGGACGTTCGAGAGAGAACTCCGCAGAGGCAACTCGAGGCTATGGAAGACCCGAGTTTGCACAAGGATTCTCAACTCCCCGATACTAATATAAGTAGTGTAGGTTAAGGGGGAAAGTTCGAGAGAGAACTCCGCAGAGGCGACTCGAGGCTATGGAAGACCCGAGTTTGCACAAGGATTCTCAGCTCCCCGATAATAATATAAGTACTGTAGGTTAAGGGGGAAGTGAGAACTCCGCAGAGGCGACTCGAGGCTATGGAAGACCCGAGTTTGCACAAGGATTCTCAGCTCCCCGATAATAATATAAGTACTGTAGGTTAAGGCACAGGTTGAGGACCCGCGTGCAGTTCGAGGCTATGGAAGACCCAAGTTTGCACAGGGATTCTCAACTTGCCGACACTAATCGTGTGCTGTAATTAATGGCGACCTCGAATGTACGAAGCTTAGACTGTTACTTGTATTCTTCAGCTAGAGCATACTTTTTGTAGCATGTACTGATTGCTAGGCAGAGTAATTGTAACGTAATAAGAATTTTGTCTCATTGACATTTTTGATGCTCCACCTCAATTGGTTTTCAAGGTACACCAATGGGTGTAGCAGATTTGCTGTGCGGACCAGCTGATCGTCTGCCGCACCCTGCCGCCTCTTCTCCTCTGCCTTCATCATCGCCATATTATTATTTACTGTGTCATTTTACACGTAGGTACAATTACACTACAACTGTCACACCTACACCGTGTATTACATACACCACGCTACACAACAATTAGTTGTCAGTGTAAATGTAGCGACTTTTCGCTCAGTTTGACCTGAGTACAGGATTTTCACCGTCGTCACGGAGTTTTTCCCTCAAGCTTGCTTCTATTAACGTAAATACGAGTTTTTTTTCGCTCACTGGCGACTGCGACTTTCTCCTGTAGCAGGATAGTACACACACCACAGTGTGAATCTTGTGTGAATGAGTTAGGATGTGTACATAAATATATATCCACAAATTTTTTCCATAAGGAAAAAATTTTATTTTGTTGGGGCGTAATGTCACGAATCAAATTCGCACCATTTCCCTTTTGTGAGAAGCCACGAACTATTAGTGGAAAACTCACTGTGTATCGCTCAGTTAACCGTTTCTCTCTCCATTTCGGGGTATACTTTTCAAAACAATCGCCACTGTTTCAAAAGTGACCGATTTAATGCACGTCACTAGGTGCTCTACTGAGCGATAATATTTCTTTATTGTTCGCCCCTGCTTGCCTCAACCGTTAGCCACGCCTTCTTCCGGTGGCTTGTGCGTCCTGCCCATACATCGTATTTTGAAAGCAGTCGAGTGTTTGCTGTGACGGAGTGAGGTACTGTGCTCCAGAAGTGTGAGAGAGAGAGGTCAGCAGCACCCAGACTCCACTGACTACAGTTTCTCCAAGCTCCCACCTTACTTGGTGATACACAACATTCATTGACCAGTATTTCCTTTCGTTTTCCTAGTCTTAAGAGTTTAGTTAAGGTGTTTTCCCTAGGCATAAGGATTTAGCTCTTGTGTGAGTGCGTGAGTGCGATCTCATTAATTTGATTTTGAAATGTACGTTAAATTTATTTTGTAATCAATAAATTTAACAGTTTTTTTGCTTGAGCTTAATGTAATGTAAACTCTTGTTTCATTTCTCCATAATTAAGCTTATTTCCCATATAGCTCCTAGCTTGCATAAACGTTTGCCTTTCATAACTGGTACTTAGGCCAGTCTTGTGTATTAAGTTTAAAATCCGTTGTGCCTCCTAGGAGTTAAGCATCAGCAGGAACCTGATATTATTATTAGTATTTGTTATTTATTGTCAGGGGTGAAATAACTTTCTCCAGAGGCTAACAATACTAAAAAACAGCAATTGAGTAATTAGTCTCTGCTGTGTACTGTTGAGAAAGTTTATAAATTCTCGTTCTGAGAAAATCGGCAAAGTAAGCCAGCGTAAAGAATCATTGCTTGATGTAGCAAGGCAATCATTGTCCTTGCTCTTCAATACTATTGAACATTATCATCATTTAAATAATATTTAGCATTTAAAAAAAAAAAGTGATATTTTAAAAACCCCGTGACATAATGAAGGGTATACAATTCTTTCCATATCCTGGTTGTGAAATGCTTACTAATGAAGCTGCTAGAACCCAAATATGTAAGATTAATAGTCAAAAAGGCCAAAATAATGTCATTTGTGAGGGATTTAATAGTCCTACTTGCCTTAGCCGTCACTAGATGGCATAAGCTGCCCCAAACTCAAGGTGCGATAGTGGTAAATTCAGTATTTAAATTAAGCAAGGATTGAATCCCAAATTTTCCCCAATTCAATCAAAGTCCTAACGTCATGTGTACTTTACTAAATAAATAGTGAAGAGAATTAAAACCCACCATATTGCAAAAACACAATCTCATTTGATCTAGCAGTGGCGTCTCTTGCGTGCCCGGGAGGCCCACTCGCTGCTCAGACATCGTGTGTAACAGACGTTGGTTCAGGTGAGCTGTCCACATTCCTCTTTTTCCCCCCTTATTTACTTGTTTGATCCTTACTTGGCGTGAACCATATGAAGTAATGTTGTTAAAAGCTTAACATAGACTCGATGCTCAGACATCGTGTGTAACAGACGTTGGTTCAGTCCCCAGACACCGTGACGTCAGAGTGTGCACGAGGCCATCTCGTGGTATTGCCCATAGACTCGTCTTACATACACACTTACACTACCCATGAATTATTTTATAAACTGAATGTAATAAAATGGTATTATTGATCTATCAGGTGAACTTTTTTTTTTTTTGATAAGGAATAGAAATTTGAAAAGTGATGTGATCATGTCACGGAAAGCCGAAATTCAAATTCATTAATCGTTTTCTTTCTCTTATATTAATATGTTAGAAAATTAGGAGCGTGGAAGGGAACTTAGTGGTTGTGAGCAAAAAATGTGATTTTTGAATTGTTTCTCGAGGCTAAACAAGCCCGAATGATTATGTATTCTTGGTGATTATGCGATTTTGAGTTGTTCCTCGAGGCTACACAAGCTCGAGTGATTATGTATTTTGGAGGATTATGCATTAATGATGATTATGAACTATTTGTATTTATGAATTGATAGTGTTTGTGAATTATAGTGAATTGCATGATGAAATTATACTACGCAGACGAAATAGAACACGAGTGATTATTTTTATTGGTTCTAGGCTATGCCAGCCCGAAAAGACAACCCAAGCTCATAAAATGTCCCTGTCTTGAGGCTATTGTCGAGCCCAAGAATAACCGACGATAAAGAGTGAGGTACGATGACCTCAGAAATCGCTTGAATATTCCAAATTGTTTCGCCTGGTGACTATGTTGTATGAATGATCGCCCAAACCATGGATTTAATTTACAATCCTTTTTCTTGTGACTAAAGGTCATGTAATTAAAAATGTCTGTTGAAAACCAGTATAGAATTATTAAAGTAGAGTAAAGTATATGTCATTTTTTTTTTTTTATACCCAATCAAGGGAATTATGTCCTCTCATGCATAACTCACTCCCCTTCCAATTCAAGATTCCTTCGCTTTGGGAACGACGACCACACGTGGTACTGACTTAATCTCGACTCGGCCATAACTACAAACGCTACCAAAACTATCTTAAACAATTAACCTTTATCATACCAAGTCAAAACACCACCCCTCCCCCTTCTGTTTTACTGAAGTGAATTTTCTATCAATCACGGAGGGGAGACTAAGTCGAGTACCATTTGTATTATCAATGGGTAAGTTGAACATAACCAACAACCGGTAAGATTATAAATCCTAACATTACACTGATGGAACAATAACGGTGGGATTGAAAAATACCGTCGTTACATGTTGATGTCATCATCAAGCATTGCTTTATTTAATTTGTCGGTTACAGCTTGTTGGCTAGGTGGCAATCTGTATACAGGCACATATCCGAGTTGAAGGCCGGATTCACAAGATCAGTGTGCTCATTTGTTCACCAGACAAGGCTCCAACCTGTCTAACTTCTGATCACATCAAACAATTGATTCCTACATATATGTTCTGGATAGGCACATTGTTTCAAATGTTGTTCAGTGTCTGCGGAAGCATATGTTCAGGGAATTGCTGAATTACTAGCTGCATGTCACTGAACATATTTCATACACAGAGACGGGAAAATCCCGGCGTATCACGACGGCCGTTGGGTACACCAGGATATCTCCTACCTTTGTTCCACTCTTAAGATTTAAGGGAGTGTTGGTAGTGTTTATTCAGGTGCAAAAATGATGCACTATTCTTCAGCACTGAGCATATGGTGGAATTATAGGATAAACCATTCATTCAACCTATCACAGGCAGTGTTATAGATTTCCCTATTTGTGCTCCTATAAACTTGATTGAGACCCTCTTGCATTATCACCACGCGCCTCATATCTGCCTGCGGTAGTTCATCCGACACCTGAACATTTTTATGTTAGGGAAATGAAGACAAGTCCGCTCTGAAGCACTACTGTAGGATGGCACCTCTGTGAGAGTGGTCTTAATATTCATTGTAGGTGGGGGTGCTCACCATCCACTCACTCGACGTAGTGCTGCTGTCGGGTGTCTGCCCTTTCCTCTCCTCCATCCTTCTCTCCTTCCATCCTCTTCTGTCTTCCTTTCCTTCATTCATTCCTTGTCCTTTTGCCTACTGGTAACTTTGCACTCCCTCTTCTGTCTTTCCTTCATTCTTTCCTCTTCCTTCTGCCTGTGGGTGACTCTACACTGAGCGACAAGCCAAATGGTTTCCTCTACACCAGGAAACCATTTACAACGCTGGGTGGTAACCATATAACCAAATTTTGATGCCTGGTGGTTTAGTGGGTAATTATTGCGCTCCAATCGGATAGAGCCGGTGAAGGTTTATATCCAAGGGGTGGTTGGGGTTCATTGCTCATGTAATGCCACTCAGGGACGAGTGAGGCTGGCCACTCTCATCTTAAATGTCAAGACCAACTTGCCTAGCCCCAGGTTCCTACGCTCCTCTCCGGGGTGACATAGGATTGGATGATGATGATGATGATGATGATGATGATGTATGACACCAGTTACGTGACTTATCATGAACAAATTAGGACTAGGCTGAAACAATATCATGTTTTTATAAGCAGAGGAGGTACGAGGGTCAGGCACAGATGAAAGTTTCCTAGCATCTATCACACTTGATAAAGATGGTGAGGTGCCTGCAATTACATTTACTGGCATTTTAGGGGATATGGGCAATCTATGGCTATAGTATTTTGATCGTCGGTAGAAATTCCCCTGTTTGGACGCAACAAATCTATTCTAGAGTAGAAGATAGTATTAATCCCTAGTAAAATGTCACCAGATTATCTGAGTTTAGGGGTAATAAGGAATTCACGATCAAGAGTATCTACTGCATTGTGTAATGAAATGTCAATGTGCACTTTGTCACAAACATCAAACTCAGTTTCATCTACAGCACGCCACAAAGAACATCAGGTGGTTCAAAAAATGTAACTCCATGTGAATGAAATTTAATTTGAGAAAAGGAGCCTTCTGAAGTTTTTGTTTTTTCTTGGAGGGAGCAGTTTGCAGGCCCCTGACCTTTGGTTTCTTATTTCTTATACAAAAAAAAAAGGTGACAGGTGCACTTAAATCCATAAATAAGCGTGAGTGTCACCACATATCTTGCATTCCACGGAACCTAAAGATGTTAAGGAATAAATTGAGATAATTATCTCCCTCCTCTGACCCAAAATTCAGCCTGGCACAGATAACAGCCCGCTTCCACATGCGTGTGTGTGCCATAATGCCAACAAACCACCGTGGAACCTGAAGATGAACGCCTACTTGAGGGTCTTCTGTGGTGAAACATACGACAATAAAGAGTTTGTGAGCAATGCCGATGCGAGGGAGATCTTGGGGCAGACGGTGTGGAAGCAGTTTTTGTGGGTGGGCAGAACTACCGCTTTGATCAGAACCAGATTTGCCAGCTCCTGTTTTGTTAGGTGTAGAAGAAACGTCGTGAAGTACCTTTATTGTCTGTCTTTACTATTTTGATTCAATCCCACTTTTTCTTAAATCAGGCTAGCCAAGAAAAACACTGTTTGTTGGCATGAACATCATCTCCTCACAAGTAGACAACTATTTTTGCCCTAATCTATTACATAATCAAAAATAACAAAGCAGCAGACTGATATTCTTAAACTGATAGATTTCTCATGATCCACAAAAACCCAATCAAAATATTAAAAGAGATTATAACATCGGTCAAAGTGTCCTTACAAACACCCGCTGCCTCTGATAATATATTTTGCGTTCAGGGGGGCTTTGAAGATCAGCTTACATACACTACAATAAACGCAAAAAACAGATAAGAAAAACAGCCTTTCTTGTGACCGATCATGTAGTCAGTGAAATACAAAAATCTTTTTGAGTCATAAACTGATCAAAGAAATCAGAGGATATACAAAATCCAAGAACACCAGTGCCCACGTCTAATCTATCTTTAAGATGAGCAACTTTCACAGCATCAGGCCAGATCTTCGCCACCGTTATTTCATTGTTAACTTGCTTGAAGTGAAAAACAGAAAAGGAACCTGCACCACCAGAATATTTTGGACGCTTCATGTTGTTAAAGATATATGTGTGAACAGGGCCAACCACGACGGAAGGAACAGTAGTAGTAGGGGTACCAGCAGCAGCAGCAGTACAGTAGTAGTAGTAGTAATAGTAGTAGTAGTAGTAGTAGTAGTAGTAGTAATAGTAGTAGTAGTAGTAGTAGTAGTAGTAATAGTAGTAGTAGTAGTAGTAGTAGTAGTAGTAGTAGTAGCAGTAGTAGTAGTAGCAGTAGTAGTAGCAGTAGTAGTAGTAGCAGTAGTAGTAGTAGCAGTAGTAGTAGTAGCAGTAGTAGTAGTAGTAGTAGTAGTAGTAGTAGTAGTAGCAGTAGTAGCAGTAGTAGTAGTAGTAGCAGTAGTCAATCAATCAATCTTTATTTCGTATTTAACACACATATGTACAGTATGAGGCATAACGGCTAAATATTCTTTTAAATTAAAAAAAAATCCACCAAATTATCATTTCAAAGAGCTAAAAAAACAATAATAAATATCAAGCTTCTGTTAACTGTGTTGCTAAGATTATTATACCGTACACACATAAATACCGTCATGTATATATTGCATATTAAAAGTGTACATAAACTATATATATACTGTACATATCGCTCCACTATCACAACTCATTACCATATATGTAATTCAACCCTACATTTCGTTTTATTCTTTCACACAGTAACTTGCAATCCTCTTTCTTCATGATTTTGAATCCAAGCAATCCTTGATTTAATAATATCAGTTTTCATACTCAAATTTTTTTTATATTTTTCACTGAAGTGTTTACAAAGCTGATAAGGCCAGAGGTAAAAACAGGAATATTCATCCTAAGTAAAACATTCCTCTTTGTAAATAAAGATTTCACATATCTTGCCTGTGTGAATGCTGCATGATGCCCAAGCAGAAAAAGACCAGCTACCGTGGCCATACTATGATTGCTTGTTACTCTTTGTACATTATGTACTTCCTTTATTGCGTTAGCATATGTAACATCAGATGTTATAAACTTCTGACCTTTTTGTGTTTTCTTTAAATCCCATAATAATAACCCATAATCAGGTACCATACACTTTATGCCTTAAACCAAAATGGTAGCATTTGTGAATTAATAATCTTGAATTTCCTGTGTACAAAAATAAGTTTAGAATAAAAAGAATTTTACCTTATCTTAATATCATATTTATCTGAAAAACTGTCTTGAAATACATAGCCAAAATATTTATATTTCTTCATTACCTCATAATGATTTATACAAGGGATACTGTGTCTCTCATTTTTTCTTGTATTAAATAACATTACTTTGGATTTTTTGCTCTTAAGTTTTAGCTTCAGATTATTTACCTCCTTCTCAACTGTTTTACAGAGTACCTCAATGTTTTCTTTTGAATTACTTAAAATTACAATGTCATTCATTATTTGCTTATGCAATGATATTTACTCTATAAAGACCAAAGCAACATCGAACATTCACATTCGATAAGGTTTTAATTACATTATCAATGTATAAATTAAAATGCAAAGGAGAGAGAATCCCTCCTTGTTGAACACCTCTGTTGATAGGGTAATATTTACCAAAACAATTATTCCAAATAACTCTCGCACTGGTGGTCCATGAATAATTCATAATAATTAAAATCATGTGAGGGGGAAAATCCCTCTCCAATAAAATGTTCCTCATGTTAAAATGAATTACATTATCAAAAGTTTCAGACAGATCCATAAAAGCTGCATAAAGTGTTCTGCCTCCTTTAATGTGTGGTCGGATAGTTTCTTTTAATAAAAACAAGCATCGGCAGTAGACAGTTCTTCTGTAAATCCAAACTGGCTCCAGTTAAATACATATTTTTCTTTTAAAACATCTAAAAAAATTAATTCTAAAAGTTTTAAAACACACGATGATACCATTACCGGCCTATAGTTCCATGAATCTGATTCATTTCCTGATATGTCTTTAATAATGGGAGTAACATTACCCTTCAGCATTTCCACTGGTATATAGCTATGACTGTAACAAGTGTTTATAAAACGCACCAAGACAAAAATTCCTCAGACTCACGCTTCAGTAATGTAGTGTATGCCATCATGACTTATGCCATCATTCAGTCTCCTGATTAACAGTTTTCATCTCTCTACTGATATTATAATGCAAATTTTTCTCCTGAAAGACCACACTTCCTTTAATTTAGACACACACTCTCTTTCTTCCCTCATATCCTCTTCATCCTGATTCTTAAACAACTTTTCACCAAACAACGGGATAATATTACTGTAGTAATAGAAATAGTAGTGGTAATAGTAGTAGTAGTAGTAGCAATGGGAGGAAGAGCAGATGCAAAGAGAGAAGAATCAGTAGCAGAAAAAAACAAATATATTATCAGAATTAGTGACAGCTAAGGGAGAAGTAGCGCCAGAAAAAAAAAAAAAAAATCTGGGAAAGCAGTATTGTCAGATAGTCGGTGGGCAGTAGGGGATGAAAGTGAGTCGGGAGTGAAAGAAGTACTATCTGAAGAAGCATCTGATTGGTTACCCGAAGTGACATATGAATATTCCGAAGGTGGGAGATGTAGATGAGGAAAAGGAAAAAGGAGAAACTTTTTTTTTTTTTTTTTTTTCATAAGAATTCCAACAACATGATTTTCTTGGTTAATAGGTGGCTTTTCTGGGGCATAACATGAATTTTCATCATCGTCTTTGCCAGGGAATCAATGGAAGTCAATGGTAGTGTTTGGGAGAAAGGGGAACATAAAGAAGGACAGGAAAACAAGACATGTACAAAACAAGAGAACACAAAGGAAATAAGGAATATGATAGAAAAAAAAAATTAATAAAAATGTTAAATCAACATTAACAACAAAGGAGAAAAATTGTTAAATATTAACAAGGCATGACATGAAAGACAAAATAAAGGGAAATGTGAACAATATTAAACAAATGAAGGATACAGGTAAAAAAGTAGGCTTACTAGTTGCAGAAGATTGGTGGTGGTGCTGATATGCGTAGCAAGCGTTTTTCGTGTGACTGCCAAGCCAAGAAAGTTCTGAGCGTGGTAAAATTCATGTGTGCAGTACTGTCTATCTCTCTATAGCGAGACGCCTTAATCGTGTAAGGTATGACCACAGACGAACTGAGTCCATGTCACCCTGTTTCCCGCCACGTCAATGCCCTCCCCCCAGCTAACACCTCCCTCTCTCACATACCTCCCCACTCCATCCCTCCATCTCATACCCCCGCTAATACCAATACACCAGTCCTGTATAAGACAGCCCTAGCATGTATTCAATATGGACGGTGGGTATTAGCGCCGAAGTGGTGACATGTAGAGGTGTATGATATGTAGGAGGGCTGCTGGGCCTTGATAGCAAGCTGTGAAGCCTATGCCCAGAGTCGAGCACATAAAAAAAAAAGTCTCCCCCCCCCTATCCTCTCCTCCACCTCACTCACATGTATTCTCCTCGTTAGTCTTGCGCTCTCCATCCTCTCCACATGGCCATACCACCTCAGTGTATTTCTCCTAACACTTTCTATCACATTCACATCCACACCACAAGACTCCTTTACTTCCTCATTTGTCAGTCAGTCTGTCCATGTAACTCCACATGCTCCTGTTAAATAACTCACTTCCATTGCTCACACTCTTGACTTGTATCCCTCTGACTAGGTTCAAGCTTCGCTTCCATACGTTACAGTTGGTATCACAGTACTATCATGCAGCGACTTTTTTACATCCATGCCCACTTCCCTCTTTCATATCACTGATTTCAAAAAGCCAGGAACATTTCTACCCTGTTGTACCCTTTCAAGCAGTTCTTACTCTAAACTTTCATCCTAACTCACCACACTATCCAAAACTTATATGCACTCGCCTTTTCCATTTCCTCATTATTTAACCTCACTGGGCATTCAGTGACCTCGTTTCTCTCGAAGACCACAACTTTACTCATCCCTACATTCATCTTTAGATTCCGTTTCTCACACATTCTTCCAAACTCACTCACCAGGCCTTTCAGTTTCACTTTATCTTCACTTAACATTATAATATCATCTATAAATGCCAGAAAAGGAAGATTCCAAATGCTGTCCTCTCTCCTTAGGGCTGCACCAACATCCACTACGTTACCTTGTATCTCTTATTGCTTCATTCATATACAGATTGAACGGCAATGGAGACATGACACATCCCTCTTTCTAGCCAACAGCCAGATAGAAAAATTCACTTCATTCGCCATCCACATGCACTGCAGCCTTAGCGCCCTCATAGGTACTCTTCATGGCTTTGAACAGCTTCCTGTTTACTCCATATGTGCTTAATATTTTCCATATTCCTTGTCTATGCACTCTTCCATATGCCTTCTGCAAATCCATGAATGCCATATATAACATCCTTCCCTTCTCAAAAAACTTTTCCACTAAAGATCTTAGGATGAATATCTGATCTACACAACCTCTTCCCTTCCTAAAACCTCCCTGTTCTTCTTCAACTAATTCCTCTGTTGTTTCCTTAACTCTGTCAATAAGTATCCCACAATACACATTTACTATTATGTTAAGAAAAGTGTCCTTATGATTTCCACACCCTTCTTTTTCCCTTTTTCCTTCGTACAGGGGAATAGTTATAACTAACTATCAATCATTTGGGACTCTACCTTCCTCCCAGGCTAATATGCATATCCTACATATCCATTGTACTTCTAGCTCTCCTTAGTGCTTCCGCGTTTCACCACACACTCCATCAATTCCTGGGACTTTCCCCATTTTGACTTTCTTCATTGCTTCCACTACTTTCATCCTACTAATCTCTTGCTCCTTTCTCATCTCCATCCTTCTCCCAGCCATTCCCCATCCACTTAAACTCGCATTACTATATTCATTATGTTTAATAATTCCTTAAACTGCTTTCACCCTCTACTCACTTTCTTCTTCGCTATCAGTCTACCATATTCATCTTTCACTCCCCTACTACCTTTTTTTATCACCCCGTCTAACTCTATTTCCTTCCAGAAAATTTTCTTGCATTGCCTATACTTTACACTCAAATTCCTTCCAAGTTGCTCATCCACTCTCTTCTAACTCTCTATTATAATCTTTTCACATCTTTCTTACTCTCTACAAATAACTTTCTAATCCGTCTCTCAACTTCCTCCATGCCCCTCCTCCCCATCCACTCACTAGATGCTATCTTCTATTGCACCACCACTTGTCTTACACCTTCATTCCACCATGCTGTTCCTTTCAAACCTTTCGTCTTCTCTTCACCCCACACACCACCTCACATGCTGCACGCATTTCTTCTGTGAATATCTTGCACACCCCTTCCACGTCCCCCATCCGCTCCCAGTCATATTTACCCAATCGCTTCTCCAATGCTTTCCTATGTTTTGCCTTTTTTTCATCCTCTTCCAACCTTTCTACCCTCTTTGTATGGACTACTTCCTCCTACCCTACTCTCCTTCTTTCCATCCATCGTATATGTACCTCGACTTTCACCACCCTCAAATGATGGTCAGAAAGTCCACTCCCTCAACCTCTGTATGCTCTTGCACCCACTACATACCTTCTCATTCTCTCATCCACACACACATAATCAATCATAGCCTTCCATTCATTCAGTTCACCGCCCTCCCTTCTTATCACTGGCCACGTATACCTGCCGATCATTTTGTGCCTAAAGAGGATATTGGCTATGACCAACGCCCTACCCGGACTAATGTCCACTAGAGCACAACCATTCTCATCCACTTCTACAAGCACACCCCAATTACACACCAATTACTCCATCTACTTTCGTATTCCCTAACTTTTCATTCATTTTTCCAGTAAAAACACTCTCTCATTCATCTCAAACTTTTCTATGTCTGCTTCCACATTTGTCTGGAACTCTTCATTCACTTTGCTTGCATGATCATCTGTTGGTGCATATACATACACAGTAGCCCAAGCTTGTATTCCAACTTTCGATCTTACCAACATAGTCCTTGAACCAATCCATACTTCCACCTTCTCACGCTCTCACCATTCCATTTTGTCTGTCAGTCCACATATATGTCCACTTTTGCATTCTCATTCAAGCACCTGGACAATCTCTCTCTCATTCAGGTCATCATTCGCACCCCTCACATTCCACATTGAAATCCGCACCGTATCTTTTGGACTGTCCTTGGTCGTCAGCTGTTGGTTAGTCCTGGTTCAAGGCATTTTGTTTGTCATTTTAGTTAGTTGTTTTCTAGGGATGGGCATTAGCCCTTAAACAACCCACTTGTTGACACCTGGGGAGCACGTATTGGTTGGTTATTACGTTACCACCCAGCCCATTAAATGATATCCTGGCTCACAGGAAAGTATTTGGCTCGTCACTCAATTTGGAGTCACCCTGCTGTAGGTTATCACTATCCTAACTGAGTGGATGAAGGGTGCCTCCATCGTAGTACACTAAAAAAAAAAAAAAAAGTATAAGGTTGAATTACTGAATACATAGTGCTGATTATGGACTTCACCAGAGGGTAGGTAAAAGTGTCAGGGTGACCACAGCTGACGAAGAAAATGGCGTGTTGGTGAGCGGCATAATGCATAGCAACAGGGTATTCGCGGCGAGTAAGTCCGCTGACAGGAGGGTGTAAAGTCGAGTGAGTTGTGAAGGGGCAGGGCCAACACTAGGACAGTCAATAGGAGGCCGAAGTGTGACATCAGGTTGCCATGACAATCGCCATGCTGGTTCAACACAAACATCCAACAGGGGACTTTTACAATGTAGTTTCTTGTTTCTTGCAAGCAAAACTGCAGTAACTAGTGCAGTGGAATGCACTTCCGAATGAAACAGTGCGTGCCAAAACTATTCATTAATCTAAAAATGTGTGTGATAAAACTGGTTCAATACACGGGACAGTACAAGCCTGACTCATTCCTGAAAAAATACAATTACGTAAGAACAATTAGTTAAGAATACACACACACACACACACACACACACACACACACTTAAAATTCACAAAGCTCTACTGGGTGGAGTCACCGCGATTCACAACAAGGCAAACCATATTAAAACAAGTGCATTCAGTATTGTCATAATACAAAGTCCCCAACCGGATGATATCCATACATATGTAATTGACCTTGGGAGTAGAGTAGATGACTTGTTGATCCACACGACACGCCGTTGTGGTACGGGGAACAAGTGTGTGAAAGTATATCAAAATCTGTCCATGCATGTGCAAGTTGCAGAGCGGACACGAAATTGCAGACGACCTTGTTTGAGCCCCAGATGTGACCTTGACCTTGGGAGTAGATGGCTGGTTGTTGCGCGAGACACACAACAATGGCATGGGGAACAATTGCATGAAGATGTATGAAAATCTGTTCAAGCATGTGGCAGTTACAAAGCAGACACGAATTTGCAGACTGACTGACGTACTGATGTATTCAAGTACTGATGTACAGATGTGCTGAAGTACTAACGGAACCGTGCAAATCTATAGTCCCCCATCGGTTTCACCGGTAGCGAACTAATGATATTACACCTTAAACAGCCTCGGAGGCCAATGCCACCATGCATGTCCTTCCACATGCTGCGTTACCTCTGTACCCCAACTTTCAGCCTCCTGGGTGCTCCGGTATGGCCTGCTATAAAATTTAAACAACATACAACTTACAACGACCGAGTATATATATATATATATATATATATATATATATATATATATATATATATATATAAATCAATAATTAAAAAAATAAATAAGTATATATATATATATATATATATATATATATATATATATATATATATAGTTTTGGGGGGTGTATTTTACGGTGCACTCTTAGCCCTTAATTAATCACCAAAAGGGACAAGTTAAAGCTTGCAGAAGAACTAACATAACTTTACTGTACACTATAACATACACAACCAAAGAAGAAACCAGGATTCGTTTTACAGAAGGGAGGATTGATATAGGCCTCAGAACACAAATATAAAACAAGTCATTTCTTACCTAACCAGAGTACACTCAATGGAGGCTAAGTACTCACAAAGCTCGAGGAAACGTGGCGACTTCGAAGGTTATATCTAGATATAAATCACACACTAGTGTAAATGGAGGAGTGAACCAAAACTGGGAAATGGTGCACAAACAGTGTGTTTTGTAGTCAGTCACCTAGTGAGTACAGTTGGGGAAAAGTGCAACACAATGTGACAAAACTGTAACATGACAGTAAATGTGTACAAACGTGTACAAAAATGTGTTCAGGGATATGTGTACAAAACGAGACAAAAATGTGTCTACACATTTTCCTCGACCTTTTAAAGCAGATTTACTCCGCCTTTCTCAGCTAATTAACCACTAGGCTGTCTTAAAAATAATCTCCATCCATACAGAAACAAAAGAGGCACCTGCTACCAATGAGGGCCTCATACACTCCACACAACCAATTGCGTGCCATCAAGAATGTGACGAAAGCGGCATTTAGGCTTCTAATTGGCAAACATCCCTACTTTGCTCCTCCCACATTTTGTCACACCTAGTATTTCAAGGACTAGAGGAATTTTCTGCGTAATTTGTGAGAAAAACATCTGTAGTGTTATCAGTTGAGAAGGCGAAGTTGACCGCTGGGTAAATACACTTGGGGACTAAGGTTACCCTTTACAGGCAGCAAAACTGATAAGAGGAAAGATATAATGTTCATAACGGCTCGCTTCTCTCCCCTTTCATTATCATCTAATCTTCTATTTCACCCATTCGCTACTGGGGTAACTACGCCAGTGACACCCCCCTTCCTGAGAGAAGAAATTTTCCAAGGGGACATTTCTGGATACTGTACAATCAAGTTCTGGACAGGTAATGTGCTAAAACATTACTAACACCTTATACATGTCTTACATCAAAGGAGTATGCTTGCAAAAATAGGGCCAGCGGGTCAATCTAAGATTTTTGTCCTTAAATCGGGACAAAAACTTCAGAGGGTGGTGATCAGTGTACGCTACGACATCACCTGACCCTGAACCAACATATACAGAGAGGTGTTGAACGGCAAGTATGAGTGCGAGGAATTCTTTCTCAAAAGTTGAATAATTTCTCTGGGCCTTATTGAGCTTTTTGCTAAAATAGCACACTGGCATCTCAAAGCCTTGATCATTATCCTGAAGCAAAACTGCAGTGGCCTCTAAGCCACTGACATCAACAGCTAATTTAAATGTTTTATCAAAATTGGGAGCTTGAAGCACTGGGTGACTTGACAGGATGGCTCTGACTTTAGAATAGGCTTCCTCACATTCTGGCTACCACTCATATTTGACTCCTTTTCCTAACAAATCAGTGAGGGGAGCTACAAGATAAGAGAAGTTCAGGACAAAATGTCTGTAGTACCCTACCATACCCAAGAATTGTTGCAACTCTCTCTTATTTTGGGGTTGGAGGAAATTGACTATGGCCTGAACTTAAACATCAGGTGGACTCACTTGGCCTAAACCGACCACATAACCTAGGTACTGCGCTTGAGCCCTCACAAATTCACATTTAGCTAAATTAAGCACTAAATTAGCCGAGGACAGTCTCTGAAACAAGGCATCTAGTTGGCTCAAGTGTTGATCCCAGGTGTTGCTAAAAATAACATCATCATCAATGTAAGTAACACAATTCTCAACATCTTTTGTGAGATAATTCATCAGCCTTTGGACGGTGGCAGGAGCATTCTTCATACCGTAGGGCATGACCTTACATTTATAAGTCCTGCCACAGACCACATAACAGGAAATTTCTTGAGCCCTTTCTGTGAGTGGGACATGCCAATATCCCTTCTTTAAATCTAATTTTGTGATAAACTTAGCACTGCCTATCGTGTCCACACAATCATCTACTCTAGGAAGTGGGTAAGTATTAGTCTTGGTAAGGGAGCTGACTCTATGATAATCAATAAAAAAGCGATGTGACCCATTGGGTTTTGGAACCACTATGACTGGGGAGCACCACTCACTTTGACAGGACTCGATTAACCCCTGTTGCAACATGTAGTTCAGTTCCTCTCAAATGATGGTCAGCTTCTGAGGACTAGCCCTGTAGGGGGACTGCTTTACAGGGCTGGCATCTCCAATGTCCACGTCGTGCTGTGCCACTTCTGTCCGTCCTGGGGTGTCCCGGAAGACATCATGCAACTTCCTGAGAAGGGCAACAAGGTCAACACACCGCTCTGCAATCAAGTGGGAGAGTTTATCAGTCAGTGCACTCCAAGCTTCCTGGTTTTCTCTCCAACTGGTCATCTGGTCCAAAGTCAAAGGGCAGTCCTCGTCCTCTGCCAACTCGACAGCCGACATCACACATGCAGCACTAGGGAGGTCTGCAAACTCGACAGCTGACACCATGCATGTAGCAATAGGTCCATGTCTCACCTGTGGCACTCCTTCAACATATTTATACGGCACAATCTTTGTTCCTTCCTCCGGTCTGGGGTTAAAATGACAATTTACTTCACCTACCCTCTTTTCCACTAGATTAGGGTCTGCAAAACTTTCCTGCAGTGGCTGACCATGAATAGGAAGCAAGACAAGAACTTGATTGCCTGAGCGAAACACTCTGTGCCTAACTTTCTTAGAGTGGTCATACCACCTCTTCATCTTCTCCTGAGAGGACTCCAAGTGTGCCCTGGCTACTTCCATACTATAGGCCAGTCTTTCTTTAAATTTTGACATATAGTCTAGCAAGTTAATTTGGTCATTATCCTTGACCCATTGCTCTTTGATGAATTTAAGAGGACCTCTTACTTCATGGCCAAAGATTAACTGAAATGGGGAGTAGCCCAAGGACTCGCTCAGTGCCTCTCTGGTTGCAAAAAGTAGGAAAGGCAAACACTTGTCCCATACCTTTTCATCAACATATAGTTTTCTGAGCATACTCTTCAAAGTTTGGTGATACCTCTCTAATGCACCTTGACGCTGAGGATGATATGCTGAGGAAGTGATCTGGGAGATTCCTAACTCCTTATGGGTTTGTCTGAACAGTTTGGAATTAAAATTACTGCCTTGATCCGAATGCACTTCCTTAAGGAGACCCAAATGGGTAAAGAAGGTGATGTCAGGAGTTGGCGCGATTAAGTATTTGAATAAACTCGTGACATTAACTTTGGTGGGAAACGCGAATTCTAGCAGAATCCCAGTATTTATCACTCAGTTTAACCGCCACGTATTCACCTGAACGGGAGTGTTTTTCAGAACATTTTTCACTATTTCATAAGTAATCGTCTTTGTGCGTGATGTTAGCACCTTCGCTGAGTGAACTGCGGATGTGTATTGCTCACACTCGTTGGCCGTTAGTGAGTGTGGCCGCGACACTCGCCTCTCTCCCACAATTTGAATCAGTCAAGATTTGAGCGCCGTGGAAGCAGGTAGTGTGTGTGGCAGCGTCCTTCCTCAGCAACGACGCCCAGTTCCCACCGCCCCCATTGAATTCCCACCTAGCATGATTAGCGAGAAGCTCAGCGTGTGCAACATCCTTCCTCAGTAACGACGCCCAGTCATCCACTTTGTCCACTTTTCTGACCAGTATTTCTTTTCGTTTTTTCCTAGGTTTAAGAGTTAGCTTTTGAGTGAGCGAGTGAGTACGATCTCCTTATTTTGAATTCATTTTGAAATGTAACTTACATTTATTTCTTTGTAATCAATAAATTTAACAGTTCTTCTTCTTGAGCTTAATGTAACGTAAATTCGTGTTTTATTTCTCCACGAGCATATTTCACTTATAGCTCCTAGTTTGCATAAATGCTTTGCTATTCATAACTGGTACTTAGGCCAGTCCTTTATTAACTTAAATCCGTTGTGCCATCTAGGAGTTAATTACACCAGCAAGAACTTGTTTATCATTAACCCGCCCCGTCCTGGAGACGTGAATTCACGTCCTCACATGATGTCCACTCATATCCTGGAGATGTAAATTAACGCGGCAACATTGCAAGCTCCCTAATTTGCACGATTTTCAATTTTTGCGAGTGATTTCGCGAGTGATTTTTGGCACGTATACACGGGACACCTTCCTCTATTCCTCTACAAGATGCCAAGCAGGGACAATGCCTTACACCGCATAACCTCTCCCCACCCCCTGCACGCCATTGTCTTGGCAATTCACCTGTTACCAGTGACCTGGCCAATAAAGACATTCAGGGCCAGAGTGATTCCCCAATCGATGACAATGTGGAGGACAAAGTTTACATAGCATTAGAGGAAGAAACAGTCAGAAATGATGATCAGGTAATGTGGGGAAAAAAGGTCATGAATTGTGATGAGTCAGTGAGGGAAACAATGCTTATAATGCCTATATTACTGTATGAAAACCAATATACTCTAGTACTACATATAAATTCGTACCAAGTAAATAAATAAATACTGTTTATGAGTGGATAACATAGTTACCCTCCCATAGAACTCGTTTTCTTTGGTGCCAGCCTGCTAGAAAACCCAGTCAGGTAAGGAGGTACTCATACCTGGATCGAGTATTTTAAACCTCAGGTGAGCAATTTCTCTATGAATTTTCGATGTTTCTCACCAAAAGCGAATGTTTGAGCCTAAAAAAAAATGTCCAAAAATGTCGGGACTGGGGCGTACCACTGCCCAGAAAACGTCGGGATGGGGCGGGTTAATAGCATTAGTTATTGGGTATCAGGGATGGAGTCACTTTCTCCAGAGGCCAACAGTACTAATAAACAGCACGTGTGAATAGTTAGTCCCTGCTGTGTACTGTTGAGAAAGTTTATAAATCCTAGTCCTTAGAGAATCGGCGAAGTAAGCTAGAATAAAGTAATCATTGCTTGATTTTCACAAGACAATTCATTGTCCTGCTCTCAAGATTATTGAATAATATTCTTTAATATTACATATATTTAAAAACTCCGTGACGTCTGGCGACCTCATTCTAGATACTAACTCCTAGCTCTAAAGTTATTCACGAGATAATATTCACTCGTTCATACTTAGGTATTTATTATTAAAGTCTATAGGCACTATCTTACTGGTGATTATCGATTCAGTTCTGTTAATTTACATAATAGTTTTCACAGTCAGTTGTTTGTTTAATTTTCTTTCTTTACCAGTTTAATTAGATAAAACTGGTCACCACTAACCTGTGCCTATATTCTTTATTCTCGATTATTGGCATCTTTCTCTGCAAAAATTGCAGTCAGTACTGAGTCTCTAGTTTACTCAGATTGAGTTAGCATCATGGCTCCCAACGTCTATGTACAGGAAGCTAGAGATATGAGGCTTAGCAACCCCCCAAAAATTCAAAACTACGTCCTCTCACGGTTTAATTACGAGCAACAACGTGAGAAAGATGCTCATGAAGAACGCGAAAGAGAACGTGAACACGAGCGAAAACAATGCGAGGAATGTGAGAGAGAACGTGAACACGAGCGAAAACAACGTGAACTCCAGTTAGTACAAGAGCGAGAACAACGCGAATACGACCGTGAACAATGAGACAGAGAACAAGAACACGAGCGAGAAGCACGCGAAAAACATGAACTTGAACTGCTGAAGTTCAAGCAAGTTTCCTTGGCTTCAGACACATCTGTTGCAGCTGGCCCAAGCTCCACAAGCGCTCTCCCTGCACGTTCTGGCGACCCCACACGTCAAGCTTCCCCCATACAAGGAAGGCGAGTAAATCGAGCCATACATAGCTCGTTTTGAAGACATGGCACAGCTTTACCAGCTGGATGATGCAGCTATGTGGCTTCAGTTTCTTAGCCTGTTTGAGGGCCCTGCCCTCTATATTCCCCATACAATTCGTGGAGACAATCTCACGTATGAGATGATGAAGGCCGCACTCGTCAAAGCATATGGTCTCACAGTTGACGACGCCAAGAGTTAGTTCATGACGGTGCATTTACAGGAAAAAGAGCCTGCCGTTCAGTTTCTTGACCAGCTTACTGCTTACTTAGATGAGTGGATGGAGAAAGATGAAACTCCTTCCACATGTGAGGGGATAATTGACCCTATGCTGCGCATGCAGCTAGAAAAGTCGTGGCCTACTGAACTTATGGCTCAGCTTAAGATCTGCCAGGTAAAAGATGCCAGCCAAATGGTGAAGAAGGCTGATGCATTCTTCACTGCATACGGGTACCAAACTCACAAGCGGCATACCTGGAACAAGAAAGCTGATATATCTGGGAAACCGTTTCAGACTGAACCCCAGCAACAAGGCCGTTCTCAGAATAATGGCCAAGGTCCAAAACCACAGAAGAAGGACCAGAGGCAAAACACTCAGAAACCTAAGTGGAAGCGGTACGATAAGCGGAACCCTAAGCAGCAGCAGTACTGGTATTTCAAGCAGCAGCAGGGCAAGGACAAACCACATAACCCTCAGTCAGGACAATCGACTTTAGTGTATCGGAGGCAGGATGCAAATGCAGCCCTTATGCCACAACAAGCGTACAGTGGTGCCAACCCCACCAGTACAGGTACTTCCCTGCAGTTCACTAGTTCCCCAGCATCAGCGAACCCTCCTCCACAGGTGGTCAATGCTGCAGCTCCTCAGATGGCGAGCACGACCCCTCAGGTATCAAGTTCTCAGGGCACCACATTTGCTACATCGTTTGTTCCGCAGTCTCACCAGTGACTGGCTGCTACCTACTCAGACCCTTCCACCAGTAGCACTGCCTTTCTTGTTCAGCCAGGGTTTGTGGGAGGTGTTTCTGTAAATGTCCCGAGAGATAATGGTTCCTCAGGTTGCTCTGTCAAGCAAAGTTTAGTTCAGCCCGATGAGTACACGAGTAAGCAGATCCAAGTTAGACTTATTGATGGGTCAATGAAATTGTTCCCTGAGGCATGTATCCAGGTGGCATCTCCTTTTTACACTGGTTTGACAGCTGCTGTTGTCATCCCAGAACCCTTGTTTGACCTCATTATTGGCAACATACCGGGCGTCAAAAACAGTTGCGCCGTAGATGTTGCTACACAGACTTCGGCTGTTACAATAACATGAGCCATGGCCGAGGCTCCGAATCGTGTCACCCCGTTGACCGTCGCAATGCCGCAAGATTTGATTCGTAGTCAAGACGTTGTCTAAGAACAACAGTCTGACCTGACACTTCCCTCAGTGTGTAAGAAGCTGGAGGGTAAAGTGATTAAGTATTTACGGGGAGGTCAAGCCAGATTCCTTCGCAAGCGAGGACGGCTATACCCTGAGTCACAAACACCCCAGGGCGAGGTTCGACTGCAGTTCGTCGTTCCCACGAAGTATCGCTGGGCAATGTTCAAATTAAGTCATTGTTCAGTCATGGGAGGCCACATGGGCCAAAAGAAAACCTCTGACCGGATCCATGCTGACTTTTTCTAGCTAGGAATGGGACAGGAAATAAAAAGGCTTGTGCTTTCTTGTGATGTGTGTCAACGTACCACTGACTGGGGACGTGTCCGTCCTGCGCCATTGAAACCAATGCCTGTAATCTCTGAACCATTCGAGAGAGTAGCAGTTGACTTTGTTGGGCCCCTCTCTCCTAGGGCAAGTGATGGATCAAGGTATATCCTCACTATTGTTGATTTCAGCACACGGTGGCCTGAAGCTGTGGCCCTTGAGAATATAGAGGCCGTCACTGTTGCTGAGGCATTGATCGAAGTGTTCTGTTGCGTAGGTATCCCCAAAAAGGTCTTAAGCGACTGGGGTTCACAGTTCACCTCTGCAATGATGAACGAAGCATTCAGGTTGTTGTCCATCCGAGGCCTGTGGACTACGCCTTATCATCCCATGTGTAACGGGCTGTGTGAGAGGTTCAATGGGACTCTCAAGAAGATGTTAAAGTGCATGGCTGCCGAACAGCCAAAGGAATGGCCGCGGTTCATTGCTTCTCTTCTCTTTGCTTATCGAGAAGCATCACAGCACTCCTTGAAGTTCTCACCCTTTGAAATGGTGTATGGAAGGTCGGTCCGTGGACCACTTCAAGTCCTTCGCAAGTTATGGGACGATGAAGAACCCGACCATGAAGTCAAGACCACCTACACCTATGTCCTTGATCTAGCTGACCGCCTCCGGTTGACATGCGAGTTAGCTAAGGAAGAATTGATCAAGGCGCGTGAAGTTCAGAAAGCCTATTATGATAAGAAGGCAAAACTTCGGAAGTTTAGTCCAGGCGATAAGTGCTTGGTGTTACTCCCCACTGCCCAGAACAAGTTGTTGGCGCAGTGGAAGGGTCCATTTGATGTAGTAGAGTGCATTTCAGACCTCAACTACATAATTCAAATGGGGAATCTTCGCAAAAGGTTCCTCATTAACATGTTGAAGGCTTATCATGAGTCAAACCCCGAGGAGACTGGCCTACGAGTAGCTGATGATAGTGACCAGCCACTGGAAGAAACCAGGGCAACCACGGTGATCCCAGCTGATGACCATGATGACGACCCCTTAACTGCTCAGTCCCGTTAGGAAGAGACTGTCGAAGATGTTTTACTCAACGCTGACTTAGCATTAGGTGATCAGAATGCCATAAGGTCACTGCTCTGTCGGTATGCTGATGTCTTCTCTGACCAACCTAGACTTGCAATGGTTGATTGTCACAAGACTGAGTTGACCAGCGATACTCCCATAAAGGTTAAGCCATATCCGATTCCCATGCCACTACTGGGCGCAGTAGACAACGAAATTGCTAACATGGAGATTGCAGGTATTATTGAAAAGTCCTCATCTCCTTACTGCAGTCCAATGGTAGTAGTCCGCAAGAAGGATGGTGGAGTCAGGATTTGTGGCGACTATAGGAGGCTCAATGCAATCACCAAAGTGGATGCTGAACCAATGGGTGACCACATTGCCATCTTCTCCAAGCTGGCAGGGTCACGATATTTCACGAAGCTCGATTTGGTGAAGGGATTCTTCCAGATTCCCCTTCACCCCGAGAGCCGTCAGTTCACTGCCTTTGCTACTCCTAGGGGGTTGTATCAGTATAAATTCCTCCCATTTGGACTTACCAATTCCCAGCAGTATTTAATCGTGCCATGATACAAGTGCTCCATGGTATTGTAGGAGTAGAGATGTTCGTTGATGATGCCCTCGTTCATTCCGCCACGTTGGAGGAGCACCTCAGATTCTTGGAAACTGTCTTCAGTAGACTCCAGAGTTTCAACATGACTGTGAAGCCTAGCAAGTGTAAAATTGCTCACAGTAAGGTGGAATTCCTCGGACATATAGTTGGTAACAATCGCTGCAGGCGTCAGGTTGACAAGATCAGAAAGGTTAAAGAAGCCCCGAGACCCGTGCCCAAGAAACAGGTTAGGGCATTCCTTGGCCTAGTGGGGTATTATAGGAGTTTTATCCCCAACTTTGCTCTCATTGCCCAACCGTTGTACAAGGTGCTGCAGAAATATGCTCCAAACACCAGTGAATGGGGAGAAGTGCAAGAGAGATCTTTTGCCACCCTTAAAAAGCATGTTGTGCAAGGAGCCTATTTTGCAGTTGCTTGATTCCAACAACCCTTTCATACTGCACACTGATGCTTCACAAGATGGAGTAGGTGCCGTATTGATGCAGGAATCGGAAGGTGGAATCTTCCCAGTGGCATACCACAGCCGTAAGCTAAAACCTGCCAAGAGGAATTACAATACTGTTGAGAAGGAACTCTTGGCTGTGGTTGATGGTGTTAAGAAATATTATTATTATTTATATGGAGCACCATTCACTCTGGAAACTGATCATATGCCACTCACTAATCTCAGCACGACCAAGACAGCTAATGCAAGATTGACACGCTGGACACTGTATTTACAGCAGTTTAACCTTGTTGTGAGATACATCAAGGGAAGTGATAACGTAGGTGCAGACCTGATGTCTCACCTGCTAACTGCTGACTAACACGGGCAACTGTTGTATGCTGGGTTCCGTAAGATAGGCGTCCTCAGAGATTTGAGTAATCCAAGGACCAGCCTGGTTCCCAGTTAAAAGCGTACAAGTAATTGCTGACGTCTTGCCCGTTGGTCCCACAGGACACGTTACGTCCAGGACTTGTATGTACATGTATACCATAAGTTAAGGGGGAAGTTTGAGAACCCTGCAGAGACAGTCCGAGGCTGTGTATGAATTACCTTGTGGAACGTCTCGAGCAATGGGCCTCTCTGAGGATTCCCGGAGAATGCACAATATCCGCACGGGTGTTCACACCCACGGTGGGTGTTAAAACGTGACCTGCCCGAGATTGTGTAGCGATTCTCAGCTTCCTGTCATTAACCATAAGTGTAGAGTTAGGTTAACCAGTAAACTGCCCATTCTAAGAGATTTGAATAAATCAAGAACTGGCACATTTCCTGGTTAACCCCTAAAACGCGGGGCATCGCGTTTGTGACGCTCGCCGAAAAAGACATAACGGCAGATCGTCGCATTTGCGATTCGAGTTAATTTTGAATAAACGCGGGCAAGCATGTTCAAGCTGGTATTGTCTATCAGTACCGCCACCCTTTAGCTACTATTAGCATACTTGACCTTTGTACCACTGACCTCCGTTGTTGCCAAGTATCTTTTTTTTTTACCCACCACCCACTGCAGCCTGGCCACCCTTGCTGTGATATATGGCAGCGCGCAGACTGCTCAGAAATGTCAATCTGTGCTTTCCTCTCGCAAGCAGTTTATGCTAATTGGAAACGCTTGTTTCCCCAGTTGTCACACTAGCTTTTTTTTGCGCGGTTTGCCCCTGTTTAGCGTCAGTTTACCGCAGGCTTTCAAGGTGACATTATGTCGAATTCTAGCTCTTCCGAGTCAGTGCCTTCAAGCCCTCCGAAAAAGGCCTTTGTGACCTCTACCCCTTCAAAACCCTTACTAGGGAGTGGAAAGGACCTGAGTGAGTCTGCTATAGGCCTAGAATTACTGAAAGCCTCTATGGCCTTCGGTAGTGACGTTGCGGTGTTGTCGAGCCTTGCTGAATTAGACACTTTATCAAGTGCTGAGTCTGAGGTGCAGGAAGAGACAATTGCTGTGCCTAGCACCTCGTCAGGCAAGGCCCCAGTGCAGAAGGGAGTGGCGTATGGCAAGGGGGCAAAGAGGAAGCGAAGTGGTGACCCCGGTTCCCAGTCATTGTTCTCAGGCCGGCCATTGTCCCCAACCTCAGGTCACGCCGCCGCCATACCGCCTCGCACCCCCATCCCCATTCTCTCATCATCATTGTCTGCTGTGCTTTCTCCAGAGTCTTCGGAGTCTCCTTCACCACCTCGGAAGGGAAGTAGGCAGTCTGGTATTCGTAGAGGTTTCCGTAGGCTCCGTGTTCATGCTGGCATGAGTAGGAAAGTGTCTCCTAGTGCTAAAATTAGTGGTAAGGTTTATCGCACTAGGCAACTCACCACCCAGCCTACTTCGAGTGACCTTGAACCTTCTCCCACTCTTCCCCACCACCACCACAACCGCACATGCCCGACCTAGCTCACCCACTGCCACACGGCCTGCCTCACCCACTGCCTCACCGCCTGCCTCACCCACTGCCACACGGCCTGCCTCACCCTCCGATGCACCCACCCACTCCCAGCCTAGGCAGGGCACTCTGGATGCCTTCATGTGGTCTGAGGGCTCTGATTTTGTGCCAG
Source organism: Coenobita brevimanus (assembly GCF_032717465.1). NCBI lineage: Eukaryota > Metazoa > Arthropoda > Malacostraca > Decapoda > Coenobitidae > Coenobita > Coenobita brevimanus. The sequence continues at coordinate 41,804,519 of NC_137050.1, read as the reverse complement.
AGGATCTACCCTTTGATTCCACTGGGTGTGGGATCCAGGCTGACTTCCCTGTCCCTGAGGGTGGTGAATGCTTGGACTACCTGTTGGCCTTCCTGGATGACGAAGTAATGCAGCAGATTTGTACCGAGATCAACAGGTACGAAGGACAATGTGCTGCAGTTCGTGAAGGTGAAGTTGCAACGCCATCCACGTCGCGGATGGCAGCATGGGTTCCTGTGACGATCCGGGAACTATTTGTATTCATTGGCTTGATGCTTCTGATGCCACATAACTGGAAGCACAAGCTCGAGGAGTACTGGAGTGCTGACGACCTTTTCCCCACACCCATCTTCAACAAGTACATGACTCGGGATTGTTTCAGGCAACTCATGACGTACCTTCACTTCGCAAACAACAATAAGCCTTCCCAGACTGACCCCCTATGGAAAGTGAGGGAAATCCTGAACATGATCAAGGACAAGTTTATGACGTTCCTTCGGCCCTTCAAGAAAGTAGTGATCGACGAGTCCTTGGTTTTGTTCAGGGGCCGTCTTCGGTTCATGCAGTATATTCCTAGCAAACGCCACTGCTTTGGAATAAAGTTTTTCGTGCTGTGCAACTGCAAGACGGGGTTCATCCTAGACTTCGTTATCTACACCGCCAGCAATGTGGACTTGGACAAGACCGACCCCCTTGGATTCTCTGGCTCTGTGGTGAAAGTGCTTCTGGAAAAGTACTTCGGCGGGAATCATGTCCTGTATACGGACAATTATTATACAGCACCCAAACTCGCCAAGTACCTTTCAGAGCACGGCGTCGGCTCCTGTGGCACTGTCAGGAGCAATAGGGCACACTACCCTGCCTTCCTTGAGGCTGCAAGATCAAAGCGGGGAGACGTGCACCTGGAGAAATCAGAGAAGATGCTGGTGATACGGTGGTACGACAAGAGGATCATCAATATGCTCACCACAGTACACAAGGGGGAAATGCAAGCCACAGGGAAGGTCGACAGAAGGACTGGCGATCCTGTGATGAAGCCTGATGCTGTAATTGACTACAACATCAATATGCAGCTGGTGGACAAGTCCGATATGATGATCGGAGAGATTGACAGCCTGAGGAGGAACCGGCGCTGGTACAGGAAGGTGTTCTTGCACTTGCTGGATATATGCATGCTGAACGCCTTCATCCTGTATAAGATCAAGAACAGGAAGCCAGCTTACTACTCTCTCAGGCGGTTTTCAAAGACTTGTGTCTACCAGCTGCTTCAGCGTTTTGGGCAGGTACTGCCATCAGGTGCCAGGCGCCACTCACAGACACCTCCAGACCGCCTACAGTGCCAGGACTACCTTCAGCGACACCGCCTGGAGCCACTGCCTAGCACTGCCAAGAGGGGGAAAGCACTGAGGAGGTGCTATGTTTGCAGCCACACAAACCGGCAAGAACGAACTTTTAGACGCACCTCCTTGCAGTGCAAAGAGTGTCAGATTCCCCTGTGCGCTTACCCGTGTTTCTTTGACTACCACAGCCTGAGTAGATATTGAAAAGAAGGGTGGAAATATGTAAATAATACTGAGAGTGACAGTGATACTAGTGTTTAGTTTTCTTGTACGTACTGACAGTGACAGTCAGTTGAGTGTAAATCAGTGTATGTAGTTGTAAAAGCACTGACAGTGACAGTGATTTCAGTGTAAATTATTGTATATAGTAATAATATAAGTATTGAGAGTGACAGTCACTCCAGTGTAAGAAGTTGAAAGCATATTTTTCTATTCTATGTTATGACAGTGACAGTTTGGTGTGTAGGAAATATTATTTTTATAAGTAATGACAGTGACAATGATGAATTAGGCACTAAACTGACACCGAGAGTGAAAGTGAGCGATAGAAATGAAGTGCGAGCGGCCGACAGGAGCGAGAATAAAGTGACTGGTGTAAGGCAGAATAAAATCACGCCGCGGTGGTCTTTCTCATTCCCACTTCACAATACTGGCAGTGACAGTGATTTTTATGGCCGTAATAGTGACATGCGAGCCTTTGGGAAGTACTATGATGGAAAATAATGTAGTATACGTGTTTTTAGCTGTGAAAAGGGAAATGTTTGTTCAGTGACGGGAAGACCGCCGTCGCACTGCATGTCGGCCGTACGCTCCGTTGATTTTAGCCTTATTTTCAGTGCTTATTGTACAAATACGGATTCCAAACTACCTGTACGTTGTAGTATAAAGTGTACTGTGACAGACTGAGGCTGTGGTAGAGGGGAAACCGGGTTACTGGAGGTGTGAAAGTGAAGATTTTGTTACCCAACTTTGCAAGTCTCCACAAGTCTTTGGGTAGTCCACGAAGGCTCAACACCTGTCTCTGGAGAATGCTGAATGTAAGTACTATCTGCCATAAAAATTATACTGTTCTAGGGTTAATCTTTTATTTTTTGCAATATTTTCCTACAGGTACTCAGACCGCGATACAACCCCACCACAGGGGGGGGATCGGCTGTCGATGGCCACGCTTTAGGGGTTAATCATCTTAGGTTAACTAGTAAACTGCCCATTCTAAGAGATTTGAGCAATTCAAGAACTGGCACGTTTCCTAGTTAATAAGCGTTAACCAGTAAACTATAAGGGTCCTGAGAGATTTGTAAATCCTAAGACTACGTGTCCTGGTTAATAATGACAAGTATTGATTGCTAGGCAGAGAGATAGAAATGACATTTTTGATGCTCCATCTTGATTCCTTTCACAGGTGCAGCTGGCGGGTGCAGCATTGCCGTGCAGAACAGCTGATCGTCCCTGATGCATGCTGCCACCTCTTCTCTTCTGCCTCATCATCATCATTTATTATTGCTTTGCATTATGTAATTTTACACGTAGGTACAGTTACACCACAACTGTTACACCTACACTGTGTATTCCATACATTACGCTACATAACAATTAGTTGTTAATGTAAATGTAGCGAACTTTTTGCTCAGTTTGACCTGAGTACAGGATTTTTTACCGTCGTCACGGAGTTTTTCCCTCAGGCTTGCTTATATTAATGTAAATGCGAGGTTTTTTTGCTCACTGGTGACTGTGACTTTCTCCTGTAGCAGGATAGCACACACACACACCACAGTGTGAATCTTGTGTGACTGAGTTAGGATTTATATGTATGTATATTGACATTTTTTTCCTGAGAAAAAAATTTCATTTTTGATGGGGCATATTGTCACAAGTTGGCGCTATTAAGTATTTGAATAAACTCGTGACTAACTTTGGTGGGAAACCGCGAATTCTAGTGGAATCCCAGTATTTATCACTCAGTTTAACCGCCAAGTATTCACCCGAATGGGAGTGTTTTTCAGGACATTTTTCACTATTTCATAAGTGATCGTCCTTGTGCGCGATGTTAGCACCTTCACTGAGTGAATTGCGAGTGTGTATCGCTCACACTCGGCCGTTAGCAAGTGCAGCCACGACACTCGCCTCTCTCCCACAATTTGAATCAGTCAAGATTTGAGCGCCGTGGAAGCAGGTAGTGTGTGTGGCAGCGTCCTTCCTCAGCAACGACGCCCAGTTCCCGCCGCCCCCATTGACTTCCCACCTAGCGTGATTAGCGAGAGGCTCAGCGTGTGCAACGTCCTTCCTCAGCAACGACGCCCAGTCATCCGCTTTGTCCACTTTTCTGACCAGTTTTTCTTTTCGTTTTTTCCTAGGTTTAAGAGTTAGCTTTTGAGTGAGCGAGTGAGTGCAATCTCCTTATTTTGAATTCATTTTAAAATGTAACTTAAATTTTTTTCTTTGTAATCAATAAATTTAACAATTCTTTTTCTTGAGCTTAATGTAATGTAAATTCGTGTTTTATTTCTCCATGAGCTTATTTCACTTATAGCTCCTAGTTTGCATAAACGCTTTACTATTCATAACTGGTACGTACGCCAGTCCTTTATTAACTTAAATCCGTTGTGCCATCTAGGAGTTAATTACACCAGCAAGAACTTGCTTATCATTAATAGCATTAGTTATTGATTGTCAGGGGTGGAGTAACTTTCTCCAGAGGCCAACAGTACTAATAAACAGCACGTGTGAATAATTAGTCTCTGCTGTGTACTGTTGAGAAAGTTTATAAATTCTCGTCCTTAGAGAATCGGCGAAGTAAGCCTGAATAAAGTAATCATTGCTTGATTTTCACAAGACAATTCATTGTCCTGCTCTCAAGATTATTGAATAATATTCTTTAATATTGCATATACTTAAAAACTCCATGACAGGTTAGCATCTCCTTTACAACCAGTTTGGCTGAGATATTTCTCAAAGGAATGGCTTCAGGATTCTCTAGTGGCCATGTCTGACATTGTGAGGATGTACTGGTGGCCTGAAGAGGTCTTAGGCAAAGGGCCAACAATATCCACAAGGACTCTAGTGAATGGGGCCTCAAACACAGGTAGAGGAATCAAAGGAGCCACAGGGATGGGCTTATTGCTCTTACCGACTAGCTGAGAGGTGTGACATGACCTACAGAACAGGGAGACATCTCGACGTATTCCAGGCCAGTAAAAATGCTGCCAGGTGCGAGAGAGAGTCTTCCTCACCCCTAAGTGACCTGCTAAAGAAAAATCATGAGCAATGGACATAATTTTTTGCCTATAGGGTCTTGGAATCACCACCTGATGTACAGTCTCCCACTCGTTATCATGAGCAACACTAGGAGGTCTCCATCGTCTCATTAACACGTTATTTGGCCTTAAATAATAACACTCTGTCAGTTCAGACTCACATTCATCTTCCTTAACTGCTAAGTCATTTAAAGTGGCACATCTCTGGATCAGAATTTTGCATATCAGCTAACTTAGCACTTGCATCAGTCTGGGGAGAATCACCAACCTCCTAGTCATTTAACTGGGCAAAAAAGGTATCACCAAGCCCAAAATCATCATCGACATTGCCAGTGCCATTACTGTCAACGTTCTCATGGCTGGCTTTTGCCATCATAGCTCTAGTTACAGCACATGCAGGAAACAGTTTAGGACATGTATCTTCCAACTCTTTAATCCTATCCTCACTCAGGGGAGTTCTTGACACACAGGGAACAGCACTCACCTGTCCTCCCACCAAGTCATTACCCAAAAGGAAAGTGACTCCTTGTACAGGAAGCTGGTCTACAACACCCACACGCACTGAACCAGTAACTAACTCTGACTGGAATTGCACCTCAACTAGGGGAACAGATACAAACTCAACCATCAGCAAGACACATTCATAAGAGTCAGCTACATCGGCAATTCCCTTCAACATTAGTGACTGTGAAGCTCCTGTCTCTAAGTATTGACTTCCTTACCACCTTTTCCCTCAACTGAAACTAACCCCTTAGAAATAAAGTTAGCAAATAAATGAGCTGGGAAGGAGTCACTTTGAGTACTGCCTGGGGGAGGACACTCTGCTGGAGTCTTATTACCACTCTTACCTGAACCTGACGGCTGCACTGCCCCAGTCTTACTAGTGTCCAACAATGGCTCTACAGGAGTCTGTCTATCCACCACTGACGGCTCCACTCTGGCCTTATGAACAAGATGCACCTGCTGGGGCTGTGTCTGACTACTGCTAACAATATCTGTGGGTGGCTGCTCTCTGTTGGTGTCAAAAGATCCCCAAGAGTTTACCAAAGAAACAGGTTTTATAAAGAAACTTTTCCCTCGTTTTTTCCAGCACCAATCCCCCAAGTGCCCCGTTTTCTGGCAATACTGGCAAAACCTGACACTTTTTTTTTACCCTCTGGCAACACTGTCCTCACTTACTTTCGTAGAACTAACATGCTTTGGGGTTGCAGTGTTCCCACTAGTGGCACTTGACATTAACTTGCCTTTACCAGAAGAAGGGTCACAAAAACTGGTTGGTTCACTCTCCTACCCTTAACAGATAACTGAGGCTTCCGTTCATGCATATGAATTATACTATAATAATCTGCTACAACAGCAGCCTCAGCTAGGGTATCTAAATCTTTCTCCACTAGCTATGTAGCCACATCCCTATCTATCTCACCTGTGAAGTTCTCCATGATTATTATTTACAGAAATCATCAACTTTCTTAGAATGCAACCATTAATCAAATAAGTCTGTGAGTACTCTAGCATATTCCATATGAGTCTGATCTTTCTATTTAAAGGTGGATCTAAATTTAAGCCTATATGCCTCTAGCACGAGTTCATGTGCTCTGAGAATGGTATCTTTTAAACAATCGCAGTTGGCACTTTGATCAACAGATAAAGAAATATAAGCCTCTTGAGCCTTTCCTTTCAAAACACTCTGCAGCAGTACTGTCCAAAAGTCTTTTGGCCACGAGAGACGACCTGCCACCTTTTCAAACATATGGAAGTACTCGGTGACATCTTGCTTATTAAAGGGAGGTACTAGCTTAATGTTCCTAGCAACATCAAAAAATTCCTTGGCAGATGAACTACTAGCTCTAGGTACAATATCATGGTGCTTCAGTCTGAATTCGTGATCCATTTCCTTTTGTCTCATTTGAGCCTGTAATTCTATTTCCTTCATTTTGGCATTCCATTCTTGTTCACTCATTTTTGCTTGCACTTTTAGTTCCCTCAGCTTAATTCTGACTAACTCAAGTTGCACTTTGTCACCACTATCATGAGCAGAAAAATCATTAGGGCCCGGTATCTCTGATGCCAAAGGCTCATGGTCAACACCTCGTGCAGTATCAAATGGCTCAGAACTAGCTATAGAGGACTCAATTTGCTCAAACACCGTGTCTAATATTAAATCAAGTAACTTAGTCTTAGTGATTGAGGCAGGAAATCTCAACTGTAAGGCCTGGGCAAGCAATATGTGCTCGTGTTTTGCGAGTGTTTTCAATCTGGTTGGGGAAGGCTTAGAATCCAAAAATGCTTTCACATCATTATCATTCATTAGGGCCATGATTTCTGATTATAGTTAAGTAGGTAAGAGTAAGCACTTTGTACGTGGCCAAGGTTGCCAATATTATGTCACAGAGCTATCCTGGCGAGGAGGTCGCCATATTGTTATGGGGGTGTATATTACGGTGCACTCTTAGCCTTTAATTATTCACCAAAAGGGATAAGGTAAAGCTTGAAACAAAACTAACTTAACTTTACTGTACACTATAACATACACAACTAAAGAAGAAACCAGGGTTAGTTTTACAAAAGGGATGATTCATACAGGCCTCAGAATACAAATATAAAACAAGTTATCTCTTACCTAACCAGAATACACTCAGTGGAGGCTAAGTACTCACAAAGCTCGAGGAAACGTGGAGACTTCGAAGGTTAAATCCAGATATAAATCACACACTAGTGTAAATGGAGGAGTGAACTAAAACTGGGAAATGGTGCACAAACAGTGTGTTTTGTAGTCAAAGTCACTTAGAGAGTAGTGTTGGGGAAAAGTGGAACAACAGTGTGACAAAAGTGTAACGTGACAGTAAATGTGTACAAATGTGTACAAAAATGTGTTCAGGGATGTGTGTACAAAATGAGACAAAAATGTGTCTCTACACATTTTCCTCGACCTTGTAAAGCAGACTTACACCGTCTTTCAAAGTTAATTAATCACTAGGCTGTCTTAGAAATAATCTCCGCCCATGCAGAAAAAATAGAGGCACCTGCTGCCAATGAGGGCCTCATACACTCCACACACAACCAATTGCGTGCCATCAGGAACGTAACGAAAGCACCATTTAGGCTTTTAATTGACAAACATCCCTACTTTGCTCCTCCTACATTATGTCACACTCAGTATTTCAAGGACTAGAGGAACTTTCTGCGTAATTTGTGAGAAAAACATCTGGTGTGTTATCAGTTGAGAAGGCAAAGTTGACCCCTGGGTAAATACACGTGGGAACTAGGGTTACCTTTTACAGGCAGCAAAACTGATAAGAGAAAAGATTTAATGTTCATAACGGCTGCTTCTCTTTCCTTTCATTATCAACTAATCTTCTATTTCACCCATGCGCTCGCTTCTCTTTCCTTTCATTATCATCTAGTCTTCTATTTCACCCATTCGCTACTGGGGTAACTACGCCAGTGACAATATTATATATCATCATCAGCTGTTTGAGTATCCACTGCAGGACCGGCCTATCCTGACCGAAGTCGGGACGATACAGCCAATGTATCTCTACCAAGTGGCTTAGGCTGTTTGGTAGAGATTCTATGTAGGGTGAGAAGTGCTTGTAAGTGTAAGTGTAGTGTTGGAGAGGCTTTGGATGTGTGTGTGTAGTCTGTGAACCAAGTGTAATCGGCCCGCACAAGCCGACTGGGTGCAAGCATATTTTATAGTAAGCATCACTGGTTCAACCACAGCACCCCTTGTGTCCGCCAATGCAGAACGTGGCCGGGTGAACACTCCCAAAGTTTATTACCCTGGCGGGGCGCGAACCCTGGTTCACCTGTGTACGAAACGCACACTCTACCACTGTACCACAGAGGCTCGCTCTCTCTCTCTCTCTCTGTATACTGTATATATATATATATATATATATATATATATATATATATATATATATATATATATATATATATATATATATATATATATATATATATATATATATATATATATATATATATATATATATATATATATATATATATATATATCAATCAATCATTTCCTGTGGCACCCCACGGGATGCATAGGGTCTTAATGAACTCTCTCCACCAATATTTGTCTCCTGCCATCTCCTTCAGGTCCCACCAACACTCCTCTCCTGCTTCTTTTTTCATTGTCCTCAACCAGGTTTCCCTCGGCCTACCTCTACCTCTTCTTCCTCTAGCAATCCACTCTGGCACATCCTGTATTAAACAACCTTCTTTTCTCTATATGTGCCCCAGCCACTTCCAGCGAGACAGTCTCACATATTCATTAACTGGTTCCACTCTCGTAATATCCCTTACTCTTTCATTTGTAACTCTGTCTTGCCACTTTACCCCAAGAATCCTTCTCAGTATTTTATTCTCAAATCCTAATACTTTCTGATCTGTTGCAATTGTACTGTACCATGACTCATGCCCGTAAATTAAAATTGGTCTAACCATGGACTTGTAAATTTTCACTTTAGTATGTACCGAAAGCATATTATTATTCCAAACAGATTTTAACATTCCAACAGCTCGCCAAGCCTGTCTAATCCTCTCCTCAATTTCATTGTTTAATGATCCATTAGATGATACAATCGTTCCCAGATATTTAAAGTTTTCTACATTCTTCACCACATTATTCCCAATTACACAATCGATTTGGTTCTCCACGTTCATATTAATAATTTCAGTCTTTCCACAATTTATTACCAATCCCACTTTTTCTCCTTCCTCCACCAGACAATCGAGCACCCTCTGCATCTCGTAAATACTTCCGCAAATCAGTACAATATCATCAGCATAGTCCAAATCCATCAGCTTCTTATTTTCTGTCCAGTTAATTCCTGCACCTGTTCTCCTTACAACCTTTTTCATAACATAATCCATAACCAAAACAAACAACAATGGCGAAAGAACTCCTCCTTGAATCACTCCCGACCTAACTTGAAATGGATCACTCAAAGAACCACCCACCATTACCTTACAAAAAGTACCTTCATGCAGGCTTCTAATTATATTTACAAACTTTTCTGGTATACCATAGAATCTCATAATTTTCAACATAGCTCCACGTGAAACACTATCAAACGCCTTTTCAAAATCCACAAAACACATGTTAAGTGGCATTTTCATCTCATTAGCTTGTTGCATTAGATGCCTTACAATAAAAATCTGATCATTACAACCTCGACCCTTTCTAAATCCCGCTTGTTCTTCTCTTAAAATTTTATCAATTACTGGCTCTATTCTGTTCAACAAGATTTTGGAAAAGACTTTTGCAACTACAGGTGTCAAAGTTATCCCCCTCCAATTGCCACACACACTTAAATCTCCCTTTTTTGGTATTTCTATAATCACTCCATTTTTCCACTCTTCTGGAATTCCACCATTATCCCAAGCCACATTAAAAAGTTTCAAAAGCGCATTCATCAACTCGTCATTTTCCACCTTAAGCATTTCAGGGAATATTCCATCCTCACCTGGAGCCTTAAAATTCTTTAACTCCTTTATAGATTTTGCTACCTCTTCCAAAGTTATATCCCCTGTTTCTATCTGCAAATCTCTCTCGGCTGGCAAAATGTCCTCTTCAGCTGGGATTGGTCTATTTAGAACAGATTCAAAGTGCTCTTTCCATCTTCCTTTTATATCCAAATCTTTAGTCATCAAATTACCATTTCTATCTCGTACAGGTATTTCCTTCCTTCTCCTTTCAGTCCCAGTTAACTCCTTTATGGCCTGATACGCTACTCTTGTGCTCTGACCGTCATTTTTACTTAATTTAATTTCTGTCTCTGTCGCCTTTTCATCATATAGTCTCCTCTTATCACGTCTAACGAGTCTTTTTACTTCAGAATGTAAACTCCAGTACTTTGCTTTAAGTACTTCAACTACCTGGCCATCAACATGTTGTTCTTCACTTCTTAACTTAGCCTCTTTCCTTTTCTGAATTACATTCCATGTTTCATCTGACATCCACTTTTTCCTTCTCGCTTTTCCCTTTCTCTTAATAGTAACCTTAGCACTCTCATGCAAAACCTCTTTTACCTCTCTCCACATTTGATTAATATCATTGTCTTCAGATTCCATCAAAGTCTGCAGGACTAGAAACCTGTTTCTACATTCGCACCGAAACTTTTCCCTCGTGCTCTCATCACTTCTCAGCTCATCAAAATCATAATTATTACCTCCTGTACAATTACCATTAACGTTTCTCTTAAGTTTTATTTTAATCTTTGACACAACTAGTTAATGATCACTACCTATATCTGCCCCCCTCCTTACGCAAACATCTTGCAAATAACTTTTATGCCTTCTGCTAATTGCAATGTGGTCAATCTGGTTACAATATTTACCACATGGTGAAATCCAAGTAGTCTTATGTATTTTTCTATGCTCAAAGATAGTTCCACCAATGATAAGGTCATTTGCCAAACAAAAGCTTGCAAGTCGCACCCCATTTTCCTTTCTTATACCAACACCCTCCTTACCCATACAATCTTCAAAGCCATCCCTACTACTGCCAACAATCGCATTAAAATCACCAATGCAAACTAACACATCATGTCTTGCCACTCTATTCACTACATCCTGCAGCTTCTCATAAAAGTCATCCTTCATTTCATCAGCAGCCTCATTTGTCGGAGCGTACCCTACAACCATACTGATATTACCATGGTCAGATTTTAAGCGAGCATAAAGCAAGCGCTCATTAATTGGTTCAAACTCACATAGTGCCTTGCAAGCATCTCTACTCAGCAGTAAGCCTACTCCTTGGTAATGATTTCCATCACTCCTACCAGAAACCAACATAGTAATACCATCTTCCAAATTCATTTTATCAACTCCAAGCAACCTCGTTTCTGTAAGAGCACAAATATCCATCTTGTATTCCTTGAACACTGAAATAAGTTCTTCCATTTTACCAGCCTGATTGAGAGTTCGAACATTCCAGTTTCCTATTCTTAAGGTTCTTTTTGGATTTATGAACTTATTTCTACACCGTGGGATTCTTAGCACCCCCTGCCCACTTAAGGGCTGCACGGAACTGAGGGCCATTGCTTCGTCACCAGAGTTCATCAAGATTTCTTAGGCAGTAAAATTTTTTTACCCTGGAGCCAATGCCAGTGACTCGCAGGAACCAGACAGTGGAGAGAGGAAATTAACTAAATGAAAGTAAAATGCAGAGGGTTTGGACAGACAAAGTACAAGGGAAAGAAAGAGAGCAAAAAGAATGTAGATAAAAGTGTCCCTTTTAGTCGCCTCCTACGACAAGCAGGGAATACTGGGGAAGTATTCTATCCCCCCTTCCCCAGGGGGGATATATATATATATTAATAGTCAATGTATCATTGCTGTTAGAAGGAAAGTTTGTGTATGTAGGATTTCAGTTTAGGAATTTTTAACAGCTGAAAGGGCCTTTATAATCGTTCTTGCTTTCCACGTTAAAGAACGGTTTAATGTCAATGAAATAAAAATAGCAAAAAGCGTTCCAAGGTGCACGAAACATATAGAAAAGGGCAAATTTATGCTTTCGTGAGTAATTTATTGAAATACAGTAAATAGCGCCATGGCTCGGATGTTATGCATAAGTTTTGGTGAAACTGTATTCTGGTTTTATATCTTCCAAAGTAGAATGCAGTAATATTGATAGCACTGACCAACACAATCATTCATCATATTACCAGTCTACCACCTAATCCAGCCTAATCAAACTAAATCAACCCAAGCGACTAATCTAGACTACCTCTAGTGCTAGCGTAACCAAATTAAATTTTGACCTGAGTAGTACTGAGTGCAAGTAGACCTAACTAACACAAACTGCAGTAGACCCAAAACAGACTGTCACTAGACCTAACTAACACAGACTGCCATTAGACCTTTTTTTTTTTTTTTTGTCAGACTCTGGGCATAGGCTTCACAGCCTGCTCCCAAAGCCCAGTAGTCCTCCTACATACCATACACCTCTACATGTCACCATTTGGGCGCTAACACCCAGGATCCATATTGAATACATGCTAGGACGGTCTCACACAGGACTGGTGTATTGGTATTAGCGGGGGTACATATATATATTGTATACTTGTCCCCATATTATCCAGTACAGCTGCTGTTATACGGCATTTATATCTGTCTAATTGTATTACAGGTCTAACTATATCAAAACACTGAGCTTTCTTAGTTGTTAAGAATCCTGTAATGGCTAAATTTACCTTGCCAATAATAGGTAACTTTAATTTCTTCACAATGTCTGCAGAAAAGAAGATTTTTTGAGCACCCATATGAAAAAAGATACGTGCTAATAGGTTTCTATTGCTAATCAATATCTTCACATTCGCTATTGGAACTGCACCTGGAATTACTACTCGAGTATTCCCCTTTGCAATTGTCATATTGACGCTTGTAGGTTTAGGAGCCTCAATTTTCATCCTTGGGCATAGGGCACTATGATGATGATCCTTTTTGCATTTAAAACAAAGATTTAGTTTAGTCTTAGAGTCCGCTGAAGTGTGTTCGGCTTTATGCAACACCCCAATTCCTGAACCTTCCCTACTCTAGAAGCATAATCAGGATAATGTTGACAAGATGGACTGGAGTGTTGTTCACCATAAAATGCACAAACTTTCCTGTCTTTTACCATGGGAGGTTTTACATCCTTAATTTCATCAGCTTGTCTGTTCCTTGTCTTTAATACTTTATCCTCAGCCTTTAAGGAACTAAGGAAAGTACCTATCTCTTCCTTAGGCACATACTTAGTCTTCTCTGACTTAGGTTTCCCAACCATTTGGTTAGTGGGTTTTTTCTTCATTTCAATCTTCTGTTTAATCTCAGTAGGTTTTACTGTTCCTTGCAAATGTTTACAGAGTTGCATCAAGCCTTCCTCAATCTCTTCACAGGAGAAATTATCCTTTTGGTATCTACCATACAAAGAATCCTTGGTTTTTGGTAGAAGCTTTAAGGACACAATTCTTGAAAGCACCTAATCTGATGCCTTAATATCTTCATAAGTACCTAAGGCCTTTAAGTTACAACTTATTGCAATTCTAAATTTTTGCAAGGAATCAAAATCGTGTCTAGGTATGAGTAATGCAATTAGAGCCTTCAGTAATTGAGTAATAACTTGCTCCATGTCTTCGTGGTTTTGTTTAAGGATAGCCACCTCATAATTATTTTCTTCTACTGTTAATTCTTTTATCAGCTGATATGGTGTTCCTTTGACCTGTCCTAAGAAATATGTGAGTTTGCTGACCTTAGGGAGATCTGTTCTATCGTATACTAAATATCTGAATTGATCCCAAAAGGATATCCAGTTTTGCTCCCCATCAAACTCCGGACGCGTTATTTGTGGTAACACAGCTCTACTTTGTTGTTCCACAATTTATGTTTCCGCGGCAGTCTCAGCTAAATTTGACTCTAGTGCTTTTACTACAGTTAAGTATTCTTCTAATTTACCTTCAAACTTCGTAGTTTCTGACTCTAAGAGTTCTTTATCATCAGTCTTTACTATAGCCGCTTCTAAAGTTATATAACCTTCTTCGTATTTATTCCATCAATCTTTCAATATATTTAGGAGACTATTTAAAATCTCCCTAGACAGAGGTATTTCGTCCAACGATTGTTTGCAGTCATTTATGGTTCTAATTACCCATCCAGCTTTACTACTAGATGATCTTTGCAACAAGGAAACAGACATGTTTACTGATTTCTAATTTAATAATTAACTATGAGTATCAACCACAAATTTACCCCAACTTAGTAATTATCTGATTATTTTCAATTTTGAAGAGGGTAGCGATTAAGTCCACTATATCAAACCTATCCCCCTGGGTTGTTAAACCTCTATGATTAAATTTATATCCCCGCTAAATTTCGAAATACTCATTTTCTGGCTCAGCTAATTATTCATTTAAATATTGGAGAGTGTAGGGATTAGGTTCGTAATATCAAATCTATGCCCCTGGATTATTAAACCTCTAGGATTATATTTTATCCCCACACTCAATTTCCAAAACATCCATTTTCCCTGAACCCCGAATGTAGGCCTACGTATTTCCACATCATCCACTGAAACCGAACGTGGTAGTAGGTTATGCCCAACAAAGCAATTTGAAACACATTCAGTGCTTCGGCACACATCTGCTATCCTCACTCGCTGGAGGCACCAAGATGTAAACAATATTAAAGTTTCTGGTAAACAAATTGGGGCTCCTCACTCAGGGCACCAAAATGTCAGAAATATGTGACTTTGTATAAATTGGTATCCTCAGTCGGGCACCAAGATGTAAGAAATTTCTAGTATTTTCTAGTAAACAACTCGTAGGTCCTTACTCGTCCCTAAAATTTTCCTTAAGTAAATTCAAACATTTCTCATAGGGTTAGGTTAACCGTAGCTTACACCTTAACTCACCTACAGTAACTATTTCTCTTCTATCTCCTAGCTAATCCCCCTTGAATTGGCCAGTTCGTAAAGGTTACATAACTAGGGAGTGTCGAACAATAGACGACGACAAGCCTGCTTTTGTGTCGTTGCTTGGCCTGTCAAGCATCTTTGAGGTGTGTATATACAAGCTGCTAGCTCGACGGAGTCTAGAAGCAAAATGCTAACTCGACAAGGTCTAGGAGCAGAGTGCTAACTTGACAAGATCTAGGAGCAGAGTGAGTTTTTTTTTTTTTTTTTCCGGCCTATCAACCATTGGGGCCGAAGCCCCTGGTTATTAAGGCCATATATATATATATATATATATATATATATATATATATATATATATATATATATATATATATATATATATATATATATATATATATACAAACATATATACATATATATACAAACATATATATACACACACACACACACACACACACACACACACACACACACACACACACACACTTCCATGCATACATACAGACACACTTTCATGCAAACGTATATATATATATATATATATATATGTATATATATATATATATATATATATAATAATTTTAATCTCATTTTTTTTTTTTTTCTTGGTTTTTTATTTTTTATACCTTATATTATAAAGAAAAACTAATCTAAAGACCCTAAAACTAATCACCTAACAGACAAATCGCTAACCTATACTAAATCCTACGGAGACAAATAGCTAGACCTACACTAATGGTAAAAATACCTCGACTAACAGAACACCATCGACTCCAGATATGTAATGCCTTTCTACATGACATAGCTGCACTCATCACCTGGTGACTGTCAGTCGAGGCACAACCTAATATAGGGGACATCAATATATGAAAGGGAACCAGACGAGTCAGGAACATTTCCATATACGTCAGCTGTCGTCCCTAATTAGAATAACTTAAGCAAGATAATTTTTTTTATTTACATAATTTGTACAAAAAGTGAAGAACCTCGCCCAGCAGACCACCATCGACTGCAAGTGCCCAATACCTTCCTATATTGCACACTTGCACTCATCAGCTGGTGACTGTCAGGCGAGGAACTTGGCTTAATGTAGGGGACATCTATATTAGAAATAGATCGGTGGGAGGAGGAACTATTTAGAATATGTCAACTGTCAACCCTAATTAATATTACAATATACTGTATACATGTTTACTGTTCATAAAAACCATAACCACACAGTAAAAAAGTCACATCACTCAGATCAGTCTGGTCTCTCTCAAGAAAGCCATCAATTTATTAGTCATAACAATGTCCCCATCACCCAGGATGGTGGAAAGGGTGAAGGGGACGTCTACTGCGCCGCAGTAATTTATAAGTGAAGCACGTTCACGAATAAATCGCCGACAGCGCAGGATGATATGACTGATAGATAACACCGCATTACAGATATCACAGTGCGGTGGGAAGCGTCTTTCCATATATGGTTTTATGTGGGTTAAAATGGTGGCATTAAGCCGTAACCGTGCCAACACTTTTTCTTCTAGGCGACTGGGACGGTTGGCAGTGTCCCAGTCGCCCAGGTACGGCTTACAAGTTGGAATATTTAGTCTGGTCCACTGACCTTGCCACAGAAGATTTATTGATTTCTTTCCGAGAGAGAGACTCGACCGTAGATCACGAGGAACGTCCCAAGTCTCCTCGAGCTCTACAGCCGACTTTGCAAGTAAGTCAGCCTGCTCATTGCCGTAGATACGACAATGACCAGGCACCCAGATCAGCGTGAATGACTTGTTGCATGAATGCAACTTATTAACGATGCTGCCCTGGATCTCGTGAGAGTCCGTAGTGCAAGATGCAATTGCCTGAAGGGCTGATTTTGAATCTGAAAATATGACAAATGAGTCATGCCTAGAATTGAGAGCATAGTCTATGGCTTTGTCAATAGCAAAAAGTTCTGAAGTAAACACAGATGTATGAGTCGGCAACCGATACCTGAGGGCACATTCAGTCGACCACACACTTGCACCCACACATTCACTCGACTTGGAGCCGTCGGTGTACAATTGATGGGACCCCAAGTGACGAACAATGATGTTACGAAACAAGTGGTGGACCTCCGCCTCCAGCGCCTTGGCCTTTGGTGCTGGGAGCCATGTAACATCGACTGTAAAGCCGGGTGGCTCCCAAGGCGCTATATTTTTAAGCACCAACTTGTCACAGTCACTGGGGTCCACATCAAGCTCCTGAGTCAGTAAGTAGAGGCGAGCGGCAAGTGGCCGACGCACCCCCCGCAGAAGGTGGTGGTGTTGACGCAGGGGAGTACAGGCCACATTGCCGATATTACTTTTCCTTAACGTCCTTATGCCGTAGGACAAGGCCAGGTGGTCACGGCGAATACGGAGGGGAGGCACATTCGCCTCCACTTCCATACGAGTCACACGGGTACACCGGACGGCTCCAAGACACATTCGCAAACATTTATTCTGTAACACATCCAATCCTTTCAGAGTGGCATCGGATGCCGAGCCATACACCTGTGCGCCATAGTCTAGCTTCCATCGAATAAGGGACTTATACACCATTAATAAAGATTTTCTGTCGGCACCTCAGGTAGTACCTGCTAGGTACATGAGGACATTTAACGGTTTATCACAACGAGCAAGCAAAGTATTAACGTGAAGTTTAAAATTCATTCTACGATCAAAATGTATTCCTAAAAATTTTACAGAATTTTGAAAAGGTACCGCCTGATTATCCAAAGTTAAGCACAAATTAGGTACGTTACGATTAGTGAAAACTATAGCGGCACACTTACATACGGAAAACTTAAATCCCCACTGCAAGGCCCATTGGTGGACGGAGTCAAGGGCTGCTTGAATCCGCCCAGCAGAAAATTGTGCATTACGGGAAGAGTGCCATATTGCACAATCGTCAGCGTAGAGCGAGTATTTAAGATTCCTCGGGATGGGAGCTGATGACAGAATATCATTGATCATAATACTAAATAAAGTAGGACTAAGCACACTTCCCTGTGGCACCCCGTTTTCCTGGATAAATATATCCGATGTTACGTTACGGGGCAATTTGACAGAGAAAGTTCTGTCCCTTAAGAAATTTGAAATAAAAACAGGCAAATTTCCTCTCAAACCATAAGCATAGAGCTTCATTAGTATACCGTGTCGCCAGGTCATGTCATAGGCTTTATGGATGTCCAAGAACACCCCTATCATGAATTCTTTATTGGCAAATGCCTCTGCAATACAATGCTCCAAATTCATTAAATGATCTAGTGAACTTCTGTATTTACGGAAGCCACATTGTTGATCATTTAACAAATTCTTTGACTCTAAAACAAAAAGAAGCCTATTGTTAACCATACGTTCCATGACCTTACATAGACAAGAAGTCAACACAATAGGACGAAATGAAGTGGGATTCATAAGACGACCAGCCTCTTTGGGTATCGGTATGACGTGCGTAAAGTGCCATGAGTTTGGGAACGTTCGAGACGCCCAAATCTCATTGTACAATGCTAACATCTTAATCAGGTTGTCCTGATTAAGATGCTGGATCATGCCGTACGTGATGGTGTCTGGTCCAGGGCTGGTGTCTTTACAGGATTTAAGGGCAAGGAGCAGTTCATCTAGCGTAAACTCTTGGTTGTACGGGGAGTTTACGTCTTCTGTGGCAAAGTCTAATATCTGTAGCTCAGCCGTGCGTTTATGATGTTGGAAACGCGGGTCATAATTGGCTGAGCTACTTACATGAGAAAAACTCCTGGCGAGGATGTTAGCAACGTCCACGGGCTCGTCATAGATGTTATTATTTACTTGCAAGGTGGTGACTGGGAAATATGGGCGTTTATTATTTAATATTCGTATAGTGGACCAGACTTTATGTAATGGTGTTGTACGAGTCACCGTGGACACAAAGGACCGCCAGGAGTCACGTTTAGCCCTTCTTATTATTCTCCTTGCCTCAGCCCGTGCCTGTTTGTATGCAATAAAGTTTTCCTCAGTGGGCTGACTATCAAAAATCCTGTATCTCCTATTGCGTTTTCTTAATGCTTGTCGGCAATCCGGCATCCACCAATGTGCTCTATGCTTCGCATGAACTGTAGAAGTCTTGGGAATAGCAGCCTCAGCTGCGTGTAATATGGAAGTAGTTATATTTTCGACCTTAACATCTATGGTCTCCCCAGATATATCTAAATTGGCGAACCTTGAGAAGGATCCCCAATCTACTTTCTTATAGTTAAATTTTGAAGGTGGAGGGTCCGAAATGATGTCGCGTGTATAAGAAAGACAGATGGGTAAATGATCACTTCCCAAGGAGTCGTCGTAAGGGTCCCATGAGAGATCTTGATGTATACCAGGGGAGGCCAAAGATAAGTCAATGGCCGAAAAGTTACCAGTACGATCATCTACACGAGTCGCTCTACCATCGTTCAGAAGACAGAGGTTGGACTGTAGTATTAGGTCGGCTACTTCCTCCCCACGACCATCAATCCTCAAGCTACCCCATTGATAGTGATGGGCGTTAAAATCGCCCAACACTAACTTATTTCCAGGCAGATGTTCCACTAGTGAATTTAAAGCATCACTATCAATGGGGCCATGTGGAGGACAGTACAGAGAGCAAATAGACAGATACGTGTTATTAAATTTTACTCTGCACGCGACAGCTTCCAGAGTAGAATTTAGAATCACTTCCGTTTGTGGGTGCGATTTGTGTGTGTAAATGGCAACTCCGTGACCTTCATATCTTCTATACGAGTGGTAGTGTTTGAACTGTGGAGGATCAGGACGATCCTCCAGGCGCGTCTCCTGTAAACAAACAATGTCTGGCCTGTGTATTGACAGCAAGATTGCTATATTGTGTAACTTATTCCCGACACCTCTACAATTCCACTGTAATAGAGTGAATGCGGCGGTTTAAGATTTACGAGGGTGGCCAGTATGCTTAGTTTTTTTATGCCCCCTGTGTCCAGGCGAGTGGCTACCGGGGGACCTTTCCTGGTTCTTGTTCATGGAGACTTCCATATTGTCGTCCATGGTAAGGCTCCCAGACTCCACCGAGGAAGAGCTATTCTTTCTCTCCCTCGTTGGACCAAGAGCGGGAAGGACATGAGGACGTGACTGCTTAGTGAGGGTGGTCAAATTAATTTTGTCAGACTTGTCAGGCTTCTGTTTTGGCTGCACTGACTGCGAAGGAGCAGCGGCAGCCTGAGAGTATGATGTAGCAACAGGGATATCCGTAAGAGAGTTGGAACGTACAGGAGGCTTAGACTGAGAGGTAGGGCGTGGGGCACGAGGAGCGAATGTAAGGTCAGTCTGTGTCTCAACGGTGCACATCACGGGACGGGACACAACCGCCGATAAATAGGAGATATTAGGCTTGGGAGTTGCATGCAACTCCTTCACCTTCTTCCTTGCATCGTAAAAGGAAATGCCCTCAGTTGCTTTCACAGTGCAGACCTCTTTCTCCTCCTTCCACTTGGGACAAACCCTCGAGGAAGTGGAGTGAGCATCCTTACAGTGAAAGCAGCACTCAGTCTCGGATGTACAGTTGTCAAAAGAGTGACCTACAGCCGCACACTTGCCACACACGATGTTGGAAGCCCGACAAGCCTTTTCATGATGTCCATAGAGCTGGCATTTTGAACAATGGAGGGGATTCGGGATATACTGTCTTACATTTACAATTTCATATCCTGCTTTGACATTTGTAGGTAGCAAAACTTTGCCAAAAGTGAGGATAACAGTGGCTGTCTTCGTCCTTACGCCTTCCTGATAACGAGTGATGAATCTGGCATCAATTACATCCTGCTGAGCAAGTTCCTGTATGATTTCTTCCTCACTCATCACCATGAGATCCCTGCAAGTGATAACACCCTTGCAGGAATTCATGGATGTTGGGATCTTGGCCTCGATATCATGGCAGTGAAACTTACGCAGCTTTAGCAAGTCTTTAACCTGAGCAGAATTGAATGTCTTAACCAGGAGGTCTCCATTTCCAAGTTTTTTTACTTGTTCCACCTCTCCCGCACAATGGTCAATCACCTTCTTGACAATGAAGGGATTGAGTCTGGACAGGGGAGTGGAACCTAAAGCATGAAGTGTCACGTAGGTCGCATTCTCAAGGGGAACGTCAAGTGGGGATCGATTCTGGCGTCCGTCAGTCTGGGGCCGGTCAGTCACGGTAAGGTGATTATCGTCAGGACTACCTCTCCCCCTGAAGGGGGGGAGGCAGTAGTGGCGTCCGCCATAGTTACCACTTCCCCCGTGAGGGGGAAGTGGGAAGAAAGAGAAAAACAACCAAGGGAGAAATTGCCCGGGGAAAACACACCTAGTCTGAGATTACCCTCTCAAACCACTCTTGGGAGGACGCGCCTGTGTGTCACTCACACCCCAGAGCGATCAGTGGGGGGTACACTCCAGAGGTGAGTAAGCAAAGGCAATCTCAGGAAACAGATATAGACACTTACTATATCTCTAAAGGGCTGGGAGGAAAATTAGTACTAGCTAACCTAACTCTTAATTGCTTTATTTACAAAACTAATGCCGGTGGGGCAGCCCTGAAAGCTAGAGGAGAGCCAGAAAAACACGTCCGAACTCCCCACGACCATGCATCAAAGTCCCAGAGTGAGTGAAAATGGCGGGCCCCTAGTTCCTCATAGAACTGTAGGGGTGCCAACTATTAATTAATTATAATGCTAAATACAGTTAGATTACATCATGATATGTAGGGCGAACCTAACAAATTAATCTTAGTTTTAATTAAACTAAAGCCAAACCAAATATACCCTTTACCTATAAAAATGCTAAACCCACATCTGCTTTTACAAGAGGGTCTTTCCATATTCAGACACGTCATCCAACGTGCAGACACAGTTTAGGTCAGTGAAAATTTCCATATAATTACATGTATTTACAATATAGTTGTCCATGAGGATTAGACACAGTAGCATTAAACTTAATAATAATAAGAATTATTAAAGAGAACGTAATTCCTGGGTTGTAAAAACCGCTTGAATTGTAAATAACGATCTCAGGTTTTCCTCTGCACTCTAACCAGGATGACTATTATAAAAAGCAGATAGTGTAACCGCTCTGTGCGAAAATATTTCCCACAATTATCATGAAATAAAGACAAAGTATAAATTAAGAAGTGTGCTGCCATACCTGAAACATTGCAGATTTTTTTGGATCCTAGCCCTAACTTTACCTAATATTACACCAGAAGAGAAATTGAAGGCTAATATATGAATATATTTGTAGGGGTTCTCACACTTAATTTTTTTTTCTTTTCTTTTTTTTATGCAAGAACGAAGGGACCAATGGCCAGGACCCAGGGATACCGTTCCTTCCAAGAAAAATACAAAAACAATACAAAAGAGAGCCAAATTCAAGATCCGCTCATTTTGAGATGCCAGGACACACTGCGTTGGAAAGATTGGAGATCATAGGAAGTACGAAATACAGACAGAGGGAGGCAGTTCCAGAGTTGACCTGTTGCATAAATGAAGGACTGGGCATAACAGTTAACTCTTGCATTAGAGAGTTGGACAGATAAAGGATGAGAATTTGTTGCTAGACTGGTGTTATGCACCCGTCGTAGATGTGGAGGGATCCAAGCAGACAGTTCAAAGGTGCAGTGACCATTGAAGTAGCGATAGGAAAGAGATAAAGATGAAACAGCGCGGTGAAGAGGCAGAGGTTGAAGGGAAGCAGTAAGAGGAGGAGAATTAATGAGACGAAAAGCCTTTGACTCCACTCTGTTGAGAAGACCTGTATATGGGGAGCCTCCCCACACATGAAGGTTGTACTCTACACAGGGGCGAATAACACCCGTGTATAAAGTCAACAGCTGTGCAGAAGTAAAGAAGGTACTCGACTTAGCACACCCAATCTCATGGAAGAGATTTTACAAGAGATATAATATGATCTTTCCAAGATAAGTCTTGAGTGAATGAAACCCCAAGCATGTTCAAGGATGATGCAGGATTGAGCTGGATATTATTAAATATTAGTGGGTACTCCTGTGGAAGATTTAGATGGGTCGATAGGTGTAAAAACTGAGTCTGATGCATTAAAAACAACAAGATTATTTTTACCCAGTCAGAGGTAATAGCAAAGTCAGACATTAAGTGTGCCATAGCCTCATCCCCTGTTTCTTGATGTAAGTGCTGAGATAGACGTTGTGCGAACCGAATGGAAAGGTGAAAAGGGGAATCATCAGCGTACGAGTGGATAGGGTTAGATGTATAGCTTAGAAGGTCTTTGATGAATAAAAGTATGAGAGTTGGTGATATGACAGAGCCCTGAGGAACACCACTGTTGATAGATCTAGGAGAAGAACGATGGCCATCTACAACAGCGGCTATAGAACCACCAGAAAGGAAGCTGTAGATAAAGGCATAGATAGAAGGATAGAAACCGTAAGAGGGCAGTTTGGAAATTAAATATTTATGCCAGACTCGATCGAATGCCTTTGAGATGTCAAGTGCAATGGCAAAGCTTTTGCCAAAGTCCCGAAAGGAGGATGACCAGGAGTCTGAAAGGTAGGTGAGAAGATCGCCAGTGGAGAGTCCCTGATGGAACCCATACTGACGATCAGAAAGAAGGTTGTGATAGGAAAGATGCTTTAAAATTTTTTTGTTAAGAATCTACTCAAAAACTTTTGAGACTCAGGATGTTAAAGCAATTGTACGATAGTTAGTGGGTTGGGAATGCTCACCCTTCTTTAGGACTGGCTGAATGAGAGCAAATTTCCAGCAAGAAGGAAAGGTACAAGTTGAAAGACAAAGATGAAAGAGTTTACCTAGGCAGGGTGTAAGCACAGAAGAACTGTTCCTGAGGAAAAAAGGAGGGACTCCATCACTCCCATGTGCCTTGTTAGTATTAAGGCCTGTGATGGCAGAAAATACATCAGGTGAAGAAATTTTAATGTCAACTATGAGGAAGTCAGAGGAGAGAAGTGATGGAGGAATTGCACCGGAATAGTCTAAGTTGGAACTGGAGGAGAAAGTCTGAGTGAAGAGATCTGCTTTATCAGTGGAAGAAATATCTAAAGAGCCATCAGAGTTGAAAAGAAGAGAGAAAGGACGATGAGGTAAAGTTGTTAGAAAGGTTTTTGGTAAGATGCCAGGAGGAGCAGGAAGAATTCAAATTGGAGAATTAAGAGCATTTAGTACTGATGAAGTTATTTTTAGCAGAGCGAAGAACAGACTTAGCACAATTCTGGTCAGAAACATAGACAAGATATGTTTCAGGGGTGGGTTGGCTAGTACCTTTTATAGGCCCTCTCCTTGTTGAGGACAGCATAAGAGCAAGCGTGATTTAACCAAGGCTTTCTTCTATTAATCAAAGGATATGAGAAGGGAATGTATGCTTCCATGCCCGAGAGAATAACCTCCGTAATGTGCAAGGCACACTCAGATGGTTCCCGGCCATGGAAGCAATAGTCATTCTAGGGAAAATCAAAGAAGTACTGCCTGAGGGCCTCTCAATCTGCAGCTCCAAAGTGCCACATATGACGTTTCTTTGGAGGGTCCACAGGCTGTAATGGGGAGTCAGGACAGGTCAAGGTAATAAGGTTGTATTCGGAGGAGGCCAACGGAGAGGAAAGATTAACAGTGTAAGCAGAAGGATTAGTCGTAAGGAATTGGTTAAGTATGTTGGCAGTCAGGGATACGGGTAGAGTGCTGTACAAGCTGCTCTAGGTCATTAACGATAGAAAAGATGTAGACTTGTTCACCAGGTGGATCAGTGAAAGGAGAGGAGAGCCAAAGGTGGTGGTGAACATTGAAATCTCCTAGAATAGAGACTTCAGAGAAAGGAGAAATGGATAGAATGTGTTCCATCACAGAAGTAAAATAGTCAAAGAATTTTTGATAGTAGAATTAGGGGATAAGTAAACAGTGCAGATATATTTAGTCAGATAATGACAGGAAAGCCGAAGCCAGAGAGTAGAGAATTCAGAAGAATCAAGTTCAGGAACATGAGAGGAAGAGAAGTCGTTGCATACATATACACAGCAGCCACCTTTTGCTTTGAAATGAGTATAGAGAAAGTAGGAGGAAACAGAAAAGGGTTTCCTGTCAGGTGCCTCAGACAGCTGAGACTCTGTCAGATAAACTGCCTTCCTCCCAGAAGAAAGAAACAAGAGACGACTTTGTAAAAGCCCTTCGTTGGATATTCGTGTTGAACCATTACGGCGGGTGTCATGGTACCGTGACGTCAACGATTCGGCTCTCTATTGAAGGTTGCCAGAGGCAGGGAACAAGACTTCTTATTGGATGGTGCATAAAGTGTTGCAAGACATCCAGACCTCGACTGAGTACTAACACCAATATTTGAAGAAATATTAATTGCGCAGCAAAAGTATTACCCGCGAGAAACCAGGCTATTCACAAGCAGGTGGCTACAGATAATGGACAGGGCACAAAATACTGCTTGCAGTTCCACAATTTAATGTTGAAAGAGGCTATAGATGAAGTGGCAGGTGTATGATTTTAACCTGGAGTTATACTGCAGGTTTGTAGGGCTGTTGGTATCCCTCTGCTGCCATCAATTTGTATCTCTACTTCCAGCCAATGATAAGTACGGTGTTATTAAAAAAGCAGCAATCTTGTTACCCTCATTTATTAGTAGTGGATTCAGGAGTGTGATGGTATGCCCCCTTCAATGTGATGTTCTGCTGGGCACTGAGCGGGACATAGAGGTGGCATAGTGGCACTGAAATGTGATGTCAGAACAAATCAGCATCCTTGTCGTTCTTCTATCATCAACTCCTCAGCACGCAATCAGTGAAGTATCGAGATCAAGCAGCACACCATATTTACATTACACATATTTAGACATTGCTGCAGATATGTAGTTTTTTTTTATTACGTTTCCGACTCTGGGCAAAAGCTGCACGGCCTATTTCTCGGGGACAGTGACGTATCCCAAGGCCCAGTAGTCCTCCTACACCTCCACATGGCACCACTTCGGCGCTAACACCCACCGTCCATATTGAATACACGCTAGGGCTGTCTCATACAGGACTGGTGTACTGGTATTAGCGGGGTATTTTTACGACATGTCGGCGGGTCATCTGCTAGATCAGGAAAGTCTGCTTTTTAGGAAATTCAAATCCTTAAACGGTTCTCTGCCCCAGCCGGGATTCGATCCTGGGTCCATTAGGACTGCAGGCCGACTCTCTTAAAAAAATATATATATTGTGACAGTAACCCTACCTGCGATTTTAGTAGATCTGCTTCAGGTTTAACAGTCTCTGATGAACATGATTTTGGTGCTGAATGGTGTTCAAGGCACTACATGGTGTTTTTTTTGCATTATGGTGAAGAATTCAGAAACGTTACTAATATAACGTATGTTACTTTTTATATTTTATATGCCTTCCAGTGATGTGTTGTAGCTTCAATAGTTTCCAAAATAATAGTTTTAGTGTTGTGTCCAAAATAAACTTCCACACCTTACTACCAGCTTAACAGTGTTCTCACTTGCTTTGCTCACATGACCAGTTATGACTTGCAACGTGCAGTAGGTATCTTAAATACATATTGTTTTTACTGTTATATATGAACATGATATTACAGTCGTGATTTTCTCCCACAGGCACGAGAGGGTGAGGGAAGTGGGTACGGGAGATGACAACAGTGTACTTGAAGATGCCAACATTTTTGATGTTGCAGAAAGCATAATGCGCAGTTATTCTCTCGGCATGAATGCTGCAGAGGCCATAGGGAGAAAAATGTGGTCTTCTGAGGCTATCAAAAAACTCTGGAAGGAACGAAATACTTATCATGCCATAATTATTATTGGATATGGTAATGAAATTGCTGTCCCCTTTCTTTGGGGTTATGATGGTGCTTTCATCAATATCTGCACTCCAGGTGTGGAATATAATCACCTAACGATGCAAGGGAACTGGCTTCCTCTGTCCGTTATTCCCTCCCTTTTTCAGCCTTTCACCAACCACATGACTTTCTCAGAGAGAGCTGTCAACCTGCCGAGTGAGATGCTAATGTTTGCCATTAACAAGAATATTCTTATTCCCCGCATTCAAAGTCTTCTTGAGGAATTTTTCCCTGATATGCCTCCACTGGAGGACCTATACTTTAACAGCTCCCTCACCCTGATCAACGGTCACTTCAGCTTAGATGGGCCGGTGCCACTGCTACCTACCCAGGTCGAGGTTGGCACTATTAATGCCAAGCAACCTCAGCCACTGCCGAAGGTAAGATCTGATGATAATTCATGTCTTTTGATATATCAGTGGACATTATGAATTTAGCATCAATATATGGAAGGTTTTTCCCTGAAACTAGCCAGGAATAACAAATTACTGTTGGATGCTTCTGTAGTGAACCGCAATTCTATTAGCCGGTTTTCAAGGGATGACTGATGAAACATTAGTTCTGTATAAACTTAACTACGATACTTCTGATTTATAATATTTGTGTGTCACTTAGAATATAGAATGAAAATGACATGCAGTATCATGGGCTCGGGATTCCCCAAAGCACTTCTTGTTTCTCGATACATTTTCGTATGTGGTACGCCAAAAGCCTCGTGTCTACGTTTCACATTCATTCAAAGAGGACAGGTTGATAAGACTAGAGCATTCTTAACTTTTGATCCCTCATGTTCTTTTACTTTCTTTTCTTCTTGTTCTTAATCTTGGAGAAAGTTCTGAACAATTCCTCTGCCATGCCCAAAGAGCTAGCTTACAATGTCTCTCTGAAGAGGACCTCTTACTTGGCTCCAACCCATCTCACTACATCCCTGACCCATGTCCACAGCTCTGTTCCACTCACTGCACGTCGTTTCTTTCCACCCTTCCCCCCCTCCCCCCATTTTTATACACCCTTTTGAGAATAGTCGGCTCTTAACATCAGACTTCATCGTATTCATTACGCATAACCGCTGAGTGTAATCTTCATGACCTACCATACAACCAGTTACCATCTTTGTCCATCCCAGACAGCCAAATTGCTCTTCCATGCCCACTGCAGCCATAACTTTAGAAATGGATCTTAACCTAACAACACCATCCATTTCCGCAACCCAAACGCCCTCCGGGTTATCCTAACACTCACCGTACCCTCCCCAATCCATTTCCTCCTCTCAACTTCCTACAACTATTTCCTCTGGTGCGGTGTCATAGCAATGGTTTTCTCCTGTACAAGGTTATTCCCAGTGCCCATATTCGCCACCTTTCACCAGTTCAGCAGATGCTGGCTGCATGTGTTTTTTCTTTCTTTTTTTCATATTTTACTTATTTTTATCCACCACCTTACTTATTTCTAATTATATTCTCCACCTTACTGATCTCATTCTTTTTTCCTCACCCTAGCACTGTGACCTAAGAAAGGCCTCGTGTCGCCCAACCATTTCCACTTATCCAACCGAGGACCTGCAATGTCACATCCCAGGAACCACTTCACTTATTTCTTTCTCTTGTTGAGCTGACTTTTGTCACACAATTACATTAGCATGACTTGAATCCCTCCTTTTTTACCAAAGTGAACTTCACAGAACTGAAGTGACCTAAGGACCAAAATTGCCCAAAATCATCAATAACTGAACACCTCGGGTCTGGAAATGGCTGAAATGAAATGTTGATCGAATCTGACTTGTGTAGGTATGATTGAACCCTTACTACTCTGATAGGACCATACTGGATGTAAAGGCTATGTAAAGCCCAGACAGGATCTGAATGGCCCTGAAAGGCCATCTACTTGCCTTATTTTGTTGTTATTGTTGTTGTTTCCACAGGATCATGTGGACCCGAACAGAATGAAATGCAGGAAACCCCTCATATCATCCAGGCCATGGAGAGGTTTGACTTCTCTTGGTAGCTCCAAAGTGCCTGGACGAAAAACTTACCGGGATGAACAACCAGCCTGAACCCAGGCAGAAGACCAAACCAATAACATAAACGCTCCTCGGCTGCCAACACCCTCCAAAAGGAGGATTATGGATAGAACGACAGTGCAAAGCCCCACTGGCCTTGGAAAGCTGAAATGAAAGTATATATCCTGAATGGATTTAAAAGACATAAATGTGCCACCGTGGACCTCATATGAAATATCTGACGTGGAAAGATCCGGAACTGACATGAAACGACGTGACAGTGTGAATGAGTGTAAAATATCAGATTCGACGTATTTTAAACCAGAATGGCATAACTAGAAATAAATGATTCAGAGCAGACCTAAAAAATCTTAATGAGCATAATTGTACCTGACTGATCTAAATGATCGTGAACGGCTTGGATGGGCGTAAATTTGAATAGGTCCAGCTGGGCCTGATTGAACCTCATTGGACAAACATGATTCTTGAACTGACCTAAGTCTGAACTGATATGAGCGACTTGAATGGGCCAAGGTTAGTACGAATGACCCTGAACTACTATGAATTAGCAAATCAAAGGTCATTTCAATTGTTATTCTTCAGACAGGTATATTAGTTGAAAGTTATGCTAACAGGCATTTATACCGGTTTGAAGCATGCTAGGAGTACACGCATACTCTTTTTTTATCCAGATGATATAGATAATTAAGATATGCTGACATACTGGGCGGCAAATGCCATGGGTACAAAATCTATCGCAAAGGTAGAGACGCGTACGAAAAAACATAGTTAACTGAAATATATTCCTTTGATTTACGTTATACTGTAGCTCTTGTGTCGTGTCACAGGACCTGGAGGAGTTTGTGGCTGGTGCTGGGGAGGCTGGTGTCATACTGTTCAGCCTGGGCAGCATCGTCAAGGCCACAGACATCCCTCAAGATCGCAAGGTAAGATAGATTCACTCCTTCAGCAGGCGAACCATTAATTAATAGGGTGGCATTGCTTGATAAACACAAAGAAAAAAGTAGCCGAGAGCTTGCAAATCTTTCACATTCAATGAAATTTGAAGATACAAAATGATGATCTGTTCTTTTACAATCGTCTAGACACGATACGCTTGAAAATTAGAAAGAAATCTGAGAAGGAAAGATCCAGAATTTACTACTTCTGTGGTTGCCTCGTTCTGTAATTGACTAGTTCTGTAAATGAAAGGCAAAGTATCCGTTACCTAATCCACTGTAAAATTACAAAAACTAAAAGGAAATTGTCTAGGTTAACAGGTTAAGTGTGAAAGTTGTAGTGCAGGAAACATGCAAGCATATCGGTGACCAGGGTAGTACCATCAGCAGAGAGAGAGAGAGAGAGAGAGAGAGAGAGAGATGCATGTATGCAATAAAAAAAAAAAAAAAAAAAAAAAAAAAGAGGCTGATTGAAGTAATCGAGACGAATGGAGCTTACGAGATTAATAGCCTTTGTTTTCACTCATTTAAAGAGTGCTACAAGGGATAACCCCAGCTACTTCCCCCGACACACACACACACACACACACACATATATATATATATATATATATATATATATATATATATATATATATATATATATATATATATATATATATATATATACAGTAGAGAGAGAGAGAGAGAGTTCTAGGACTTCATGTACTAACTTCAGCAGGTGATTCCCGGGGTCATTCTCACATAAATGTTTTATGAACGTATGTCGAATTCGGAACGGTTATGGAGTTTTTGCTGTGTTGAGTAACCCCAGTTTGTTATGCCAAGCAGATCCATCAACTGTAAGTATGCACTCGTCGCTGCAGGACCGTCCCGTGCTGTAACCCGACGTTCCCTCGTGGCAGACAGCGCCTTGCCACAGCGAGGCGTGGGGGAGAATGTGGAGGTTTGGTTCCTGGGTGCAACCCGTGGTTGTGTCTCCCCACCCAGTTAGTAGGGGAGCCATAGTAAGCTCCAAATCACCTCGTTATTTGATTAGGCCTATATGATTACCACCCAGCTTTGTAAATGGTTTCTTTCATTACAGGAAACCATTAGGTTTCACTCAGTGTAGAACTACCTGAAGTGGAGAGAATAGTAATAAAAAGTGACAGGATGGATGGGAGAAATGGGAAGAAAGGAGGGTAGACACACAAATGAATGAAGAGGTGACGGAAAAAGTAGGCTGCACTGCATCAAGTGACTGAATGATGGTCGCCACTGCCTGCCAGTGTGGATATGACATAAAGGGCATTTAAATTTGAAAGGCGGTAATGGGAAACATTGTTTCTACCCCTAGTTACCATTGTCTGTTCTCATCACGGCAGTATTTTTACTAGGAGTATGCAAGCAATAATTATACTATGCACTACACTATGAACAGTTAAACAAAAATGTAAAGCGATGAAGAATGCAGAGGATGGTAACGGGATGGAAACAAATAGTTTTGCCTATGGTGATTAAGGGTGAGGACTACGATGCTGCCGTCTTCATCCCGCCAATCTATCAGAGTTAGGTGTCCTGCAGTGTATCCAAAGCGTCCACAGTTCCTCAGGAAGTGACCTAATAAATTTAAACAATCAGTCATCTGGTGAGCTCAAGTACTTGTCCAGACAATGAAGCTGGGAAAGAGGTGATCCAGATGGTCAGGAGTCTAGTCTGAAGTGTCATTCAGTGCGAGTGGAAGCGAGGGCAGAACATTAGTCTCATCTGTAGTCCAGCAGCAAGGACAGTAGGGGACACGGAAGAGTTTTAAGTGATATATATAAGAGTGTAGAGGTATGTATCTTAATATGTAGTCTAGTCAGGAGAACGTCACTAGCTTTGTTCATTGATTGCATGATGTTCAGGCGTTTGGAACATGAAAGGCATTGGTGTCAATGTGTGGCTTCTATGGAAGGCCAAGACCATCAGTCTGCATGCCAAGGAAAGTATGGTGCCTTCAGAGAGAAACAACAACTGACCCTAGGCAAACCACTGGGAAGATAGGGGTTTTCTTTAGTGAGGACATGGCAACACTCTTATCAGCTGCACACTGAATGGATTGTTGGCCATGCTCCATGGAGCTGGCCCTGGCAATTATAGCTAAGTCATTTCATAGATCAGCGTGTGACATTTCCGGTCAATGAGGAACCCTGCTAAGGCGATATTAACCCTCTCAGGAAACCTGGCACCCCTACTCCCTCTCCCATTTTCGGCCGAGCCATATGTGTCCCGTTCAGTGAAAGTACGGTTTATAGTGTTCGTTACAGAACGGTCCGTAATTTATATACCAATTATTCTTTTGTTGCATTGGAAACCCCAAAGCTGTAGCTTTCTCTTGTTCTCGGGCTGTAAATATGTAGACTTATCAATTTATGTAGAAATAAGTGTGTGAATACTACATTACCTTCATTCATGAAGAAATTGGAACTTCTAGAGGAAGTACAAAACCATTATATTAAACACAACCCCTCTTCTGATTGACACCTAGGAAATATAAACATATATTATGCGGTCTTCGAATACCTAAGTGCATAGAGCACATGAAAATTTTGCTGTATTACTATTTTCTGGTCCCAATCAAAACGAAATTTATTGTAATATATGAGCCACATGTGTCTCACTGCAACTTGGACCAGCGAGACACATGTTTACAGTTAGGCACACCATTGCCTATAATGCGTTTGGAAGCAGATCATACGCCTCTTCTTTCTTTTCTTTTTTTCATCCAACAGGTCTAAAGGCGTATGAAAATCGTGAGGGAAAGGGGGTTAAGTAAATTATAGGCCACTCGTTGAACGAGTATGAAAACCGTGAGGGGGTTAAAGAAGCAAGGCTGAGCACTGGCTCCTGAGGGACTCCCTGCACAATGGTCTGGGGAAGGGAAGTGGTAGTGATTACCTGAAAGTGAAAAGTATGGTCAGTAAGGAAACTGGAAACCCAAGACAGAGATTACCCAACAACAGTCTCAGCTGTTGGAGGTGGACTGATAGGAAACATCAAATGTCCCGTTGATTTCCAGAAAGAGAGTTGCCATCACTTGCATATTGCACTATGTGTCATGTATATGATGGCCAAGCTTCAATAGGAGGTCCATCTTACCCCGACTGGGTTGAAAGCCACACTTGCCAGGATGGAATTTCTCCTCTTTCTCCAATCGCTGTGAGAGTCTGGATGCCGTGAGCTTCTCCATGGGTTTGCCTACATTAGAGACGAGGCTGATGGACCTGTACGAAGTGGGGTTGAATGGGTCCTTTGTGGGTTTTGGGAAGAGCAGAATGATGGCAGTCTTTCAACGAGAGAGGCATTCACATTCATGGCAGTCCCTGTTGTAGACAGAGGGGTGACTTTCCAAGTGTGGACCGGGATGATGGCGAAGGAATCCGTTAACCCTAAATAGCATATTTTTGTCTTTTTCAGTAGGAAAATTATTCAGGGAAATAAATATTGAATATATGATGTAAATATCCATCATTTACTGTGTCATTATTTTTTTTCTTGTCTTTATAAAGCTACAGGTATGTCACTTCAAGGCAACATTGTGCAAAGCATATAAAAACAGGATATTATTTTGTAATAAAAATACATCTTCCTTTTGAGGTAATCACTCATTTACCTAAAAATTATAAACTGGCACTTCTTTGTCACAAAGTTCCCTCACAACTCAGAACAGTTTTCATCCTGAAGACAACAAACAGACACTTCTCTATCACTAAATAGTTCCCTCAGAACTCAAAATTACAATAATTCTGACAATAAACAGACGTATCTAGCATTGTAGAGTTTCTTCAGAGCACAAAATTATACTCATTCAGAAAACAATAGACTAGCACTTCTTTGGCACTAATTACAGTACTTCACTTAGAATTCAAACCTGTATACCTTCTGAAAGCAATGATGAGACTTTTTTGGCATGCAGTAGGCTAATCATATATAATTTGTCTGTGCAACCATCAGGGCAACTCTGGTTATCATTAGTGAAGATTTTTTTTTTTTTTTTTCAAATCTTTGAAGAGGCATAGCATCTACTATTTTGGGGAACCTCAGGTATGAACTCGAGTAAATTCTAGCTCTAGGAAGTTTTACAATGCTCATAATGTATAACATACCAATAAACTTTTCCAACTCATTCATTGTCAAATCAAGTGGTTTGTTGGGGTCATTTTGAATTGCATATTTGGTAGACTCTTCAGCAAGTATCTTTTTTATATTGCAGTCAACTAAGTCCTTATAATATTCTATAGAGCTTCTTACTCTACCATCACCAGCATAAACTTGGCCCATAAACACTTTCTCTAAAGATTCTACGTCTTCTGGTCTTTTAGTCTTCCATACAATTCTTATGCCTACTTTCTTTTCTCTAACAGAGGTGTTTGGGATATCTTCATCTTCACTTTCTTCACTATCAGTACTATCCTCGGAATTCAGGCCTTTCAAATCTTTTTCAGAATCATATTCATCATTTTCACTCTCCAAATTTTCATCTCCAGATTCCTCTGGTATACATACTTCTGGTCGCATGCCACAGAAATTTGAAGTATTCATGGCCCTAAAAAGTTTCCACGAAAATCCATTTGCACAATTAGCCTTCAAGACACATACGGTACCAAACGTGTTATTTTGCGAACTCAATAAATTATAGGACTAATATTTTACCACAGTTCATTTGCGTTATTGCTTCTAGAACATGCACTAATATTCATCGTCCAATCACCTTCATGTAGTGGTCCAAGTGCATTATGTTGCCTCAAAGACACAAGCATACAGCGACCCAAGTGTATAATGTTGATTCAAAGACACAAGCATACAGTGACACAAAGCATGGGCATTTAAATGCATATGGCGATCCAAGTGCATAATGTTGCTTCAAATATACAAGCATACATCGACCCAAAGCATGGCCAAGTGCATAATGTTGTTTCAAAGACACTATCCTACATCGCAACAACACGTGACCATGTATTTTTTTATATTTATAAATACTTACAACACCATACTCATACATTATCCTTTTTTTTATGCTGTCATTTTAGTATAAACTTGCCTGAATATAATGATGAGCAAAAACTATCATTCAAAAAAATTTCATACACCAAGTACATAATGTTGCTTCAAAAACAAGTATACATTGACCCAAAGCATGGGCATTATATGTCAGACTTCTCAAATACTTACCATATTGTAATCATACATAATCACTTCATAAACTGTGATTTTTAGGAAAACCTATCTGTCCATATATGGTATTGACAAGCCTGACTAGCCAGTCAAAATGTACAGAAAAGTAGAGTGCAAATAGCACACATTCTCTCTCCAGTGGTTGGGCTCACACTGAACTCCATCGGATGAGATGTATCATAGAAAACGGATCAACAAGTGAGGTCCGTATCAAAGCTCAGACCGTTAACCTCAGGCAACACTGAGCTGCTGAGGATTTTTCGGATGGTTAACCTAAGGACACAGTATGCCACATAGGGTACACCAAATCAGGGCCAACAGCTGTGACTGGGGATATTTTGGAGATGGCACTCGACAACCCGTGAATAGTGAAAGAACAGCTGAGAGAGGTGGAGGAATGTGTTTCCACCCCTGAGCTGAGTGCCATGGGCATGTCAGGGAGAGAAAGAGGTAGGAAGGAAGAGCTCAATATGGAGTAGAAATGACAGGCTATGACATCTCCATAGTCCACACCTTCCACAAGATCAAAGCCAAGTCTGTGGAAGGAGTAGGAGAATGAGGAGGAACCTCCCTGCATACTTCAGATACACCATTTACAGGCCAAAGAAGAAGACAAGGTGAGACTAGATTACAGTAGAAGGCAGACCAGTCTAAATACTTAGCACTGTTGAAGACACTAGTGCAGGTGGCATCTAAGCAACGGTATTCTAGCTTCCGTTCATCTCATTCAAGAATACCATGTTTAGCAATGGTCCTGTACAGCCTTCTGGCATTCCACAATCCGCCATGGGATCCTAGATCTTAAACACCAGGAGGCTGATGTAAGATGGAAGGCCTCCCTGCCAGCAGCAAGCCGCCAACCGAGAGGTTCTTAGCTGCTTCTTATAAGCGGAGGGCTGAAAAGGAGAGTAGCAGAAGAGTCTCTTGAAAAGCCTTCCAGCCTCCAGAGCATAGGTTCCACCAGGGGCAGCTAGGGACCAGACTGCAGACATAAATATGGCAGACAGGAGATCACTGCCCATATAAGGACCAGACAAATGTTGAGGTCCAGTGTAGATGACCAAACAGCGTGGGGGTCTACGCATGTGGGGAGGCCAGGAGGAGTGACTAGGCACAGGGATGCTGAGTGAAGGAGGTAAAGGAAGAGTCCAAAGCCTGTGTTGTTGATGGAGTTAGAAGGTGGCATTGAAATCTCCCATGACCAGAGCAATGGAAGGTCATTGAGAAAAATAGGCTAGTGCTGGAACTGGATATTGGAAATTGATAAGCAGGGATTTTAACAGAGAAGCACTGTGCACCACCCCTGCTGGAGAATGATCCTTACAGCAAGAGTTTCTAAACCACTGCCCCTGAAAGGCACCAAGGACAGAAGGGGAACTCTGCACATCAACATGTACAATGCCAAGCCACTCCCCCATCTGTAGACTGAACAACAGGGAGATTCAACTGAAGATAAGGGAGAAGCCAGATCTTGCAGACACCTATGACATGGGGATTAAGAGGGAGAAAGGTAGCTTTAAAGTCTTAGGTCTTGCAAGCAATGAAGCATGCATTCCAAAGGGTGTCAGTTAAGGCCAGAACACACTTGTCACTGACCATGTGATCACTGTGAGGAAACGAGGTTCAGAGGTCCATCCAATGTTTTGACTCGAATAATATAGCAGCTCTAACCCAGTGCTTTGTTTCATCTCTTTGATCACATGTTTCGAACGAGTGTGGCCACACCCTTAGATGGATAGCATTGACGACGGTTCTGAAAGCAAGTAATCTTTGAGCTGGGTCCATAACAGGGCAAAAACATCTGGGAGAGGGTGTCCTAAGAAACATATTTTTTGATCTTTCAACAAGAGAGGAACCAATGGATATGAAGTACTCGGCTCACTGGCCAGGTCGGAGGTAGGCAGAGAAGACTGGGAGAGTAGGAAACATCACACAGAATCCTGGTTGTGGAATTAGAGGCTGGATGGTCGTGTAAAGTAGTAGTCTGTTATATGCATGTCATGGAGATCACTGTCCATAGAGGTCTGAGGATGAAATTGCTGCCGTATTTGAATGGATGCATCAGTCAAGTTAGAAGATGGGTGACTCAGGGCAGTCACCAGCAAAGAATTGGACTCTATAGCCTTGTCCAAGAGTTTGTCATCTGAGACAGTCTGGGATCATTTATGTGCGGTGGTCTTGATTAAGAGTGGAACACAACATTACTGTTGAGTCAAAGGTTGGGTGGGTTGTAGCCACCACAGTCTATGCTTCATCTGTACTTGAGAGGAGTCAGTGTCTACTTCCCTGAGGAGTGGGGTACAGTTGTTTTGAGCTGTGTATGTCATTGACAAGGGTGGTTGTTTGGAGGCTTGGGTGTTGCAGGGCCAGCAGATGAGTTAGTGGTAGTGGCCTGGAGGCTTTGTTGAGGTCAAGTAATTGAACATCGATTTCCTGGTGAACAGACCATTCCTGGTTTAGCTGTGGATAATGTTCGCCCTCCTATAGACAAGGAACAGTTTAGACAGCACCCTTTGTTTGACCCCACACATGTAGCAACTTGGAATATTGTTACATGCTTGTCCATATGCAGAATGGAAAGATTGATATCTGCTGCACATAGTGCATCTAACTTTCTTGTGGCAGGTGATGCAACTGTGGCCAAAGAGGCGGCAAATGTGGCCTAACGAAACTTTCAATGCGAGTGGCCTAGTGAAGAAGACCCACACATGGCCAAACCACTTCACTATGTTTCTCCTAATGCTCCCTATCACATCCACATCCGGTCCACAACGCTCCTTCACTTCATTATTATCGTCAGTAATTTTGTTTTGTCATTATTATTTCCATCACTGCCTTCATATTCATCATTTCCATCGTCATCATCATCTTCACTGTAATTTTGCATTTTCTGAAAAGCTCTCTGTCACCATAACATGTTTATAGCCTATTAACCTGACAGAGATCCTTAATTCCTTTCAGCTCAGTTGGTGGTTTAATTTGACTAGTAACCAAGGAGACTCATTCCTGCCTTAATAAGACTGAATTTCCTGGAACCACAACCAACTGTAGATTTTTCAGTTGTGATGTATATGAGGGAGGGGGGAGTGAGTTGGGGGGAGGGCAGTGAAATGGTGCGTGACAATTGGTATTACTTGGGTGCTGGAGGTTGGTAGGAAGTCATCAGACCAGCACGCAACTTTGACCATTCAGTACAGTACAGGGGTAGACGGACATTTCAGCTCAGGTTGTGGGTTACGGCCTATTTTCCGTGTATGGCTAGAGCCCAGCAGTCACGATACTGAATGTTTGAACGTGTTGGCTGGCCGGCCGAAGGTCTCGGAGACTTTTACGTCTGGATAATTGCAAGTAAATTCAGTTAATGGTTAGAGCCAAGGTCCAATATCTGGATAATGGACAGTTCTGGATATTGGACGTCCGGATGAATGAGGGATTACTGTACATACTAAGGGATGGTTGTTTTCCGTTTTCATCTGGAATTCTAAGAGGGGGACTGTGGACATCCAGAACCTCAGCTAGGTGACCACCTAAAAGTCACACACATTCATGTATCACGATGGGACCAATCATGCCATAGGTATTCCCGGCCTGACCTAGTAATAGTCTAACTTCAGGTCACTTTTCAGGTAGCAAGGTATGTCAATGATTCCATGGGCAATATCATATCCTTGATCACACTGGGTAATAATTTTAGAAGTAGGGCTGAACGACTGCCCAGCACCCGTAGTTCATCTTCCCGGTTGTATTATATGAAGCTCAACTAGTTAATAGCTGTTGTGAAGGTCCTGGGGTTCGTGAAAATAGAGGCACCATCGATAAATCAGATGATTACATGTGAGCGAGGGAAGCAAGCAAACGATGTTAATTCTCAGTGCCAGGCCAACCTGACTGGCACACTAAACAGAAGCTAATAACTTTACTCTTGTGTGAAAGGGTTGAAATTCATTCTGAATGTAATACATTCTTTTGATAAATTTTGTTATCAACTAAAATCTCACCCTTGAAGGCTTAGGAACCCTTTGGAATCTCGAGTTTTCCAAGAGTGTGTTTGGCTCTAATCGATTAATGTCTCAGTTACGAAATCAAAGTAAAAAAGGTATTCCGTCATAACAATGTGTTTTTTTGGCATCGACTTAAGCAATTAAATATCGGAGATCCCACCTATAATTTTACACTAATGGTTTGGCTTTAATGGTGACATCACCAAGGCAGTATATCCCATTTCTAGCTTTAATCATATCATCAATAACCAAGTCCTTATAGTTTTAGTTTCGTCAAAACGCGAGGTTGGCAGAGGAGATTGTAGAATTTGGCATTGCTCGTGTAATGAATGCTATGGCACCTTGCTTTACACCAGCACATGCATACCATCGGAACTTATGCTGCTCAGTCAAACCCTGAGTTATATTTGTGCTTTCACTTTGACGTGTGTGTGTGTGTGTGTGTGTGTGTGTGTGTGTGTGTGTGTGTGTGTGTGTGTGTGTGTGTGTGTGTGTGAATGTCATTCGTTCAAGTATATTTTTGACATTTCAGCTACCATCATGAAGAATTAATATATCAGGGGAAATAGCGATAAAATATTACTTACTCGACACGCTCTCACACAGTGCACTTTACTCGTATTTACAGTATAATCAGATGGTCCTCTTGGTCGCCAGCAGGGTGAGAGTAATTGTAATTGTAATTTAATTGAACTTAAATTAATTACAGAAATATAGTAATTGTAATTATAATTGTAATTGAAAATAATATTGGAGTAATTGTAATTGTAATTAAATGATAAGTTAATTGTAATGATTGTAATTGTGAAAGAGGAAGAAAGTGGGACTGGTAAGGTAACCCTGTACCAAGCTGTAACAGTGGGATTAAGATGCCTCTGGATTAACCCACCTAAGCCACGTTTTGACAGTTCTACTGACTTTGTCCGTAACACCTGTTCTCTCATGGGACCTGACCCAGCTCCTTGTTCCCCTTCGATCGGAAATGCCGAGGCCCAGGATCTCGTGGTGGAAGAGAGGTATGGTCCAGAGCCCTTGCTCCTCCCTAATCCCTAGATTTTACCAGTCACTGATGCCAGCGTCACCAGAGAACTCCTACTCAGGTTGCTTGGGAGAGGCTGGACCGAATAAAAAGGCGCAGAGAGAGAGAAGGCTTAACACACTCGTTCACACTCTCTCCTAGACACACATTCCTCATGGCTCACACACACACTCTCTTCCCATCAGTGAACTATGTTAACAGAGATTGGGAACTGAAGTTTCGTGTCCTTGGTTGTGATAATTCAGAAGGCCTACACACAGCATTTAACATTATATCTGCCCATGAGGAAACTGTTAATCGGTTCAGTATTCAAGGAAAGGTAAAGAAAGTTGTAGCTGATAATGCATCATGATGGTGAATGCATGACATTGCCCTGCCAAGTGTCTACTTAGATCAGGAAGAAGAGGGGACTGGAAATTCATGTGACCCCAACATCATTGATGAGGATATTTGCTTAGATGTTCTGACTCACCTTTCTCAAAGAACGAGATGTTTTGCATATACTCAGCAACTACGTGTGAGATATGGGTTTACCCACCCAAATGTAAAAAATTCACTACTCTCATCAGTGCTCCAGAAAATTGCATCTTTGATCAACTCAATGAGGAAATCAAAACAGTAGCTGCTCCGTCCCTCCAGTCTAAGGGGATTGTTCTCCAGACACAAAATGTGACAAGATAGAATTCACAGCTGAAAATGGTGAAATCTATACTCAAGAACCTTGTAGAGGTGTGTTATGCAATTAATCTTCTGTCCCAGAGAGAGCAGAGGAGTAAGAAAATCATACCAGTGGAGAGTTCTGCTTTAAAGGAGCTTGTGATTGTCCTCGAACCTTTTCACGTTTGTTTAGAAGTTGTGGAGGGACAGAAGAAGGTGACCATAGCTGCCACTGGACCAGTGATTCAGGGACTTAAACACCCACGGGAGAATCTAGTTCATAATACCAAATTACAATACTGAGAACAACTGGCTAAAGTGCTATTGGACTCTGTGAAGAAGAGATTGGATCCATACTTGGAAATGAGAGATGTTCAAGTGGCGGATTTTTTTTATTCTAGGTTCAAACTGGACTGGCTTTCATTACAAGAGGAGGAGGATCAATGCTGGCATATGTCAAGGAAAAGCTTGAAGAATTGGAGGTGGTTCACATGGAGTCAACAATGGATAAAAAGTGTGACAAGGATGCTCTAGCAGAAGGATTACCGGAATCAGAAAGACCCAGACTGTTCTCTTTTATACCAATATGTTCGTCAAAGGTCCAAAATCAACGGGGGTCAGGGGGAAGCACAGTGTGAGTCTTCTGTTGATGCAATATGTAGAGGAAGGAACTCTGTCATTTTCCAGTGATCCAATGCTCTACTGGCAAGAAGAGTCACAAGCTTTGCATCCAGTGAAGTACCTTGCATGAGAGGTAACTGGGTGTACTGCTACATCTGCTCCATCAGAGCGAGTTTTCTGCACTGCCGGAAATTATTTCACTGCGAAA
This sequence comes from Coenobita brevimanus, assembly GCF_032717465.1. NCBI lineage: Eukaryota > Metazoa > Arthropoda > Malacostraca > Decapoda > Coenobitidae > Coenobita > Coenobita brevimanus. Next base: position 41,763,007 of record NC_137050.1, on the reverse strand, counting down.
AGATCTCGACTTGGTGTTCTTCTTTCCGTTCAGTGATATTAATTAAATGCAATAGTGAATTGCTTGAAAAACTACAGGCTCTTTAGTTACTGTCTGCAACTTGTACAAATATGAAATCTTGATTTTATTTTTCAAATTAGTTTGTGCCACTGTAAATAAAGGACAACCTTACAATGCCAATTTTGTATCTTTCATAACCATAACGATTTTTTTTTTCCAAATTTCGAGAATTTGTAATCATTATTGTAATAATAATTGATTTTGTTCTGCAGTAATTATAATAGTAATGTAATTGTTATTCCCAAATGTATTTGTAATTATCATTTTAAAACAAAGAAAGTAGTTGTAACTGTAACTGTAATTAAATTTTTGAAGTGTAATAGAGGAGCTGTTTTAGTGTGGAGTTGTTTGTCAGCCGGCTCGATGTCGGTAGAGTCTGAACAGCTATCTGTCAGTTTTCTCTAATGAACCAGGTTGGGCAGCAGCTGGAGACACAGGTCCACAGCCTTAGCTTCCCCACCAGAGTCAACACTATTTCGTTCCAGTTTATTTTTCGTTATTCAGCTACAGTCATGAAGAAATAATAAATCAGAGGGAATTGTAATAACATGGAGCTAGTTCGCTCGTCACGCTCTAACAAACGAAATTTACTGATATATAACCAGATGGTCCTTTTGATCGCCAGGCAGAAGAGCGGTCTTAGTGTGGAGTTGCTTGTCTGCCGGGTCGATGTCGGTAGAGTCTGAATCGTTATCTGGCAATATTCTTTAATAACCCAGGTTGGTAAGCAGTTGGGACATGGGTCCGCACCCTAAGCTTCCCCACCAAAGTCAACACACATCACTCACACACACAGAGAGCTAGAAAACACTAGTAGCAAGAACCGGGAACGAGAAACGTGCGCACACAACTGGTCCTTTGCCATTATTCGAAATAGATACTTTCGCTCCTTTCCTTCATTCATATTTATATGTCCTCTACTCCTTAATCGTTACGACTCCCCCTTATATCCATGGACTATTTCTGTCTTAGAACGACATAAGTCATTACCTCCTAAGGAGTCCCCAGGGGGAGGGGGACAATCGATACCCCCACCTTCCGCCCTTCTTCCGATGACGACTCGACCTGCCTGGAACCACTGTCTGACTCTCTTCTTCTTCATTTCTGCGACATTCGCGGCTTTTCCTCTAACTTTCGCTCTGTTGAGCACCACCTCTTCTTCTCTAAACCTCACCTTCTTTTTCTAACTGAGACTCAGCTGCCTGAGGCAACTGACAGCAGACCCTATTCTGTTTCCTCCTACTTTCTCTATACTCATTTCAAAGCCAAAGGTGGCTGTTGTATATATGTATGCAACGACTTATCTTGTTCTCGAGTTCCCAAACTCGATTCTTCTGAATTCTCTACGCTCTGGCTTCGGCTTTCCTGTCATTCTCTGACTAAATATATCTGCGCTGTTTACTTATCTCCTAATTCTACTATCAATAATTCTTTGATTATCTTACTTCTATGATGGAACACATTCTATCCATTTCTCCTTTCTCTGAAATCTCCATTCTAGGAGATTTCAATATTCACCACCACTATTGGCTCTCCTCTCCTTTCACTGATCCACCTGGTGAACAAGCCTACATCTTTTCTATCCTTAATGATCTAGTGCTGCCTGTACAGCACCCTACCCGTATCCCTGACCGCTTTGGAGAGAGCTCCAACATACTTGACCTCTTGGTTACAACTAATCCTAATATATATATATATATATATATATATATATATATATATATATATATATATATGTGTGTGTGTGTGTGTGTGTGTGTGTGTGTGTGTGTGTGTAAAGCTTTTACACACTGGAGGAAAATGTCTGTTATAGACTTAGGTTGTAGAAAGCACCGTCATTTTTTTCTTCTACATGGCCATTCGAGGGAAAATATAAGTAAATGAACTTCTATACACCAGATTATAGGTGTCCTTCATTCAATAATACTCTGTAAGAGTTGAATTTCGGCTGCTGTTGGATGAAGTTTCGGAGAAACTAATCTGGGGAAGCGAGTTCCAAAGAGAAACAGTTCGGGGAATAAATGAATTTTGATAGGCTGAAGAACTACAATAAGGAAGTGTGATAGTGTAGCCATGGACGGTACCAAATGCCCGTGTAGCATGGGGGAAGATGTGGAGAGGTACTACAATGGATGCTACTTCGTCTGAGCATCTGCCAAAAAATATCTGTAAAATAATGTAAAGGAGGCAACATTCCGTCTTAACTGCAGGGTTGGTAGTTCATTTGTAATTGTATGGTTATTGATTATTATTGTACTTTTGTTCTAAGTTTTGTCGAGTTGTTTTAACTCAAGCTGTCCACATCTACTCCACATGGGTGAGCAATATTCGAGCCGAGACCACACAAGATTCTTGTATATTATAGTAGCTGCTCGTCTGTGAAGAAGTTATAGATTCTCTAAAGGAATCCAGGTTTCTTTGAGGCGGTTTTAACACGATATCTAACGTGAGAGGTCCAACTGAGGATACCTTTTAGTGAATCCATCCATCCATCCATCATCCAATCCTACGTTGCCCCATGAGGAGCGTAGGAGCCCGGGGCTAGGCAGTTGGTCCTGACATTTAAGATGAGAGTGACCAACCTCACTCATCCCTGAGTGGCATTACGTGAGCAATAAACCCCAACCACCCCTTGGATATAAACCTTCACCGACTCAATCCGATTGGAGCACAATAATTACCCACTAAACCACCAGGCGCCAAAATTTCGTTATATGGTTACCACCCAGCGTAGTAACTAGTTTCCTGGTGTACAGGAAACCACTTGGCTTGTCACTCAATGTAGAGTCACCCATAGGCAGAAGGAAAAGGAAACAATGAAGGAATGAAAGACAGAAGAGGGAGTGTAAAGTCACCCGTAGGCAGAAGGACGAGGAAAGAATGAAGGAAAGAAAGATAGAAGAAGATGGAAGGAAATAAGGATGGAGGAGAGGACAGGGCAGACACCCGAGAGCAGCACTACATTGAGTGAGTGGATGATGTGAAACACCAAGAATTTCAATACTTTTAGATATTCAGTATTGGCTGCATCGAAGTTAATGTAGGAATCAACATCTATCTGTTAGTAACTTGGATATATTTGATTTTCCAGTCATTAGGTAAGACTGTTTTTCTGTCCATAGTCAGTGATCTTAGATAAGTTTTTATATGTGGAGAGCTCTGCTGAGTTAGAGATAGACTTTGCGAATGGGTAAGTGTAAAAGGAACGGTGAAACGTTGAGTTATCTGGATATAAGTGAATAGGATTACTGGTGACCGACAAGACATCATTACTATCAATATGGAACAGGGTTGGTGTCACGACTGATCCTTGTGCACCCCAGCACAGAATGGAGATTCGAATATACATCATCTATTTTTTCTTTTACCTTTCTGTTGCTGAGATATGAGATCAGTGGGACAACAGATGACACGCTGTATCAAGGAGTTTGGATAGCAGGGAACAGTGCCACATTTTGACGAAAAGCTTTAGACATACAGTATCAAAGGCTGCTACATGGGTTTCCCCATGTGTATCAGTTGACCGATGGATTATATGAATAATGAGATTGAGTATATCAACAGTGTACCTTTTATGACGAAAGCCATACTGTTTGTCATTAATTAAGTGGTCGGGTTCAAGATGTTTAATAATGTGCATTTCAATGACAGTCTCAAATATTTTAACAAGAGATGTGGTAGCTATGGGTCTGGACTCAGAGGGATCAGAGGAACTTTTGTTCTTTGAAACTGGGTGGATGTTGGCTTCCTTGCAAGAAGTGAGGAATGAAAAACATACGTATGAATAGTCTAAATAATTAAGCTAGAGCACGACAAAGTTCTTGGGGGCACTTTCCCTAAAGTGCTGGAGGAATTCCAGCTTTGTTGGTTTTATATAACTGTCTAAGATAGGTTTTCCTGACCTAGTCTTCATCTCTGTTATAGGAATTTCGAGAGAGTCATGTTCTAATAATTCAGAAATACTGTGACAGACTTTTTGGCAAATATACTGACAAGAATGTTAGATTATCTACGGGAGTCATTTACAGTGCTTGCGTCTGAAGATTTTAGTGCGGAAATGGATGATGATTTAAAGTTACTACTGAAAGAAATGAGAGCTGACCAGAATTTTCTGTTCATACTAGGGTATTTTAATACAGTAGTTTTAATTATCTGCATGCTTTGTTGTGAAGAAAGTTTGATTAGGAGAGATTTATTAGTGTTTTTGCATGGTTCCTAGCAATATTAAAGGGATCGAGGGATTCGGCTGACTTTTCCTTAAGTATGAGCTATATTCAGTCGAACCATTTTGAGGTGTCCCATCTTTTAATAAATTGTTGACAGGGTATGAACAACTCCTTACCAACTTGAATTTAGTCATTATTATGGGACAGGCTAGAACTGACGTCATTGGACAAGGAAAAATGCCCTGGAATGTCAGCTAGATAATTTCTAAATCCATCCCAGTCTGGCCTATCAGAATGCCATCTGCTCACCCTGACTTGTTTATAATGAGGAGATGTGGGGCAACTTGTGAATGAGGCTTTGATAAGATTGTGGTCGGAGGATCCAAGTGGTGGCAGTACTTCTATCCTGTATTGATCTGAGTCATTTGTCAGGAATAAGTCCAAGAGACAGGCATCAAGGCCAGGGTATTTGGTATTATGGTTGCTTTAGACCAGTATCATCAGTCCTGGCTGGTTGCAACAGCCATTCTACATTGTGGACGTTAAAACCATCCAACACGGTTATATCAGTAGTAATGGTGGAGGTTAAGGCTGGTCACCTGTGTGAATATGCGTTCAGATACACAGGGTTCATGTGAGGCATTGAGGGAATGACCATCTATACAGATTTATTTGGATATGTTAAGATAATTTAGGTTGTACAAAGAGTAATGAAAATTAGTTGAAGTGAGGTTCATGGCAGTGCCAACTACATATGGCAGTTATAACTGCCACTCTTGTTACGAAAGCTAGTGAGAGGGTAACCAGGAATATTGAATAGGGTTAAGTCAATAGTGTGAGATTCAGGTTTCTGTGAGCCATAGGTCTAGAGGGGATATGGATTCAAAGAAGAAGTGAACATAATATCAGTTGGCAAGCAGAGTGAGAGAAGAGTTCTGGACAAATGTGGAAGTGTGCATGGAAATGTTTGGAAGGAATGAGAGTGTTTTTGGTCGGTGATATGAATGGTAAAGTAGGGAATGTGAAGGTGGATGGAATAGTTGGTGAGTGGGGTGTGCCTGCTGAGATAGATGAGAATGGCAGTGCGTTAGTGGACATTTGTGCTGGGAGGGGGTTGGTGATAGCCAATACCCTCTTCAGGCATAAAATGATCCACAGGTATACATGGCGAGTGATGAGAAGGGTGGGTGGTGAACTGAATGAAAGGAAGGCAATGATTGATTATGTGTGTATGGATGAAAGAATGCGAAGACGTATAATGGATGTAAGAGCTTATAGAGGTTGGAGGAGTGGACTTTCTGACCACTACTTGGTGGTGGCCAGAATCAAGATCAAAATAAGGTGGAGTAATAGAAGAAGGGAAGGACGGGAAGAAGGAGTATTTGCAAGGAGAGTGGAAAGGTTACAAGAGGATGAGAAAAAGGCAGAATATAAGAGAGAAGTGGAGGAACGATTGGGCAAATATGAATTGGACCAGATGTGGGACATGGAAGGTGTGTGCAGGATATTCACAGAAGAAATAGGTGCAGCGTGTGATGTGGTGTGTGGGATGAAGAGAAGACGGAGGGGGGTGCAAGGAACAGCGTGGTGGAATGAAGAGGTGAGACAGGCTGTGGCACAAAAGAAGAAAGCATACAATGAATGGATGAGAAATAAGGGCTTGGAAGAAGCTGAGAGGCGGAAGAGAGAGTTATATGTAGAAAGAAAGAGAGAGGTAAAAAGATTAGTAAGACAGAGTAAGAAGAGAGTGGGTGAGGAATTTGGAAGGAATTTCAGTGTAAAGTGGAGGGACTGTAAGAAAATGTTCTGGAAAAAGGTGAAGAGAGTAAGACAGGGTGGAGGTGAAGTTAGTAGGGGAGTGAAAGATAAAAATGGTAGATTACTAGTGGAGAAGGGAGTAAAAGTGAGAAGATAGTGAGAACACTTTAAGGAATTGTTGAACATAGAGGATGGAAGTGATGCTAGTATAAGTGGCTGGGGAGTGGCTGGGAGAAGGAGGGAGGTGAGAAGACAGGAAGAAATCAGTAGGATAGAAGGTGTGGAAGCAACGAAGAAAGTCAAATTGGAGAAAGCCCTAGGAATTGATGGAGTGTATGGTGAAATGTTGAAGCACGGGGGAGAGATAGTAGTAGAATGGATGTGGAAGATGTTCAGATTGGCCTGGGAGGAAGGTAGAGTTCTGGAGGATTGAAAGTCAGGTATAATTATTCCCTTTTACAAAGGAAAAGGGGAAAAAGAACTGTGTGGTAATCATAGGGGCATTAGTCTTCTTAGTATAATAGGAAAAGTGTATGGTAGGATATTTATTGACAGAGTTAGGGAAATAACAGAGGAATTCGTTGAAGAAGAACAGGGAGGCTTTAGGAAGGGAAGAGGTTGTGTAGATCAGGTATTCATTCTTAGATCTTTAGTGGGAAAGTTTCTAGAGAAGGGAAAGAAGTTGTATGCGGGTTTCATGGATTTGAAGAAAGCATATGACAGGATGGATAGACAAGGATTGTGGAAAGCATTAAGAATATATGGAGTAGATGGGAAGTTGTTGCTGCAGTGCGTGTGGATGGTGAACTGAGTGAATTTTTCTCTTTGAAAGTTGGGTTGAAACAGGGATGTGTCATGTCTCCATGGTTGTTCAATCTGTACATGGATGGGGTAATAAAAAAGGTACAAGGTAGGGTAGTGGATGTTGGAGTGGCCCTGGTGAGTGTTTGAAAACTCCCTGTACGGTTGTTTGCAGATGATACTGTGTTGTTGAGTGAAGACGAAGGGGAGCTGGAAGGCTTGGTGGATGAGTTTGGGAGAGTGTGTAAGAAACGGAATCTAAAAGTGAATAGGGAAGAGTAAAGTGATGGTCTTTGAGAGAGGTGAAGTCAGTGAATGCACAGCGAGGTTGGATGGTGAGGAATTGGAAAATGTGAGTACGTTTAAGTACTTGGGTAGTGTGATGAGTATGGATGGAGGTTTGGAGGATGAAATGCTCGAAAGGGTACAGCAGGGAAGAAAGGTTGCTGGTTCCTTGAAAGCAGTGATAAGAAACAGGGAAGTGAGCATGGAAGTGAAAAAGTTACTATATGACAGTATTCTGATACTGACTCTAACTTATGGAAGTGAAGCTTGGACGTTGTTTAAAGGGCACAAGTCAAGAGGGAGAGCAGTGGAAATGAGTTATTTAAGAGGAACCTGTGGGGTCACGTGGAGAGAAAGGCTGACAAATGAGGATATAAAGGAGCGTTGTGGTGTTGATGTGGATGTGATAGGAAGCGTTAGGAGGAATACACTGAGGTGGTTTGGCCATGTGGAGAAGATGGAGGGTGAAAGACTGACGAAGAGAGTGTATGTGAGTGAGGAGGAGGGGGGAGAGGGAGCGGGAGGCCGAGGATGAGATGGAGGGATAGGGTGGAGAGGTATATGAGAGAGGGGCGTGTGAGTTGGGAGCAGGGCAGTGAAATGGCGGGGGGGACATGGCGACGTGGAGACGATTTGTTTGTGGCCACCCCGAACGGGATTGAGGCAATAGACAGATAGATAGATTAAGAACAGAAGGATTCTTGGTGTAAAGTGGCAAGACAGAGTTACAAATGAAAGATTAAGGGATATTACGAGAGTGGAACCAGTTGGTGAATACGTGATACTGTCTCGCTGGAAATGGCCAGGACACATATATAGGAAAAAAGACAGTTTAATACAGGATGTGCCAGAGTGGACTGCGGGAGAAGAGGCAGAGGTAGGCCGAGGGAAACCTGGTTGAGGATAATGAAAAAGGAAGCATGAGAGGAACGTTGACGGGACCTGAAGGAGATGGCAAGAGACAAATATTGGTGGAGAGAGTTCATTGAGGCCCTATGCATCCCGTGGGGTCCCACAGGACATGACTGATTGATTGACTGATGGTGGTAAAATATAAAGCCCAACCTGCACTTCTCTGCTGAGGAGCATATGTAGTTGATATGTGGTAGCAATAACTATTGCTGGCTCATATGAACTCTGCGGCACATATCTCATGGCACAGATAGGTTTTGAATAATAATAAAAAAACAAAGGTACCAAAAATTTTGATATACGTTGAGGAAATGAGCTGTCATATTGAAATTAAGAGAATGGCCTTATGGAACAGTGTGTTTAACTGAATATGAATTGACTGCGTATTAGAAGTACCGTATTGAAAACGCCCAGTTGTTTTTTTCTTCCAGAAAGAAAATATGGAAAGATCCGAAATGCGTTATATCCTCTTCTTGTGAATGCATGTTGACTTTTTTTTATGTACAGTATGCTGTTGAGAGGGATGAGTAACTGAAAAGAGGAACCAGTAACATAAAGAGTTAACGGGACTAGAAATGGAGCTCAGAAAGTCACCAGTGAAGAGAAGCATGAGAGTTCATGAAGAACAGCATTTGATAAAAATTCAATTAATAACAGCTAACGACAAAATATACCACATACATCAGCACCTGAGAGGAAACGTAAACGAAAGTGCCACAGACGTCACAGAATGGTAGTCGGGAATTTAAAATCATAGATCTGAGGCCTTTGAGAAGTGTATCACAGTAAAACAGTGAGTTTTCTCCTAAGTGTTCATCAGATTTTGACCAGGAATTTAACAGGATGATATATACTGTATATTGCTAATGGAGCTTCCTTGGCAGAAACCATGTTGGCAGTCAGGAAGAAGTTTATGAGATGCAATATGAATCGATTTTAATCATACCTTAGAAGATAGATCTTTTTAAATCAGTCTATCTATTTATTACCTGATGCCTAAATGCCGTAAGGGGTGACCAGAAACAAATCGCCTCCATGACGCCCGGTTCCCCGCCATTTCACTGCCCTACTCCCAGCTCACACACCTTTCTTTCATATACCACTCTTTTCTACCTCTCCATCGCATCCCTGGCCTCCTCTTACCTCTCCCTCCGTCCACTTCTTTCACATACAGTCTCCTCGGTAGTCTCTCGCTCTCCATCCTCTCCACATGGCCAAACCACCTCAGTCTATTTCTCCTAAGGCTTACTATCTCATCCACATCCACCCCATAACGCTCCTTCCCTTCAACCTTTGTTAGTCTGTCTCTCCATGTAACTCCACATGCTCCTCCCATATAACTCATTTCCAGTGCTCTCACTCTTTACTTGTGTCCTTCCAACAAGGTCCAAGCATAACTTCCATACGTTAGGGGTGGTATCACAATACTGTCGTGCAGCGACTTTTTTTACTTCCATGCTCACTTCCCTGTTTCTTATCACTGCTTTCAAAGAACCAGCAACCTTTCTTCCTTGTTGTACCCCTTCAAGCACTTCACCCCTCAAACTTCCATCCTTACTAATCACACTACCCAAGTACTCAGATGCACTCACATTTTCCATTTCCTTATCATCCAACCTCACTTTACATTCAGTGACTTCATTTCTCTCGAAGACCATAACTGTATTCACCTTTAGATTCAGTGTCTTACTCTTCCAAACTCATTCACCAGGCCTTGCAGTTCCCCTCGTCTTCTCTTAACCATACAGTATCATCTGCAAACAACAGTACAGGGAGTTCCCAAACACTGCCCTTTCTCATTACCGATGCTCCATCATCCACCACCCTACCCTGTATCTCTTTTATAACCCCATCCATATACAGACTGAACAGCAATGGAGACATGACACATCCCTGTTTCAATTCAACATTCAGATAGAAAAACTCATTCATTTCACTATCCACACACACACTGCAGCCTTAGCCCCCTCATACATACTCCTCACGGCATTCAGCAATTTCCTCTTTATCCATATTTTCTTAATATTGTCCACATTCCTTGTCTATCTTGCAATTTTTAAAATGCAAGACATGAGAGTATTTATATGATCGACAGACAGTAGTCATGATCGACAGACGGTAGTGTGTGTGTGTGTGTGTGTGTGTTAAAATAACTCACTTTTCACTTGACTTTAACAAAGCTTGGTTGAAAGATTAAGGAATGGTTCATGAGGAAACCTACTGTTTTTCAGAACAATAAGTCAGTGGTTAAGGTGACGAGGTTAGGTCGAGTACTCATCTAGCATACTCAGCTTTTAAATTTGTGCCAAATTCAACCAAATGTTAGGAAATTATTTATGGTGAAATACGTTTGGAAAGTGTCTTTTTTTCTTTCTTTTTTGTTTTTAAAACAACCAGCCAAATGGCAAGATCACAGTGGAGGTCAACGTTCGACCTATCTGAGTGTTCATCATCAAAATCATTCAAATAGTTTTCATCCGATTTTAACCAAACTTGGTGGAAGAATTGAGCATCCCCCAAGAAGCATTTATTTTTAAATAGGTCAAAGGTGAAGGTAAACTTAGAGGTTTGAACCAATTTTTCACCGAACTTTGGAATATAATTCATGGTACAATAAGAAACAATGATTCATGTTATAAATCAATCATCAAAGATGATGCTCTCAGGTCAAGAGTAAAGTTCAAGCTGCGTGAGCAGTGACAAAGTAACTCGAAGGGTTTCGCCCAGCTTTTGTCAAACTTGGTGGAAACGTTGAGGGTTAGGCAAGGAGCAGAACTACTGTGTTTTAGAGTATCTGGTCAGTAGTAATGGTCAGAGGTCAAGGTCAGGTCAAACAGTTTTCAAGCAATTAACACAAAAATTTGGGAAATATAATTGAGATCTACATGAAGAATGCATGACTGAAACTTAGGCGAAAACATCAAAGGTCAAGGTCTAGAGTAATACGTTAAAATTACCATTAAATTCATACCGCACAAATGCTGCAATATGGAGACACAGGATGAAGACCATAATGTTGTTATAGCAAGCTCTTTCTTATCTTACAAAAGTCTTAATATATGACATTAACCATCTTCCAAGGGACAAGTTCAATATGTCAAGGCCAAAGCTGGCATTGGCTGACCTGGAATTTTGAAGAAACCTTGAAGAAGGTAACTGTACTTTTGATGTCGTTTTTTTTTCTTAACCCGTCACGTCCCGAGGTTTTCCACACCTCCGACATCCCCCAGTCCCGAGCTATTTTGGAAAAAAAATATATTTTGGCTAAAACTTCCGCTTTGGTTGAGAAACGAAGGAAAATCACCAAGAAAGGACTTACCGTGGTCTATAAGTGGTCGGAACAGGTGAGGTCCCCCGTGCCAGGTATTGTATTCTATCATTGATGTGTGAGGCGCTCACGTTTTCTATGGTAGGGAATACTTGGAGAAACAACACACAACACCTCTATATTTATTGAATTTGAACTAATAAACAATAACAGTAGCAATATAATGGATTTCAGACACATATATATGAAAAATAAGCATTGTACCATTGCGCGAGCATAGCGAGTTAGGTCCGAGTCGTAACATGCTATATGCTAAGTTTCTGGTATGAGTCAACATATCATTTTTTCTACTTGTATACTTCTGTTTCAATGACATTTTACCAATTTCTACTGTTTGTAAATGTTTTCAGATGTTTTCATTCATAATGATGACATGCAGCATAAGTTTAGTGCACATCGGCTTACTAAGCACACTCGCTATGACTCGTATTTCAACATACCCAATTATTTTATCACTTTCCTATTAATTTTTCCTTTACATAGAACCTTCCTCCACCACTGTAAATGTTTTCAATTATTTGCATTCATTACGAGGGCATTTAGCGATATGCTAGCGCATATTCACGTAGCAAGCACAATCTCAAACACTCGTGTTTTATCTTCTACTTTATTTATTCACTCCAATTATACTTTCCCACTTACATTACACACGTTTACACCCATATGCTGCACTGTACATACTGGCATTATTTATTCAAGTGAGCGTCAGAATATCGCATGAAAATACCCTCGCAATGAATATTTCGACCAACATAATACTCAAACACTTATATACTAATTCTTCACATATATTACACATTTTCCCACTTGTTGACTTCTATTTTCATTATTACGGGCCTTATTCATTCAACTGAGCGTCAGGATATCGCATCTCTATACACACGCTATGAATATTTTGACTTAGAATATATTTCAGCACTTACAATAATTTGAACTTATATTATACCCGTTAGCATTTCCAATAATAATAATTACATATTTACGGGCCTTATTTATTGCACTGAGCGACAGAATATCGCATCATAAAACCCTCGCTAGGTATGTTTCCACTTACAGCATATTTATACACTTACATATAATTTTTGCACTTATGTTATACCCGCATGCACTTTATACTAATATTTGCAGATCAACATGACTGATAATTTCACTAAGCGTCTGTTTGTCGCATTTACTTCAGAGTTACAGCGTCCTATCGCATTCACACCATATCAGAATTGCATCAAGGTGTGATATTTGCTGAAACATAGGTGAATACAGAGACCCACGTCACACTCCACGCACTCTTAGCGGATGACCTTCCTCTGTGTCGTGAGTCTCACCCGGGAATTGCTACACACGTGACACCTGCGTTGGGGCCTAGGTCTGTTTGGCTGGGGAGGGATAGGAGTGGGGAAATGGCGGCCGGATATTCTCAGGGGAGTTTGGGCAATAGGGGCAGTGCGGGTGCGATGTTGGGGCCTTTCAACAGCATAACGTGCAAACATCTCTCGTGTGAGCTCCCTCACAAACCCTTCAAAGGTTTCCTGAACTCCTGTTGTCATGGCGTGAAGGTGGTGGCAATTCAGAGCAGTGATGTCTAGCAAGTGAAAGAACAGTTTCTTATACCACTTCATCGTGGTCCTGGCACACTCTACCGTCGATATTATGGAGTCTGACTGGTCCACCAGGCGCATGTTTATGTTACAGTCCATGACACACTCAGGTTTCCAAATGTGACGCCTGTTCTCGCTCCGGTAATCAACGGGATCAGTACGGTGCATCAAGGGGCGGTGAACCGTTGACAAGAGGCTTACCTCTCTATTACGGTTCCACACAGTGCAAGGATGTTGTTGGCTTTGAAGAAGACAACCTCATTCCTGGCAAGTTTACCCCCTACCTTCACAGTTCCACAGACTCCCGTTTCATGCATGTGAATATAACGAGCGAGAAGAGGGCTAGTGTACCAGTTGTCCAGGTAGAGGACGTGACCACGATGAAGGTAGTCTTCTATCATTGTCTTTACCACTGCTCCCGACAGTCCAATACTCCGATCTTCTATTATGTCTGTCTGTGCACCGGTGTACAAGACTATGTCTTGCACGTATCCAGTCCTACAGTCGCACATAACAAAGATCTTGAACCCAAAACGGTGCCTTTTGCTGGGTATATACTGCCTAAATGAAATATTACCTCTCCACAACACGAGACTCTCGTCTATGACGAGGTCTCTATAGGGATAAAATGACGAACGAAAGGTTTGCCTCAGGTGATCAAAGACCAACCTAATTCGCCTCATCTTATCTGTGTCGTTTGCATTTGCAGGATCATGAGCATCATAGAAATGGAGGCGACTTAGAATTTGTTGGAAGCGATTACGGCTCATCACTTGCCCAAATATTGGGGTAAACGTAACAGGGTCCCTTGTCCAGTAAGCAGGAATTCTGTTCTTTCGTATAATACCCATCAAAAGGATCAGGGCAAAAAATAGGAACATTTCTGAAAGGGAATCAGGGTAATCATATATGATAGAATGCCTACTCCTTGTTCCCAATCTTTCACTCTCAAGGCGCTGGGTGCTTGCAAAAAGGTTGGTTTGGTAAACAATCTGCTCCACGAATGCCTCACTAAAAAACAGGTGGAAAAAATCCAACCTGGTGGAATTACTGTGAATTCCGGGAGCAATGCAGCCAGAGCGCCCCTGCTCAGTGAAGGGGTGAATGAGGGGAGAAAAGTCACTCCCATCCTTCCAATTCCATCCCACAATTCCCTCGTCCCCATCATCCCCATCACCGCCTTCGTCTGGGTGGGGAGGAGATCCTGGTGGGGGAGGTTGGGGAGAAGGAAGGAGTGCGGTGGGCTTCCCCACTGTCACTCCTCTTCCCGCTGCCTTTACCCTTTCCCTTTCCCTTACCCTTACGGCCTTGAGGAACATTAGAGGGCTGTGGGGATGAAGTAGGGGAATATTGGGGAGCATAAGACGTGCTGGGGAGTGGTTCCTCCCCACCTTCCCCCTCCATGACAACACCACGTGATTTTTCACGCACCCTAGCTCGACCACATGTTAGGGGATATTGGGGAGCATAAGACGTGCCTGGGAGTGGTTCCTCCCCACCTTCCCCCTCCATCACAACCCCACGTGATACAGAACGCACCCGCACTCGCCCACGTGATACACCCCGCCGCCTCACACTACCTAGGGAGAGCAATGACTCACTCACGTCACTTTCACTTTCCATACTCCTCCCTGCACTTTCCCTTTCACTTCCCACTCCCTCCACGGCACTTCCTAACTCCCCAAACAAAATACTAGGCCCATACCTGCTCGTCCGACATGGTGTGCGCTCTGGGCCATGATGAGTTATTACCTCACGTCCATACCACGTGGCAGCACGTCCCGCGACTCCGTCCTCATCCTCGTCCTCGTCCTCGTCATCGAAATCTGGTTCCACATCACGTTGGGGCTGGGCATAGGATGTTGCACGTGGTTTCTTGGCTGGCTGCCCCTCTCTAGCAGCACAGTAAGTCACGTACTGCCACTTCCTGGGGGACGGGACTTCTTCATCACTGCTGGTGGTTTCCTCCTCCTCTGGCTGCACATAATCTTTATCAACAACCTCGTCGTCCAGTGGGGAATCACTGTTGCCTTTACAGGTGTCCAGGGCGGCTTGAATTTCGACCTCTGAGAGACCTCTTGTAGCCATGTCTGAGCAGGACCGTTGCTACCAGGTGAGTGGACGAGCCATGGGTTAGCACGGGTCATGCGGGGTCGCCGAGTGTCCCCACCTGGTGGCAGGTAGATGAAGGTCATGCGAGGATACGTACCGCAAATCAACCACAAAATTTGAAAATTGTCGAAATTATGCACTTTGCAATTGCACAACGTACCGGTATGTCGCCGGGACTGGCAAATGCAAATCGTTGCAACGTACCCATACGTCGATGGGATGGGGCGGGTTAAGTATTGAAGCTTTTTGAACTTTGAAACCGAGTATGTGATGAAACATATAGTGAAATAGAACCAGAATCAACGAGAGAGTAATTAGAGGCACAAAAAGTTTTAATTAATCACACAAGATAATACTTACAAAACGATATGAATGGGAATGGAGAGGGCAAATGTGTAAAGTTATTGGAGAAGTCTTTGTAAAGTGTCACGAATAAAATGTTAGTATTGGAATGTTCACTGGACTTAATGAGAATGATGTGATTTTTGGCAAAAAGAATATCAGATTTACCGATTCCAAATAAAAGCATAAACTGCACATGATCGAAGGGTAAATTACTGTACTGAATCAAAGCAACCCCAACGCTGTAGACAGTATAAGAATTAGTGGGTATCCTGAGGCTATAAGGATTCTATCAGAAAGCACATAAGATGCAAGACAGCATCAATGTACAAGAAGATAATGTTCAGTAGCGCAAATTCAAATAGTCAACAAGTTGAACTTTCTGGGGGGGCTCCCTCTCTGAAGTGAAAATGTGACACAGTCATCATTTCGTTGGTCCACAGGCCTTACTGATGTGATATTCAGGTTACTGAGATAAAGTTGTAATCCCATAAGCCCCAGTAGTGAAGACTATCTATCTATCTATCTATTGCCAGACGCCTCAATCCCGTTTGGGGTGGCCACAAACAAATCGCCTCCAAGTCGCCCTGTCCCCCGCCATTTCACTGCCCTGCTCCCAACTCACACCCCCCTCTCTCATATACCTCTCCACCCCATCCCTCCATCTCATCCTCGGCCTCCCCCTCCCTCTTCCCCCCTCCACCTCACTCACATACACTCTCTTCGTCAGTCTTTCACCCTCCATCCTCTCCACATGGCCAAACCACCTCAGTGTGTTCCTCATAACGCTTCCTATCACATCCACATCCACACCACAACGCTCCTTTATATCCTCATTCGTCAGCCTGTCTCTCCATGTGACTCCACAGGCTCCTCTTAAATAACTCATTTCCATTGCTCTCACTCTTGACTTGTGTCCTTCCAACAATGTCCAAGCTTCACTTCCGTACGTTAGAGTTGGTATCACAATACTGTCATGTAGTAACTTTTTCACTTCCATGCTCACTTCCCTGTTTCTTATCACTGCTTTCAAAGAACCAGCAACCTTTCTTCCCTGCTGTACCCTTTCAAGCACTTCACCCTCTAAACCTCCATCCTTACTCATCACACTACCCAAGTACTTAAACGTACTCACATTTTCCAATTCCTCACCATCCAACCTCGCTGTACATTCACTAATTTCACCTCTCTCAAAGACCATCACTTTACTCTTCCCTACATTCACCTTTAGATTCCGTTTCTTACACACTCTCTCAAACTCATCCACAATGCCTTGCAGCTCCCCTTCGTCTTCACTCAACAACACAGTATCATCTGCAAACAACAGTACAGGGAGTTTCCAAACACTATCCTCTCTCACCAGGGCCACTCCAACATCCATTACCCTACCTTGTACCTCTTTTATTACTCCATCCATGTACAGATTGAACAACCATGGAGATATGACACATCCCAGTTTCAAACCAACTTTCAAAGAGAAAAATTCACTTAGTTCACCATCCACACGCACTGCAGCCTTTGCACCATCGTACATACTCTTCACAGCATTCAACAACTTCCCATCTACTCATATATTCTTAACACTTTCCACAATCCTTGTCTATCCACCCTGTCATATGCTTTCTCCAAATCCATGAAAGCCGCATACAACTTCTTTCCCTTCTCTAGAAACTTTTCCACTAAAGATCTAAGAATGAATATCTGATCTACACAACCTCTTCCCTTCCTAAAGCCTCCCTGTTCTTCTCCAACTAATTTCTCTGTTCCCTCTCTAACTCTGTCTATAAGTATCCTACCATACACTTTTCCTATTATACTAAGAAGACAAATGCCCCTATGATTACCACACACTTCTTTTTTCCCTTTTCCTTTGTACAAGGGAATAATTATACCTGACCTCCAATCCTCCGGGACTCTACCTTCCTCCCAGGCCAATCTGCACATCTTCCACATCCATTCTACTACTATCTCTCCCCCATGCTTCAGCAATTCACCACACACTCCATCAATTCCTGGGGCTTTCCCCAATTTAACTTTCTTCATTGCTTCCACAACTTCTATCCTACTGATTTCTTCCTGTCTTCTCACCTCCCTCCTTCTCCCAGCCATTCCCCAGCCACTTATACTCGCATTACTTCCATCCTCTACGTTCAACAATTCCTTAAAGTGTTCTCTCCATCTGCTCACTTTTTCTCCCTTCTCCACTAGTAATCTACCATTTTTATCTTTCACTCCCCTGCTAGCTTCACTTCCACCCTGTCTTACTCTTTTCACTTCTCTCCAGAACATTTTCTTACAGTCCCTCCACTTTACACTCAAATTCCTTCCAAATTCCTCATCCACTCTCTTCTTACTCTTTTACTAATCTTTTCACCTCTCTCTTTCTTTCCACATATAACTCTCTCTTCCGCCTCTCAACTTCTTCCACGCCCCTATTTCTCATCCATTCATTGTATGCTTTCTTCTTTTGTGCCACAGCCTGTTTCACCTCTTCATTCCACCACGCTATTCCTTGCACCCCCCCTCCGTCTTCTCTTCCTTCCACACACCACATCACATGCTGCACATATTTCTTCTGTAAATATCTTACACACACCTTCCACGTCTCCCATCTGCTCCAATTCATATTTGCCCAATCGTTCCTCCACTTCTCTCTTATACTCTTCCTTTTTCTCATCCTCTTGTAACCTTTCCACTCTCCTTGCAACTACTCCTTCCTCTCGTCTTTCCCTTCTTCTATTCTTCCATCTTACTTGCATTCTAATTCTGGCCACCACCAAGTAGTGGTCAGAAAGTCCACTCCCCCAACCTCTATACACTCTTGCATCCTTTACACATCTTCGCATCCTTTCATCCACACACACATAATCAATCATTGCCTTCCTTTCATTCAGTTCACCACCCACCCTTCTCATCACTCGCCATGTATACCTGTGGATCATTTTATGCCTGAAGAGGGTATTGGCTATCACCAACCCCCTCCCAGCAAAAATGTCCACTAACGCACTCCCATTCTCATCTATCTCAGCAGGCACATCCCACTCACCAACTATTCCATCCACCTTCACATTCCCAACTTTACCATTCATATCACCAATCAAAAACACTCTCTCATTCCTTCCAAACTTTTCCATGCACACTTCCACATTTGTCCAGAACTCTGCTCTCACTCTTCTAGCACGATCTTGCGTTGGTGCATACACACACACAATCGCCCACATTTGTATTCCAACTTTCAGCTTTACCCACACAATCCTTGACCCAACTGATCCAGACTGTCTTATGCTCCTCTTCCATCTTTTACTCACAACTATACATACTCCTTCCTTTGCCCTCTCATTCTCACCTACTCCTGCACATATACCCCATCCATACTCCCATTCTCTCACACTTTCTCCTCTCCATTTTGTTTCAGTTATTCCACATACATCCACTTTCGCACCCTCAAGCACCTGGACAATCTCTCTCTTTCACCTCATCATTCGTTCCTCTTACATTCCATGTACTCATTACCAAGTCCTTTGTCCGGTCCTGGGTCGTCATCGTTTGGTCAGTCCTTGTCCGAGGCTTCTTGTTTGATTTTTTAGTTAGTTGTTTTCCAGGGAGGGGCACTAACCCTCCGCCAACCCTTTTAGTCGCCTTTTACGACAAGCAGGGATACTGGGGGAGTATTCTTGAAAAAAAAAAACCCTACCCCCAGGGGGGACAAACTGAAGAAATTCTTACTGAGGTGATATTCAGATTATTACCTACTTCATCAGTTACTGAAACAAACTGAAGAAATAAGTGGAGTGACGAGTTAAAAGAATTGGGTCAGGCATGCCTGAACTGTCTCCAACATGGTCAAGGATATGGATAAGGCGCCATTTCATCTACTCTTTGATACCCTCTGTTGAGATGTGTCTTTCAGAAAGCTTTTCTGGTAGCCTGCAGTGTGTTTTCAGCAATTCTGCATAATTTTTCAAGCTACATTCGTTTCCCTATTAACGGAGTCCTGAAGTACATCCCACAGCACAAAGAAGTAGAAAATAATATAAAATGGTTTGATATAGACTGTAAAAAATCAGAAGAAAAAGATATTTGTTGTGGAATAGATACAGAAGACACAATAGTGAAAGGGCATATAACAGCTATAAACAGGCAAGAAACGATTATACAAGAATAAGGATGGAAGCCCAAAAACAGTTTGAGGAGGATAACTTAAACAAAATTAGTGATCAACTGAAGCTATTTTACAGTTACATCAGAAGCAAACCCAAAGTAAAAGATAAAATACAATCCATTACAAATGAGGGGATCACCTATACACAAGAAAAGGATATTTGTGAAGCACTAAATGAGAATTTCCAATCAGTTTTTACAGAGGAAAATGAGTTTGATAGGGATGATACGTAACATGCATGCCCACACATATTACCTGATATACAAATATCAGAAAAAGAAATACAGGAGGAGTTAAGCAAATTAGACAAAGGAAAAGCAAATGGTCCTGATGAAATTTCATGTTGGGTGTTACATGAATGTGCAAAGGAGTTAAGTAAATCACTATCTTTAATTTTCAAGAAATCCTTGAGACAAGGTAAACTACCTGATATTTGGAAAAAAAAGCAAACATTGTTCTCTTCTTCAAGAAAGGGAATAGACAAAATCCACTCAACTACCGACCAGTATCACTAACCAGTGTTGTACGCAACGTATTAGAAAAGCTTATAAGAAAAGTTTCGGTAAATCATCTAGAAGAACACAGTATATTAACGGACAGTTTGGTTTCAGAAAAGGAAAATCCTGTGTTCCTAATCTGTTGAGCTACTATGATAGAGTAACAGAAACATTACAGAAAACAGAAGGATGGGTGGACAGTATCTATTTAGATTTCAAACTAAGCATTTGGCAGAGTACTGCACCAGAGACTTTTATGGAAACTTTACCATCAAGGAGGAATCTGAGGCAAACTATTGTTGTTTGCAAGATTTTCTCAAAAAAAATAAATAAATAAAATAAAAAGAAAGAAAGAAACGAGAACAGTACTAAGGGGAAATTACTCATCATGGAGGGAAGTGACTGGCGGAGTTCCACAGGGCTCAATGCTGGCACCAATCATGTTTTTAGTGTATATAAATGATATAGATAGCAACACTGGAAATGAAAGCTATCTAAATATGTTTGCTGATGATGCAAAAATACAAAGTACAATTACTAATGCAGACTCTTGTAAAGCGCTACAAGAAGAATTAAATAAACTTCATGAATGGAGCAATACATGGCAAATGGAATTCCGTGTGGACAAGGTTCACGTAATAAAGTTTGGTAAAAGTGGAAAAAGACCTGATTGGGATTATAGGTTAGGAAATAAAACCCTACACACATCAGAAAGAGAGAAGGACCTAGGTGTGATTATTAATAACAGACTGTCTCCGGCTGACCACATCAGTAAAAAGGTACGAAACATGTATACACTGCTTACAAATATGAGAATAGCATTCACATACATAAATGAAGACATGCTAAGAAAGATAATAACATCATTCATCAGACCAACCCTAGAGTATGCATCAGTAGTCTGGAGTCCTTATCTCAAAAAACAAATAGATAAAATTTGAAAAAGTTCAAAGGGCCACTACAAGCTGGGTACCAAGCTTAAGGGATCTAAGCTACGAAGAAAGACTAGAAAAAATGAATCTGCCTACTCTACAGGAGAGAAGGAAAAAAGGAGACATGATTTTGTTTTATAAATGCATATCAGGGAAGGAGAAAATAGAAATACTCATAAATGATTATATAACCTATGGGGATGCATTAGCAAGAGGACACTGCAAAACACTGCATAAAAAAAAAAAGAGGCG